>NW_024429222.1:5122089-5489589 GCF_017639785.1 Mesocricetus auratus | reverse complement strand
TGTGACCAACTTAGGAGGGATAACTTAAAATACCGGGACTCTAGAGTCACAATTCTCAACTATTTCCAAATTTACTTGAATGACCCCTCACCAAAAAGACAATTTCAAAAGAATAAATTTAAAACACTCTTTACTTTCTTAAATTTGGTTAATGGTGCTCACAGGGGTCTAGGATTTGTATTTCCACAGTTGGAAAGGAACTAAAATAATAGCTGAGGTACGAGTTCAGAAGAATTTCAACCTTAACCCAAAGAGTGAAGTAGTCAGGGATACAGTGACCTCCCGGGAGGCAGCATCCAATGGTACAGGGTGGCTGCTATACCACTCGTCTGAGGAAATGACTCTGTTTGGGGTTCCACAAGTGAGGAAGATGATAGTTGAAGACTCCCAGACTTGCCTTCATGGTGAGGATGGATTTAAACCAAATCCTGGTAGAGTAATTAAGGGAATCTGGTTCATGAGAATTTGGAGGCAGGAGATTTTAGTCTTCAGATATAAAGGCTGCAATGAAAGAGACTGGCAGTAGATTTGCATCATATTTCCCTATAATACGTGCCTCTGTCTGCAGAGCCCAGGACCTCCACCCCAGTCTGTGACTCTACTGTCTACTGAATGGAAATCTTCAGAGAAGTTAATAAAAGCATGCAATTAGATTTTCAGCATGTAAATCTGGCAGACACCTCCATAGCCACCAACCCTGCTTCATTTTCCACCGAGTGCCACCTTAAGGCTCCCTGATGCCATTAACCAGTGTCAACAGTCACCACATAGTTTCCTCCTTGAAACTAGCTTGGTGATTTTTTAAATATTAGAGTACCTGAGAGTTATATTATGAAACCATGTGTGTTCTATTTTGTGTGTCCTTTAACAAATTCTAAAGATAATTTTGCAAACTATAGCAGTGTCTTCCCTAAGCCTTTAGAATAGGGCCCTCCAGTAACATTCAGTCACATGGGTTTTTATACCAGAGGACAACTGGCCTTAGAAGGGTTTTCCTTCACAATGGTGTGTTGAACCAGAGCCATCAGCTACACTGGGTAGCTCTCTATGAGGTCCCTTTTTAGGTCCTCTCAAGTAGCAGAATTCCATAAATCTGAGTCAGAAAAATGCAGAAGTAAATATTTAAAATCATTAAAGATGTCACATGATACTTGCCAGCACCACCAAAAACAGCCAAGCAAACAAAGTAGAAAAATAATACCAATTTGTTGAAAAATTAAGGGCAAAATTGTTGAAGATGAAACAGTCCAACCACTTTTGTATGTGTAAAAAAATTTATTTTCGCAGAATTGTGTGTTTTAGACACAAAATAGAATAGCCCTTTCAACATTGTTTAGTGGGTTATTGCATTATATGAAGTTTTAATGCCCTTTCTTCATCTATGGCTTCATTGATAAATTCTTGGAGGTCCTTTGAAAATAGTTAGACCCGAAACAAGTCTAAAGTCATGAGCTGCCTTTGTTAGATGTCTTTGAAGAGTGTAGTTACATTTTTCTTATGTTTGAGTGGCTACTGTGGTAAATAGTTATGCAAATGGGATTTTGACATTTTCTATCAGTTTGGTTTCTGGTGGTATTTGTTGTTACTTGATACAGTTCTGAATGCTGAGTGCATGAGTTCGTTCTCATATCATAGCTTCCATACACATTCAGTACCACACGGTTGTTCTACAACACACCATGTTGTAGAAGGGGAACTGAGAAATGCATGCATGAGTAAACATGCTGGAAGATCTGGAGATGCTCTCTGGTAGAGCTGTAACTCATTGTCTTTGCAAGTGTGTTGCTTCAGGAGGGAGGCTGGGATGGTCAGAGCGATGAAGAACTGTTGCTTTTAAAAATGTGTGTCAGTCATCTTTTACCCCAGTTAATGCTGTGTAACAACCGGTCACAAATCCCAGTGACATACGAAGATAAGCTTTATCAGAGAAAGCCAGGTAGCTGGCCGGTCCTGCAGATGGAGTCCTGCTCTTCTGTCTCATCCTGAAGGAGTGGCATACCTGCGATTGGATGCTGACAATGGGCTGGATCCCCAGGGAGGCGGGCCACAGATCTGTCTGACTGTGATGGCTCTAGGTATAGAGAGTGAATGGAAGGGGGTGCCATCCTTTAAGGCACCAACATGGAATTGGAATAGTTTCACTCTCATCCATTCCAGTAACCAAGCAAAGGCCCCACGCCAGCCCAGACTTACTTGTGGAGTAGAGCAGATTTGGCTCTGCCTTCGGGAAGTGCTTAGACAGTCACATGACACAGGCCATGGAGACAGGGCAGCATGAATAGTGGTGGCTATTCTGCATCAGTTTATAGTATGCATTTGTAGATCATAACATTCTGGAACTTTATCCCTCTCCCACACAGGCTGCTGCCGAATCAGCAGAAGCCCAGACCATCCGTTCTGTCCAGCAGACTCTGGCGTCGACCAATCTGACGTCATCCCTCCTTCTGAACACACCACTGTCTCAACATGGAACAGTCCCAGCCTCACCTCAGACTCTCCCACAGTCCCTCCCCAGGTCCATCGCTCCCAAACCCTTAACCATGAGACTACCCATGAGCCAGATTGTCACATCAGTCACCATCGCAGCCAACATGCCCTCGAACATTGGGGCTCCACTGATAAGCTCCATGGGGACGACCATGGTTGGCTCAGCAGCCTCCACCCAGGTGAGCCCTTCGGTGCAAACCCAGCAGCATCAGCTGCAGCTGCAGCAACAACAGCAGCAGCAGCAGCAACAGCAGCAGATGCAGCAGATGCAGCAGCAGCAGTTGCAGCAGCACCAAATGCATCAGCAGATTCAGCAGCAGATGCAGCAGCAGCATTTCCAGCACCACATGCAGCAGCACCTGCAGCAGCAACAACAGCAGCATCTCCAGCAGCAGATCAACCAACAGCAGCTGCAGCAGCAGCTGCAGCAGCATCTTCAGTTGCAGCAGCTGCAGCACATGCAACACCAGTCTCAGCCTTCTCCCCGGCAGCACTCCCCGGTCACCTCCCAGATCACATCCCCCATCCCTGCCATTGGCAGCCCCCAGCCTGCCTCTCAGCAGCACCAGCCTCAGATCCAGTCGCAGACACAGACTCAAGTGTTGCCGCAGGTCAGTATTTTCTAAGGTGCACGAGGCACGCGGATTGGAGTGCACCGAGGATAGAGGCGGAGGAGGGAAGGTGTGCCGACTGGAACTTGTAAGTTGACTCCCGTTGTGCAGCAATGTGTACCAGATCAAAACGGTCCTCTCAAGTGTCTATTAGATAGGCAATAAGAATACAGTGTAGCTGGGAAGCATCTTTTAGCTGACTATACATCGGTTTGTTTTTAAACAAAAAAGCTGCGCTCTGTCATGTGCTGCCTTTTTTATTTATTCAGGCTATACCTACAATATGTGAATCAAACCGTTTAATGAATCCTGGGACTTACTGATGACTGTAAACTGGCCTTTCCGAGTCATAGAAAACAAAATGGCCTTATTTCTCCAGAAGTGAGTGAACAACACTTCCAGGCTATTTGAACTTCTGAAGCCCTAGAATAAATACTAAATACAAAGCACAGTTGTAACTACCTGAAATATGAAGATCCAGTTTCATACAAACGTTTGTATGATGTGAATAGTTGATGGCATTTTTTTGTCATGAAAAAAAATAATGTAAATCACAGACTTTTGCCAAAGCTCTTATTTTTTTTCTAAATCTCTCCAAAAAAAATGCAAGTGATTAGATTCAATTATGGACTTATGATTTACTTCCTTCTATTTTGTGTCCATGACTTCTCTGAATCAAACCACAGTACATGTTGTGACAATGTCTATGGCCACTCTCAGCCCATTATGTTCATTCCAATTAGAAGAAATGTGAATACTATATTACGTGTTTTGAGTGACAAGTTTCGAAAAAATAAAAACACTGTATTTTTAAAAGGGAAATGCACTTAAATAAAACAGTTATTACAAAAGTTAAGATTTAAAAAGAAAAAGCAAGAGTTTTTATTATGATGTAATACCGGTAGAATATTGAATATTTAAAAGGCACACTACATCGGAAATAATCAATGTAAATATTTTCTTTCCAAGTTGTAAGTTTTCATATCATGTGTTGTAAAGTTTTCCTAAACCAGGCTTTAACGTAAACACTGGTGACATAAACCATTCATTGCTACATTGCTTATTGTGTTTTTATGCTGTTTTATACTTTTTTATGAGTTATGATAGCAGCAATTAAGTTGTTTGTATTTTGCTTAACTAAAACAAAATGCTTTTATCTTGCTATAGAATAAACACATTTCAGTAAAATCTGTGGACTGTATTTTGATGCAACGACAAGGACACTGTTCACTTTTCAAATAAAATGGAATGTCAACTTTTACTATTGGTCCCTTGAATACATTAAGATGGGGAACATGGCACCGACCTGCCTTGCTTGAACTGACATCACCCTGCACTTTCATCTAGAGACACAATATTCATGAACGAGAAATTGGGTTTTACAGCCGAACACCGGGGCCATGAAAAAAAAACGGGATTTTTTTGTGATTATCTTTTTGTTGAGATACAAATGTGATACCAATTATTTACAAATAAAATACATGTAAGATACAAATAGATTTATATAAGGCAAGAAGCAGTTGTCTTCTACTCAGGCCTAGAACTGGCTGCCATTGTGTTCTTATTTCTATTAAAATGAATGGTGGGTCCTAATTTTGAGGCCAAAATAAGAATTTCGGTGCCCATTTCCTCTCTTTTTCTCGGCTCTGTGGTGGCTTCTCTCTGAGAGCTGTGTGACCATGCTCCCCAGTTGTCTTGCATGATTAATTACAGCATCTGTCCTGTCTGAAGCTGTAATGAAGAGGTCTTGATAAAAATTGCAAATTACCACTGGCAACAGTCTTAAACTGCTTATGATAAAATGAAAATTAAAAACAGCAAGTGTCAACCCTGACTAGAATCCTAATCTGAAAAGAATGAGAGGGTGTGCATGGCAGCGTCCATTACTACTGTGTGCAAGACACTGAAAAATAATGGAATATGGATTCTTCAAAGTTGTTGTACTTCAAAGAATATTTACTGTATGTTGTGGGTTATGAATAATGAATTTTGCTCTCAATATTTCATAATCCTCTCATACTCTGTATTATGTACAAATATTGAACAGCGAGAGATTCTGATTATAAATTTATAGGCTTCTTGCTGTAGAAAAATGTATGTCTAAATTGAAGCTTTTCATAAGATGTATTAGTTGACAGGTATCAGTGTTCAAACAGTCTTAGAAAGATGCCTAACCACATCTACAAGGGGCCGATTGTGCCCCCACAAAGCAGTGGTTGCCTGAAACACATTCATCAGGAGGGAGGCCAGTGCTCAGCGTCTCTGGGAATGGAACCCAGCATTACATAGCAATAAGAACGATTTGATATTCTGTTGTGGGACCTTTAGACAAATGTCTTCAAAATTAATTGCTAAACTACATGTGACAGTAATTGTGTCTTAGTTCTATAATTGTCATTTTGAAAACCCATGAAGTATTGCTGGGGAAAAAAATGTCGCTAGTGATGAGGCTTAATTGCAAGTGAAGTCTGTTTGCCTGTTTGCCGTTAGAGGCAGGTGTTGTGGCAGCTATTACATGGTTTTTTGTTTTGTTTTGGTTTTTTTCTTACAAATCTTAGATTTTTATCACATTTCATCAAATTACATAAAGCGACTGATGGCCAGTTCCAGGGGAAGAAAAAAACAGTTTAATTACTACAATTAAAAAATTAATCACCAGGCAAAACTATGTATTTAAAACATCAAAAGATTTGAATTATGTAACGAGTCCCCCACTCTTGCTACCAACTTGTTTTAATCAGCATTCACAGAACGACTGCTCTTGTACTTCAATTTATATGAGTGACTAGTTTCTGTCCCTGCATCTAAATCAGGTTTTGGTACTCTTTCTTTAGTAGGTCAGAAATAAATCCCGGCAATGAAAATCAGTCTGAGAAGCAGAGTAGCCTATTGGGTAGACTCCTGAAGTGTTCCAGGGGTGTTGAGAGTCTCCCATCTCCATCACACACCTCATCTCTCCCCTGTTGTGGGGACATTATTTTATTACTCTAGCTAACTGTGTCCCCTTTCCGTGTTCACCTGTCCGGCTGTCTGATGAAAGAGCATAAGGACTTTTCATTTTCAGCTGACACGGGGTCATTAGTTCCTGACTCAAAGAACAGAAACTTAAATGCCTTCGTGCAGCATAATTTCTGCAATATATTACCACCTGACGGCGGTCTGAAGGCTTTCGAGACAGATGGATTAATATCTCAAGTTTAAGTAGGAGTCCTCTGCTGTCCACTCAGCGGGCTCCAGACATCTGAATGGCCTCTTCCCCGCTCTCACTTCACAGAGCATTTTCAGCACTGGACTTCAATCTAACCTTTCCTCCCCCTCACCCACCCCCTTTGTTTGGCTTTTGTTTTGCAACAGCTGTTATTATCGTTTTTGGTCAGCTGTGATTGCTGGAGGCAAAATAGGACCAGATGGTGTTTTGCTATGCATGAATGGAGCATTAGAGGAGTTGGGACTGAATAGGCCAAGTTTGAATGGTGTCTATGCACCACCTGCCTGCCTTAGCGGCGGTGTACAGATCGCAGTAGTATGATCCATCTCAGACCTACTAGAATCGGATGGGAAAGTGGAGGGCTGGGGTGGATTTCCCCCATATTTATTGATCTTCCATGCACTAACAGAATAATGTACTGCACAGTCAATTTGAGTTAATTGCATATGACACAGCATGGACATGTAATCCATCACTCTAGAATTGTGGTTCACTTTAAGGATTTCATTGCTCCTTAACACACGTACATGCACACATATACACCAACACACACACAGGAGTAGGAAGAGAGAAAATGAAAATTGATGGGTAAATAGGCACAAGTTTAAAAGAATATTCTAAAATAACCCTTAAGAATCTGAGTCTGTGGTGGTTGGGGGTGTTACTGGAAGATGGATGAAAAAATGTTATTTTTCCAGCAGAAAAGAAACCTATACTTTTGACCCAGAAGAGCTTCTCAGAAGTGTAGGCTGTCCCTCAAATGCTGCACGGGTACTACTCAACCAGACTTGGATTTTCTTAGAAAATATTCTTAGCCACCTAAGCTTTGCTCTATATCCATCAAACTAACCTCAAGGATACACATGGTCCCCCAGTGCTAAAGCTGGTGGGTGGCTTTCATCTGTGAAGACCACAAGCCTACAGGTGTGTGGTTGTGTGTGTTACTGAGGAAACACTGAGCCGCCTGGGAGATGTAGAATCAGATATGCAGGCAGACAGCTCCATTTGCCTTGGGCCCTAATTACTTAAATTTACTTCCACAGCATGCAGAACCCTGTGATGGCTCCCAAAGGAAAGGCAGAGATAAATAGCACCTTCTGTTTACTTTGTGTATGTTTGAAAATTTCCCTAATAAAGATTTTAAAAATCATAACAGGCCATCCTTCAATGAAGTCTTCATTTTCCCCTCTTGGGGCAGAAGAAGGTACCACCACACAGAGTGATTAGGTGTGCCAACAGGAGACATAAAACAAATGTGTGTGATTTTTCTCTTTAATCTGAGAATATGAAAATTCTCATTAGGAGAGGGAGGAATTGTGATTGGCTGGGGGTATTGGAGAAAACTGCATGAAATTTGTGATGTTTAACAGGTGCCTTGGGACTTGGGAAGGCTGTCAGAAGCCATAATAAAAGTCTTGACCTAGAAGAAGAGATGTCTCCAACCTTGGGAGTAGGGGTGTGGTGTTTGTGGGGGGTGGAGGAGAAGACCCAGGTTGGAAGTCCAGGCACTTCAAAGTAACAGATGTGGACATGCATTTTTCTTGCAAAGGTGAGCAGGAGAAAGTACTGGAAAGGGAGATGGGGGTGACATTTGTTGATGATCTGCTGAGGAATTGTATTGAACTAGGGCTCGGAAGGATTGAGAAAGCCAGGATTTCATACAAAAGTGTGTGATCCAGTTGCCATTAAAAGAACTGATCAGGGTCCCCAATATTTGGTTGGTCACATTGCTCCATGCTCCCTCCCACCAAACCCTCTTCTTGGCATGCGTGACCACCACCACCAAAGCCAAATCAAGGCAAGTTTTTGGTGGCCACAGTAGAATAGGTCTTCCTTGATGCTAGCATCAACAGAGATCATTTATGGAGTCTGCTTTGAAAAGAAAGCTGTTTTCAGTACTGGTAAAAGTCACTCTTGCTTGCACTCCAACATGACGAAGGATAAAAAGAAACCCTGGCTTTGTTGCTAAGTCAAACCTCAGGCAGCACCGGGGGGTTTGCAGAGGGTGTTGGTTATGGTCTCAATTTAATTTCAAAGAGGAATCTTTACAGGCAGAGGATGGCGTGTGGGTGCACACCTCTTAGCAAGCGAGTAATGCTCTTTTGTAAAATGCCTCATTGCCTCTAGTACTCATGTAGCATGCTGTGCTTTCCAAAGCAATTTACTGTGAATGACTCCTTCCATCTCTCAACCAGGTGAGGTGGGAGTCAGCACATAACAAATTAGGAAACTGAGGCACAGAGAGGCACGGCGACTTGTGCCCGTGACTATTTACAAGAGGCAGAGGCAGAACTAGAATGAGAATTCACTCTAGCGTCCCATTAATTTCATTTGCTTTGAAATACTTGAATATCTATGGCGTTCGTATGTGTGTTTATGTATTAGGGTGTAGGATGTGTAACGTATGCTTGTCGGTGTACATGGGTGACAGAAATCCATCACAACACTAAACAGAGTAATTAATCCATGTTTTCCCCATGGCTAGGCAAGCAGCAAGCCAGAGCAAGCGCCACCTAACCCATGTTCTCAATGGGGCACCGTGCCACATGGCACTTTATTTTTGGTGTGAATACTTTCCAGTCCGATTGTTTTCACTACCACAGTGTCTTTCTGTCGTTATTTTGTATTCTGGCAAACGGCTTTGACTTGTATTCAAGTATAAGGACACTAGGTGCTGTGCCAATGCCAAGGCAGAATAGTTATTATTTCACATGTATAAGAACGAGTAAGTGTTGAGGGAGATGGCAAAGGGTGAGAGTCAGGTGATTGTGCATTGTTTAAGGAGTCCAGGGAATTGATCCGCTTAGCGTGGGGGAATAGGTGTCCCTGGGAATGGTGCGGCAACCACCCTGCACCACCCTTCCTGAGTTTCCACATCATCTCTGAGAAATGCATGCCCCTGCAGGGTATGGTAAATTTGACCCTACTTGTCAAAGGCCATATGTCTCTTGTCAACAAATTTTATTGTCTTGATTTTAAATAAAGCACTAAAACTACATTGTAACTGGTCACTTGCCAAGATTGAGTAGACTTGAATTGTAAACATACCTACATGGAATGCCGGTGCTGACTGAGCATGCTTTGAGAGAATATTCAGGCATTCACTTACACTGTCTTTGAGTGACTTATCTAGACTCAACACCGTAGTGATTATTTTGAGATCTGGGTCTTGGGTTTATTTTCAGATTTCTGCCCTACATTTTCTTTCCAGCCAGTTTGCTTTGCATCCAAGGATATATTGTTACCAAGAAAGATGCTTTTTGATAGTGTGCCTTGTTATATGTCACTTCTGTCTTCCCTCCAACATGCAGGGAGAGCCTTGATTTTCAGTTTGTCACAATGAGCGAAAATGATGCCATGTCCTAAACCTGCCTTAATTGGTAATTTGCAAATTTGACACAAGATCTTAGTCCAAATTACTCAGGCCTGCTGTGCTTACACCTCACCCTCCCTCCCCGGCCTTAATCCTCTCCTCTGTAATTGGTATTGAGCACGTGGAGCCCCCAGGGACAAATAGCAGCATCTGAGGAAATTCCCTACCTACAGTCTGACCTCTTGTGTGCTTTTGGATGCCAAATTAAGACATCCATCTTTGAACGCTGGAACGGTACCTGGAAGAGAAGGCACCATTTTGTCCATAATAACGTTTTTATAAACCATGCCCAAGTGCTGGCATACCTAGCTGGCATCTTGTTAATGATGCTCAGGATTTTCTGGCCAATAAACAGGAGTCCAACCACAGTTCTTTCCAAAGCAGAACCTAATTCCATGCATAGGTGCAGTATCCTCGTGCAGCAAATAAAACCAGCTTTGCCTTAGCCCTACCATTTCTCTACCCTGACCCACCCCCCACCCCCAACGAAGCAAAAGAGCTACTTAGCTTAACTCCTAAGAGTCTTGATTGGCAGGAGATCAGGACTTCTGTCCGCAAAACATCACAAGACTTAAATATGCCAAGTCTCGATGGTCACACTTGCTTCTAGATAATCAAAAGCCTGGGTTCCATGAACTGCTCAACACAAGCAGCCAATCCAAACACGATGCCTTTTGAGAATGGGCACAAATGATCTTTGGTGGATTGCACTGTTCTACTTGCTCCTAAGATGTTTTTGTTTATTTGTAGGTTGTGCCTGCGTCTATGCTGCTGGGAAACCACTGATTGTTGGACAAAAAAAATGAACACTTTGTTCAGTTCTTCTCTGGAATGGAGTTCCTCCTTATCTTGGACAAGACCTTTTCAGAATTTTGTTTTAGATACTTCCCTCTTTAAAAAACACTTGTGTGGCGAGGAGCAAGCTCCATCTTAGGACTTCTAGAGGTACAACCTTGCCAGCACTCTGAAAAGGTTTAAATGCTCACCTCCCCGGCTCCTCCCTCACTCCCCAAACATAGGGAATTAGCTAGCACACTCTGCAGAACAAAATTCATTCGATGCAAAACAAGAAAACTCTGCAAGTGTGGGCCAGCATTCTGAGTTCCTGGGTCATGGTGCCTGCAATGAGTCTTGCTACCCTGGAACCTAAGCCATAAGTCAAAGACAGAGTACACACAGCTTGGAAGATCATCTGGGTGAGGTGGTTGTTAGGGACTCAAGCATCAGCCATGAAAATGGCCAGAGAGTTACTAAACTACATTTGGTGTGCCTGTGTTCTTAGAACAGTTAAGGATTTTATGTTCATACAGATGGTGTTTATGTAGAGTTTGCGAGCTCAGCATGAGAAGCAGTCGTAAAACAGACTGGGGTTTGGTACAGTTAGGCACAATTACTATTGTATAATTGAATGTCGTTGCTATTATATAAAAATATTTTAAGAAGTAGGCTCTGCTCATACTTCCACAGTAGTCCTTAATAATAAGAGATGTGATGTAAACATCATAACATATTTTATGGCGATGTTTGCAAACTTATTCAAGGTTGGCAGAATTACAAACCTTGTCTGGGTTCTCTTTCTTGCATTCTTGGTGAAACCAGTTCCCCTTAGGTTCAGTAGCAAGCTCTGTAGACAGTCACTTATGAGTCTACAGAAGCCAATCTCCTTAGGTCACCCACATGAATGGGTAGATGTAGATAGCAGTATTTATCATTTACAAAAGACAGGAAGTGCAGGCCAAACCAGCAAAGAAAGGACACTGACACTGGCCTCAATTGTGACAGATGTCACATCAGCACATGCTCACTGTAATCCTTCTAGATAGAGATGATGAACTCATCATTAGATCTGATCATTAGATACTAAAAGAGGTGAGTGTATATGTATGATCCTCATGTTCCACCAAGCTACAAGACAGCCCCCAAGAAAACTCTTTTTTTTTAAGTTGTGAAAAGTTCCTTTTAATTGTGTTCATAAAACAGCTCTTGGTTCTTGGACAAAGTATTGGACAGAGTATTGGAAAAAAATGGTTTCAGTGCAGCCTTTTTAATTTGTAGATGGTGCATGCACGACTCTCTCTCTCTCTCTCTCTCTCTGTGTGTGTGTGTGTGTGTGTGTGTGTGTGTGTGTGTGTATGTGTGTGTGTAGGTCAGAGGTCCAAGTCATGTCATCTCCAATCTCTTCTTCACTTACTTCCTTTTCTTTTTAGGCAAGGTCTCTGATCCCAGAGCTTGCAAACTGGGCAGGGCTAGTTACCCAGGAAACCACAGAGCTCTTCCTAGCTCCACTTCCCCATCAAAAGTCTCACTCCAGGCACAGCACATGGATGGACACAGGCATCCTTGCTGCCTCTTGGTTTCCCTTCCTCAACTGAACTCTTTGCTTGAGAGCTAGGACATCTGGTAGGCTTTGACAACTGTAGGCTTTATCCAGTCATAGCTAACATTCTGATTGTCACTATTAGGACTGTGAGGTGCAAAGTATATTTACTATCTGAACATTGATCTTCTTTCTATGATTTCTGATGCAGAGGAAGGTAAGACCACCTGGAGACCATCTCCCAGTATCAATGCCCTTGGCCAGGCCACAACAGGCAGGAAGGCCATCTTATGCCTTAGATGTGAGAGAGTGACAGTAAGCCCCCTCGTTATGTTGGAGACTAGTGCTTAATGTTCCAAGCCCGGATGGAAACAGCCTGTTTTAGAGAGCCTTCCGGAAGGGAATGCTTCCATGTAGCCTTCTGGCTGTGGAGGAGGAAAGTTGTGAAGTATGATTTTAGTACCTTTGTGCCTGACTGTGTAGCTCTGGCCTTTCAGAGATTCTCAGCTGTCTTGCTGTTTCCCGTGCTTGGAAAGAGGCCAACAATGCCCCTGATTTGACGAGAGCAGTAGCACAGTGAACTCCAGAATCAGCTCCCCCTGAGGAAGAGAATGGAAAGGCTTAGTGAGCAAGGATGCTTGGGGTTGGCTCATTCGGGCCTCGTTCTGATGCGCTGACACCCTGTTTTCCTTGCTAGCACACATAAACATATGCATATGCATTCAGGAACTGCTGTGTCTGGCCTATGTATTGTAACTGTTTGATTGTAACTGTGCAGTTCTACCAACCTGATTTCATTCTGTGCTACAAGCAGCCCAAGGGACTGCTAATAAAAGGAAACAGTTGTCCTCTGATGTGACGGCAGCATTTAGGGATCTCTTTCAAATACTGCAGCTTCCTCTATTAGTTTACTGTGAATACCTTACCTATTAATAGTCTTATCTTTTCATGATTCTTAGTATTGTGGCTTCTGTGTAGGCTCTATGAAATAGATTATTTATCTGACTTTCCCCTCCTGTATCCCCATTGTCTCATTGGTTCATATATAGGCATATTACCCAATTGAGTCATGCACCCCTACATCCACTCAGCAAATATTTACCCGGCTCCTTTTCTTACAGTGTTGTATTCTGATAGGGCACGCAGTTTCATTAATTCTGTATTTGAGGACTCAGTGAAATGTTATAAATAGAAAAAAGCAGGGATAAAGGGAGGGGAAAGGAGTGCATGCAGGACCAAGACTAAGTTTGAATAGGGCAGTCAATGAAGGACTCACTGAAGAAGTGGGCATGGGAAAGGGACCAGGTTCCCTGTCTGCTGGCAGTAGAACACCTCAGACAAAGGGACTTTAGGGACTCCTTGTGCCTAGTTTGAGGCCCTGCAGGGCAGCCAAGGTGGCTAGAGAACACGGGTGGGAACAAAAGTAGGCAAGATCCAAGTGGGAGACCGGAAGGAATCCTGTAGAGGGTGGAGCCTCATAGTGGCTCACAATGGCTGCCCATCTCACCTTTAGGTTCCTTCTCATTCGAATGTAGCTAAAATGGAGCCATTGGTTTCTTGCTTATTTCTTTCTCTCTCTCTCTCTCTCTCTCTCTCTCTCTCTCTCTCTCTCTCATGTGTGTGTATGTGTGTGCATGCACATACACACTCCTGTGTGTTCGTTTTATTTTATTATTTTTGAACTATGTCTACATTTTCCCTCCTAAACCTTTATGGATGGAGCGAGGTGAGACTTGGAACTTGATCCCTAGTGAGACAACACAGCAAAAGTGAGTGGACATCAGAAGAGGATTCGCTATGACTGAGGAATACAGGTTTGTGCATCCACACAGCTCAACATGCCACTTTTTTTCCTGTTTGTGTATGTTCAAAATTCTCCATGATAGTGCCATTAAGAGGAATCAATTGGAAATCTTAAAAAAAAGAGGCAGCTCCAAGAACAGAGGTAAATTGATTTATAGTCTAGCTTAGACTTGTTAGACATGATATGTTTAAGTCTCTGTATATTCTGCTCATGTCCTGTTTGTGTGTGAACCTTTGGTTTAGACTCTGCTAGCCCACTGTTAGGACATAGGATTTACTCAGAGAGAGAAATGGTATCACTGGAAAATGACAAGCATTGGAATTCCAGGCTCTGATCTGTGCTTGAAACAGGTCATTCTGGATGCTGGGTATATAGCAGACTGTATGCAACCAAATCCAAAGCAGGCAACTCAGCAGATTACAGGTAAAAGTAATTACAAAACAGCCTGATGAAGATTATGAAAGGGGCTGGACACCTAGAAAGGGCAGCTGAATATGCACTGGACCACTGACTAGGTAAAGAAGGGCATTCCAAAATGTGTTCTGATGAGGTGAGGTCTTTGAGAGATTAGAGTGACTGACAGGATGATATGGCTCAGGAAACTGCCTATAGCATAAATTTATTTCCATCACAGGACACAAGAATGGTGCAGCTAGTTACTAGGTCTTTGCCTTAATTTCTGATATTTAAGATTACCAGTCGGGTTTTTTGTTGTTGTTTTTAGTGTGTAATGGGTATGAATAGGTGTGCATATGGACATACACTCAAGTGGCAATCAGGAGACAACTTTCAGGACTAGGTTCTTGCTTTCTAATGTGAGTTCTGGGAATCAAACTCAGGTCATTAGGCTTGCTTGCTGTGGTGGCTTGAAGGAGAATGGTCTCTGGAGGCTCATATACTTGAATACTTTGTCTTCAGTGGTGGACAAGGTATTTGGGGAAGAATTGGGAAGTGTGGCCTTATTGGAGGAGGTGTGCCACTAGAGACAGTTTCTGAGGTTCAAAGACTCATGCAATTCCCAGTGCTCACTTCTTCTGTGCCTCAGATTTGTAGATCAGCTGTCCCTTTGCTCTGCCACCATGGACTCTAACTCTCTGAAACCATAAGCCAAATCCAACACTGTTTTTAATAAGTTGTCTTGGTCATGGTGTTTTATCACAGCCATAGAAAAGTAATTAAGACACATGGCAAATGCTTTCACCTGCTGAGTCATCTTGCTGCCCTAATTTCTGAATGGGGAAGCCTAAGAAAGTTAGGAAGAATGACTTTTAGTCCAACATATAAGAACTTTACATCTTATCTTTCAATGTCTTGTCACCTCGAAGCTTCCGTAGGTAGTCCTAGCAGTTCCCCAGATGATCAAATCTTACAAGTAAAAGAAACAGAGCCTTCCGCACCCTCCTGGGCTGCATCTCCTAATATAAATTCCTAGATAACTTCTTCAGTAAGTCCTCTTTCATCCATAACTCTGCATTGGGCATTACTTCCATCTGGCCTCATGCTGGCCTAATGAGGAGCAGGTTGTTAAGGATACAAACAGTTTTAGGGTTCATACACTCTGATCTCCTCTCTTCTTGAGTCAGCCATTGTATGTCAATGAATTCACAAATATGCATTTGATGGCTGTCTAATTTGTTATGTTTGTCTACACTGATTTCAAACCCATGTAATAAAATGTCCAGATCTCATATGTGTGTTCCATTAACGCACAAGGTTGGTCCACAGCTGATGCTTTTATGATTTATGGGTTCTTTTTGTATGACATCAGTAACATAACAGGTAGCTTTTGTAAGGGGGAAGAACAGTGACTGTAACTAGTCTGACTTAGCCTTAGAAGCATCCAGTTAGGCCCCCAAACCCAACCACATGAAAAGAAAATGGGAAAGGGGGACTGAATTATTTATATTTCCCATTTCCCCATGGCCCCTGAAATGATCACAATATTGGCCATGACTCACAAGGATGTCTCTAACTTATACACTTAGGTACAGATTCGCCTTGCTCAGGGGGAAGAAATGCCAAACCTATTAGCCCTGTCCCAGCTTACCTTACCCTCCCGAAAACCTAGCCCCACCCCCACAGGTTTTTCCTGTGCATCATTTCAGCCCTTTGGAATGTCATATGAGAATCAAGCGCCTTTTTTTGCTCTAAGTCGAAATGGTTCTGTACCTTGTTGCTCATGTATCTTCAGTGATTTGGAAGGACAATGCTTTCTAATTCTTTAGAAGCCCACAGCAGGTGCTCAGTAGATGGTTTTAAAAGAAAACAAAATTAACAAAACACATTATTCTGTCCATTCCTGTTTTAATTAGGACTCTCAATTGCCAGAGATAAAAACCCACATCAAATTGGCTTGGGGAAAATAAGGGACTTTATTTGCTTGTATAACTGAAAAGTCCAGAGACAGGACTAGCTTCAGGCACAGCTGTGCCAACAGCACAAACAAGTGATCAGGGCTCATTCTCTGTCCCTGTCTTTGCTCTGACTTCTACAATGTTATTTTCATCCTTGGATCCCATTCAATGCCTCCGAGAAGCCCAGCTTACAATACCCTTATTGCTAGCATCTCAAGCATAAGAGAGAATAGTCTTTTATTTCACCATCTTAGTGATAACCCACCACTTTAAATTGATTCTGATGAGATCTGGCATCCAAGCATAAGTCAGTCTGTTGGCTAGTGTCATGTACTGACGTGATTATGTAGACTCAAGTCACCTGTTCATCCCTAGAACTGATGATTGACTCCAGATCACCACAGGTGCATGGACTGTGTTTGGGGAGAGCTTGTTCTCTGTGGAAAAGCAATGTTATTTTTTCCCAGAAGAACAAGTAGACACCAGTAGCAGTAACCATACACCTGACCCATTTTCTGTAGAAATCCTCTTTGGGTTGATGACTGATATAAAGCAACTAGTAGGAACCTGGGAAAGGGGGAAACTTGTTTTAGGCATGTGCCAAAATAATTAGTTTCATGGCTTTGGCAATGCATTCTCTCCTACTCTCAGTCTGCCTTACATGGTTCCTGCAGGCAACTCCCATAGTCAGTCTGCAAAGTGAGGCTATATGACCTGTCTGTTGTTCAGATTCCTGTTTTTGGTTTTATGCATTAAAAAAAGAAGACAAATTCTTCTCTACAGAATGCACCAAACACTCCTGCTGCACTTGCCTCCTCTCGTTAGCTTCCCTGTGTGGCTGTTGAATAAATGATTGAACATGGGACAGTGTTTAATCTTCCTAACAATAGCCCTCCAAACATCCAACACTGTCAGATGCTTTCCTGGCATTTGAAAATATGCCTGCAGCAAAAACCATCTATTGAATTTTTACTGTGACTAAGACCTTGTGGACAAAGAAGACTATCTGTTAAGCTGCCATCATTTGGCAAAAAATCAATCCTGCTGGGGCCTCCTGAGGGGATAGCAGAGCACATAGAAGGTAACCCCCAAAGGCCAGCCTGGAGGGGTGAATGCTGGGGCTTCCCCAGGCTTGGGACTTGAAGCTTTTCAGAGAGCATGGGGAGTGGTGGTGGGGAAAACTGCAAGTTTGGGGCATTTAAAGGTACATTCTGTGGCTGGGAAAAAGAGTAACCCTTGGCAGCTGTGGAGTGCACACGGCATTTGTCTCCGGGAGGCAGTTGGCTGCTTCACACTTGTTCCGTGCAGACTCCAGATCCAGGTTGGAACTGTTGCTGGGGAGCTTCCTCCAATTTTGCAGAAAAGCCATGTTTCCTGATTTTTAAAAAACTTGATTGCTGCAGCACTTCCAAACTTCAAAATGAGTTTTAAGGACTGGACAATGAAACCTATTTAGTTTGAGGTTGTTTTTATTAATAATAGACAACAATACACAGCAGTAGAGTTCTGTTCTTGGTGGTTTTTCTCTCTGAAGTACTGGCTCCTGATACGTGGAGAGTATTCCTTCCATGTAATTCTCCCAACTAAAACTGACAGTCTCAGAATAGACACCTATCCCTGAGTGAGCCAATCAGTTTAACCCACCCTGGGGTTTGCCAGTTGAAGCAGAGACTGACTGACAGTAGAATGAAATTAATGCCATTACTATCTGTAGTGATTCTGATTCTTCCAATTCTACAGATTGTAAGCTTCTCCTCCCAAAACTCAGGTTCAGTAGATATGGGTTGAACCCAGGAATCAGTGTTTTAACAAGCATCCCTAAATAAATCCTGCCATCATGTTGATGTTGATTGTAAAAACACTCATTAGAGATGGCCGGGAAATTTGACTCTGATATCTTTGTATCAGACTTAGTCCATTATGGTAGACAATTCTTCCTTCTGCATAACCCTACTGACTTCCCTTCATAAGGGAAGGGGTAGAGCACTTACCTGGCATCTTCAAGACCCTGAGTTCAGTTCCCAGAACTGAAAAAACATGAGTTTGCAAAAACTTACTGGAGTTGGTTTCTGTTGCTTATAATAATAGACAAATGTTAAAAATATTGTTGAGTCTCTAGCTAAAGAATTACACATTGAAATCAGAGACTAGAAGAAGTGTACAAACATGGCAAGGCATAGATGAGGTAACTGGATGAAGCCACTAGCTGGCTGGGAAGAAGCCAACTATCTTGAGTCTTAATTCATTTGCATGGGGGAGGAGAATCATGTCATCAGTGTAGGTCACTGACCCTTCACGAAAGTTAACCAATGGGAGCCATTACTTTCGCAGATTTCTGTGACTGTTCCGTGTCTGGTGTCCTTTGTTTTCTATCAATCTACTTTCTGGGATTAGCTGAAGCCCTGGGCTGTTTTGCTCACTAGCCCCTTTGTGCATAAATGTCAATCTTGGAATGTAGGGCTGATTTGTAAGGGCAACATGTGTATAAACTGGAAAAGCACCATGGTGTCTTGTTTGACAACTGGGTCAAGAAAATCCAGCAGGTCATTCATTTGTTTCCTTGAACACAGGGTTGGCCTGTTTTTATTTGGCGTGCCCAGCCTTGGCCCTAGCTGGTAGCTTTGACCTATTACAGTGAGGCTGGTTTTCTTATTTTTCCTTTTTTAAAAAAATTTAAATTAGAAACAAGATTGTTTTACATGTTAATCTCAGTTCCCTCTCCCTCCCCTCCTCCCCTGTCGCCCACTGGCCCCTTATCCCATCCCCTTTCTGCTCCCCAGGGAGGGTGAGGTCTTCCATGAGAGAACTTCAAAGTCTGTCATATCATTTGGAGCAGGGCCTAGACCCTCCCCCATGTGTCTAGGCTGAGGCCTACCCCTCTATGTGGAGTGGGCTCCCAGAGTCCCTTCCTGTACTAGGGATAAATACTAATCCACTACTAGAGGCTCCATAGATTAAGCAGACCTCCAAACTGACATTCATGTTCAGGGGGTCTAGAAGAGTCCTATGCTAGTTTCCCAGCTGTCAGCCTGGGGTCCATGAGCTCCCCCTTGTTGGGGTCAGCTGCTTATGTGGGTTTCTCCAGCCTGGTCTTGACCCCTTTGCTCATCACTCCTCCCTCTCTGCAACTGGATTCCAGGAGTTCAGCTCAGTGTTTAGCTGGGAGTGTCTGCTTCTGCTTCCGTCAGCTCCTGAATGAAGGCTCTAGGATGGCATATAAGGTAGTCATCAATCTCATTTTCGGAGAAGGGCATGTAAGGCAGATGAGGCAGGTTTCCTAAACATGCAAATGCTGTAATGAAGACACTCTAGAGTCATGTCACTGGATGGTCTTTTGTCACCCCAGTGCTGAGCATCTGAAGCTTCGCAACTCACCAGTCTCCAAATTGGTAAGAAATGTGACAAGCAGAGGATTCCAAAATGGACATTTTGTGCTCATGGGTCTGTTAGCGCCCCATAGTAGAAGCTATGGGCAAAGAGTTACCTCATTCTTGGGTTCCTGCAGCTCTGATATACCTTCTCTTTGCTCTGTTCCCAGGTTCCCAACATTTGGAATGTGAATGACTTTCTGAGTCACTCCAGATTTCCTTAAAAATAACCATTTGCACTTGGCTGACAGTGACTCCAGACAGTCCACGTTAATCTGGTTCAGAGTACCAGCATCCACCGGAAGTTATCAGACCTTTTCTTTTTAATCCTTCATCCAGGAACTGCCTTTTGTCCCAACTTATATTGACATCCTGCTATGCAGCAAGGGGGGAATGCAGCCTGGATACTTATCAGGTAATTAACTGGCTATAAATCAGCAAGAGTGGGTCTTGTTATGCTCACATCTCAATAGTAACTCCTTGCCAGGACACACCAGCATTGTGGTAGCTATAGTTCATTAACCCCATACTAATTCTTCCAAGCAATGAGGAATTGAGGAAGACCTCCAAGGGGCCTAGTTCAGGGTCAGTTTTCCACTTGCTCTCGATACCAAGGTTAGCTGTACAAAGCTACCATCAGAGGGTGCTACCTTCTTGTCCTGTTTAAGCACCTATCCCTTTCCTCATAAAAGTGTCATCAAACTTGCCCACAAAACACCAAAGGGGATTTTTGCCTAGGAATTGGTTTTGATTACTAAGAATTAATTGCAGAGCTCCTGAATGCCAGGCAAGTTTATCTATCCGTGAGCTGTACCCTCAGCCCTCGTTTTAACAGGGGTCTCACTAAATTGCCTAAGATGCCCTTGAGCTATCTCGATAGCTCTGGCCAACCTTGAACTTGTGATCCTCCTCACTCAGCCGCTGAGTGGCAGACATCACAAGACCATGCTACTAGGACCATCTATCCTTGAGATTTGTGAAAAAGGCAAACCTTCCTGGTGTTCCCACCACTGTGGTGAATTTACCCATAAATCTGCCTCCAAACAAAGATGGTTGATGTCTGCCACAGAGCTAACAAAGAAAGGTATTGCTATGTTTTGTGTGCTATGTAATGGCTTCACCTTTGAACTAAGCTAACCCGAATGTTGAGGTCATCAGCTTCAGTATCAGTCTTAGTTTCATAAAAAATTAAACCTTCAATTTTTATGTCTACAACGAAGAAGACTCCTTAGTTTTTATTCTGTCTTTTGCTTTTATGAGCTTTCCCTCACAATAAGAGAGTCTATCTGGAAATTAGCAAATGGAGAGTAAAAGCTTATCTTGGCTCGTGGTTCTGGAGGGTCCAATTCAAACTTTCAAGGCCAAATTGCTTTAGGTTTCTGATAAGAACACCAGATAATAGTGGCATTAGAGAGACCACTGATATAATGAGCCAGGAAGCAGAGTGACAGACTGAGGCTTGTTCCCAAAAACCTAAGGACCTACCTCTATGTCCCGCCTCTCTGAGGTTTTGCCACATTTCAGGCACCAAGCCTTTAACTTGCAGGCTTAGTGGAATACTCACCATCTGCAGCCCTTATCTGGCAGTCACTGTTTTCAAAACCACATCCTGCTGTTCCTTTACCTTGGTGGTAAGGGATATTGCTGACTCCACTTTTTACCCACGGATAGACAGATGAGCAAGGTCATCAGTTTAGCTTAAAGAACACAGGTACAGACTCAGAAAAGGACACGTGACTCAGTGTATGGGACCGAATTCTTAAAGTTTAGCTCCTCTCCTTGGAATAGGAAAATCTACCCACTCCTTCCACTTTTTTTCCCCTTACTGCTTGGGAGTTGAAATAACATCTGAGAAAAGTGAAGTCCAGACGTGGAGAGGGAGCCTGAATGTCGTGACAAGATGTAGGTCCTTGAAGAATAAATTATATTTCTCAGTTATTCAAGTCAGCAAATCCCATTTCACGTAAGCCATTTGGTTGAATTTTTGCTGCTTGTAGACAGCAGATCTGACTGGCACTCTTCCGACCTCCCTGCCTCCCTCCCTCCCTCCCTCCCTGCCTCCCTCCCTCCCTCCTTCCCTTCCTCCCTTCCTCCCTTCCTCCTTCTGTTCCTCCCTCCATCTCTCCTTCCCTATTGTGGTTTTTCCACACTCACAGTTCCTTTTGTAAGCTTTTTGGTGGATCTGTGCCTTGGGTGCTATGCACATTTTAAAAATGTTCTAAATCAAAATGGATGCTTTTGGAGAGATGAGCAACTTTCACCTTCTTAGGAAACAGTGAAATTATCAACATGTCTCCCAAGCAGCATTTCCTAAGTGGGACAGCAGAATATTGGTGTACTTTTGTAATGAGCATTCAGCTATGAAAAAAAAATGGCTTGTGGTCAAAGAAACCTTTATGAACTCTTAATTAAAGTTGAATTGTGATTCTGAGAGCTTTGCTATAGAACAAACTACATGATGCTCCAGGTAGAACAGGGCCTTGGGGATGTAAAATGATATGTGCATCAGTCTTATCAAGCACATCCCTGTGATCCAAACACTTGGGAAACTGAGGCAGAAGGACCAGGAATTCAAGGTCATCCTCGACTACATAGTAAGCTCAAGTTCAACCAGAACTATAGGAGACCCTGTCTCACAAACAAATAAAAAGACTGCATGTACCTTAGAACTCTTTCAATTATTTATTTGCTTACTTTGGAGCTGTCTATCTTCCCATAGCAGGCATCAATTTCCAATAGTTCCTAAGCTAAAGTTGGAGTCTCAAAAGTTCCTCCCTATATTCATCCTGGAATTTTGATTGCACTGATCTTCTCTGCAGCCAAACACAGCTGCTATGAGTTCCTGAATACAAAGCTCTGCCATGTCCAGAAGACACTATTTTGAAGCAGTCTGCCCCAACCTCTGGCTCTTACAATCATTCAGGTACTATTTCTATGACATTCCCTAAGCTTTGGGGAGAGAAGTTATGATACAAAGTATCTCAGCTAGGGTTTCTATTGCTGTGAAGAGACACCATGACTTCGGCAATTCTTATAAAGGAAAACATCTAATTAGGGTACCTCGCTTACAGTCTCAGGGATTTAGTCCATTATCGTCATGGCGGGAAGCATGGCAGCATGCAGGCAGACATGGTACTGGAGAAGGAGCTGAGAGTTCTTATAACTTGACTCACAGGCATCAGGAAGTG
This sequence comes from Mesocricetus auratus, assembly GCF_017639785.1. Classification (NCBI taxonomy): domain Eukaryota; kingdom Metazoa; phylum Chordata; class Mammalia; order Rodentia; family Cricetidae; genus Mesocricetus; species Mesocricetus auratus. Next base: position 5,466,879 of record NW_024429222.1, on the reverse strand, counting down.
GTCTAGGAGACTGTGACTTGAACATACATGAGACCTCATCGTCAGTCTTCACAGTGACACGCTTCCTCCAACAGGGCCATACCTACTCTAATAAAGCCACATCTCCTAATAGTGCCACTCCCTTTGGGGGCCATTTTTCTTTCAAACCACCACATAAAGTATCATGGTTTGAATGAGAATGGTCCCCATGGGCTCATGTGTTTGAATTCTTGGTCCCCAGTCGGTAGAACTGTTTGGGAAAGATTAGACCTGTTGGAGGTGGTGTGTCACTGGGGGGGTGGGCTTTGAGATTTCAAATGCCTTATTACTTGGAGATGGGGTTGTAAATTGTTAGCTACTGCTCCAGTACCATGCCTACTGCCTGCCACCACGCTCCCCACCTCAATGGCCATAGACTCATTCTCTGTAAGCCCCAATAAACTCTTCCTCTTATATATTCCCTTGGTCATGGCATCTTCACAGGAATTTAAAAGTCATTTATGACAAAAGTCTTTACATTTGTGTTTAGCTTGAAATAATATTAGAAGCCAAAAAAACTGAAAATGGGCATTAGTTGGGAGAGAGATTATGAGAAGAGGGTGGTAGAACACAGGCTGATATAAATGAAAAGAAGAGAATAATGGGAGAAAGTTTAAATGGTGGGGGTTGTGGTAGGGCAGAGAGTGGTGATTAACTCTAAGGATATTTTAAAATTCATATGGAAACCTACTATTTTAGGAGCTTTATAAAAATATGTATATGTATAGAGAATTTAAATGGAGTTAGCTTACCTATGGGATAATGATCCTCCCCAAAACCATAGTTTGTCTAACAAAACCCCAGCGCCACGTATGAGATATTTCTCTTTGAATCGTTTGTCAGAGGAGCGCCAAAGAACCACAAAGCAAATCAGTGTATTGCCATTGCTTTTGGTTGCCCACAAGATTTTTTTGTTAAGACTCTGTCTATGAAGTTATCATATGTTCTGGTCAGAGAATATGGAAAAATCAAGCTGATAGTTATTTAAAAAATTTCCATCTACTCACTAGCTTCCATAATGCTGGAAAGTGCTAAGGAGGCTAACTAGGGAAGAAAAGTCATCAGTAGTCTTACCCAGCTATGAATTCTGTGAATTACAATTATGACTAGCCTGGTAAGATACCTATGGGTACAATAGTGGCATGAAAGTTAAGGTTGCAACCAACCTCTTCCTAAAATTGGAGTTAAGGCCTGTTCCACAGGAAGAAACATAAACCTAGTACTGTAAATCTGGTCAAGATGCAGTGGCTGGAGAGCTCATAGGCTCTAGGAGAGAATCTGCTGTTATTATTTTGCTAAATGGACATAGTGTCAAATTGACTTCTAAGTATGCACCTCTACATCAAGAAATTAGTGCAGTTCTCCGTCCTTGTCAGATAACCTTTGCAATAGATAGCAGTTGATACAGAGACTTACAACTAGTCAGAGTGTAGAGATTCAGTCTCTGCAGAGTGCTCACCATAAATGAGGCATTGTCTGTCTGTCTGTCTGTCTGTCTATCATCTATCTAGATATCTATGTGGGTGAGTGGGCACATTGGTCATGATGCATGTGTGGAGGTCAGAGGACAGCTTGCAGAAGTTGGTTCTCTCCCTCCATTGTGTGTGTCCTAGGGACTGAACTAAGGTCATCCAGGGTAGCAGGCAGCTCTTCTTCCTGCTTTTTTGAACAAACAGGACTAAAGATGTCTCAGTTTTTCACTGAAATGAGTTATAATCTACAGAGTTTGGAAATGACTAATGGATAAAACAGAGAATTCAGGAGTCAGAGATATGAAGACAAAAAAAGAAAAAAAAAGCATTGAAGAAGAAAGTCTTCTGACTTCCTCCCTGAAAGTGTGCAACTGATTTTCAGTGTTTACCTCTGGCTCCCTTTTCAGCATTCTTATTTTTTACTCTATCATCAATCATTGTCAATTTGAAAAAGTACAATACTTAGGGTCATTTATCTAGACCTATTGGAGTCTAAAATTATGCAGCTCAGTCAAATATATGTGAATAAAGACTGTCATTTCTGATTAATGACATGTGACTTGAATGTCTTAAAAAATCATTTGTGCCATCCAAGCTTTACAGAAAGGTTATTATGTAAGGTCTCCTCTAATGCTTCTGCTTTTCCCTCTGAGAACCCCAGAGGATCCAATTTCTCCATAGGAGAAAATGTGGGTGTTTAATGATTTCAGTTGTAATTGTTACTCAGGTCCTTGGTTTGCTGAACTAAGAGTATTTTTCAAGTTGAAAATTCTCTTCCACTGGATGGTTAGGTAAGCTTATGATGTTGCTGTTTTGCAATTTTTGTTGCCAACACAGCCTTCCCTTTTATTGAAAAAATAATCCATGTAAGACACTAATCTTATTCAGTTGATGCAGAAAAAAGAAAAGTGAAAAACATGCCGATTCTTTGTCAATTACACTTTCCATGATTCATCAACTCTCTTCTTGAAGCATAAAATTCCACTTCAGCACAGTGCCCAAAATCTAAAAAATGAAAAATTTGGAGAGAAAACTTTGGAGCAGAAATAGCTAGGACTGAAATAACGGCAGAACTTTGTTCTGTGAAATAGCAGCATGTCATTTCTCTTGATATTGCCCAGTCTCCTAGACCAGTTCCATGGAATTTCTGGAAATCCTTTTCTGTTTTAGTACTCTAAGAATTAACAGGCTTCCAGGACAAAACTCAGTTGAGTGGCTGGGAGTGTGTATTGTGTTTCTTCCCAAGGCCTTGGTGTTTCTGTAGAGACAAAGGAATCCCTCAGGTGTGCTACTCAAAATCTCCCCCCTCTGTCAATTGATTGGAGAAGTAGAATAACATTTGACTAAGTATGAAGGGAAATTACTCGATGTTGTTCTGTATGTATTCCTTTTGGAAATGAGATACCCATAAGAAGCATAATTTCATTGCCTTTGCCTTTTACTCCACAAGGGAAGTTTCCCTGGTACAGTGTAGCCAAGACTAGATAGTTAAGTCTTCTTGGTCTGGGGTTGTATTTGTGGGTTTACATGAGTGTACTTCTAGTGGATAGTCCACCCTGACTTTCATTAATTCAATGAGTAATATTTTGACCTTCATCGTGTTTCTTAAGTATGTGTGTGTAGAGGTTGGCTGAGATCGAGGGTATCTAATTCCAGGGATCTGCTTTAGAGACCCAACCAGGTAGATAATAGCAGATAGGTGAGAAAAATTCAACTTATGTTTGAAAACCAAAGCATTGGTCCCTTTCCTTGGCCCTTATGCAAAATGAGCATTTCTAATTCATTTCCTGAGGAATTACATACAACAAATCAAGGAGTTCTTGGCTTTGAGATGAATATAAGACACCCATGAAACATAACCACTAACAGAAAAACTGTTCTTAGGGCTGAAAATTTTAAAAAATTAAATAGTTCACAAACTTATGGGTTATGGCAAGGAGGAAGGAACAGAGAAAGGAGAAAGCTGAGGGAGGATTGAGGGTGATGCAGAAGACATGTGACCTGAAATGACCCATTTAGCATGCATAAATTTAGAATCATGAAGGAGTCATGCCAATCATGGTTGTCTTAGTTGCAAGTGATAGAATGTAATTCAACCGGTCTTAAGTGGGAGAGGAAACACCTGGACTCACAGCTTAAATGTCCAGAAGTAGCACTGGGTTTGTGCATAATGAGATCTGGGATATCAGGGTTTTCCTTGGAGCTGGGTTTCACTTTCTCCCCATCTAAGTTTACGTTTGCTTTGACAGTACTTTCTTCCCAACTGGATATCTCCTTGGGATTTTCAGCTTTAAATCTTATAGTCAACACATACAGAAGTGGAATTCTTTTCCCCTGATAATTCTGAAAGTTCTAGAATCCAGCCTTGTGGACTGTGATTGGTTCATTTGTCCATCCCTGAAATAGTCACTATAATAACTCTTTGGTTCTAGTATTCTGTTGACATTACAGATGCATGGATTGACTGCATCCATGTTTCTCCATGGAAATTTGGGCTGCATCTGCAAGAACCATGGGAAATAGTAGGCAAATGTAAGGCATGTATCAGCTTAACATGCAAGTAAAGAGGGAGCTGTCTTGTACAGAGGGCTAAAATATACGGAATCTAGGAGTTGGATATGGGAACAATTTGAAATAAATTCTTCCGGGGTTGGGGGCGGTTGCTGTGGGGAAAACAGAAGAATTAGAATGCAAAATTATCCTGTAAACGGTAAATTATTAAGACTAGAAGAGCCAAATAGATCAAAGTACCAAGGTGCCAGGCGTTAACTGATGCTAAACAGATTTTATGCATATGCAAAATCCACTAGCCACTGAGAGAGAGTAGTTGCTTTCCAATATACTAAAGTGGCCTTTGTTATAGTTTGTTTCTGGAGGAAAAGAGTGGTCAGCACACTTTCCTCTGAGGAGCTCAATCATGTCAGGGTCAGCCCTGTTTCCCTGGCCTGTAATGGATCAGAAGAAGACATCACATAATCCATCTCATGAAAGGCAAGAGGAAATTTGTGGGAGAATTTCCCCAAGTTTCTCTTTTCTATGAAAGGTGTAGATGAGGGAACTGTTCTATGAGAAGCTGACCTTGATAGCTAGAGCTGTTGGTTTTTTTTTTTTAACTTGAGTGTCTAAGGTGGAAGTTCACGCCTGGAAGATATAAGAAACTGATTTACCCTGTTACCTGGTGGATCCTGAAGTCTGCTCTACTTTAGGCTTTCTATTATGTAAAGTGATAAATATCATCATTATACTTGAACTTTCTGCTATTTGTAGCCAAAACAGCTTGAGAGGTATACTTTTCTATACTGAAAGCACAGACATAGAAACCCTTACTAAGGAATTCATTTATTCTTCTGATATCTGCACACTGTGAGTGGGGGCAAGGCTTGGGTTTTTTTTTTTGTTTTGTTTTGTTTTGTTTTGTTTTGTTTTTTGACAGGGTTTCTCTGTATAGTTCTGGCTGCCCTGGAACTTGCTCTGTAAATCAGGTTGTCCTTGAACTCACGAAGATCTGCTTGCTTCTGCCTTTTGAGTACTGAGATTAAAGGTGTGTGCCAATACCACCTGGATAATATTCTTAACTGAGATATAAAACAAAAGATACTCTCACACTAAAAAGTATGGCACAGAATCAATCAAATGCACACACATGTGCATATGCATGTGTATGCACGTGTGTGTACATGTGTGAGTATATGCATGTACATTCGTGCATGTGTATATGCTTGTGTGTGCAATGCACAGGTGTGTATGTGTTGTATGTGTATGTATATATATATATGTGTGTGTGTGTGTGTATTTGTATGCCTGTGTGTGCGCATGTACATATATGTGTATATATGTTGTATATCTATGTACATGTGTGTATTCGTGTGTGTGTGATGATTTCATGAAAAAAAACTTTAGAAAGCTATAAACTGAACGGAGACAATCTAAACAGTTATTTTAAAAGACAGAACTATGAATGATGTGATATTTTTCTTCTTTCTACTTTTTTTTTCCTTTCAAAGTTTTTATTGGAAAATCTGATTGCTTTTCTAAAAGTTAGAAAACGTAAGTTCTCTTTTCGAAAACCAACCCAAATTCAATTACCCTGAATTTTGAAGAATGGGCTATTTTTGACATTTTAATTATCTGGGTAATTCAGAACCCTTTCTCATTTCAAATGTTGTGATGAGAAACTGTTCCAAAATGCATGACTCACTCTTCTATGTTAGTAAATTGTGTAGTAACCATAATGGAATTTTTCTTTACTGATGGCAAATGTTTCAGGCTGTAGGTCATCTTTCTGAAGGTCAAGGCCTGAGCCGGGGCTGGAAATCAGGCATGATACACACTGACCGAGTCCTGGCCTTGACTGAGTTCCCAAGAGCTGCCTGTAATCTGTTATTTGAGTGATTTATTAAATATTTCTTCTTAAATTGGCTTACTCTTCTCTGAGAAAAAAATTAATTGAAAGAAAAATTTATATCACCATCATATAATATAAACTGGTGCCTCTTGACATAAATAAAAGTACCCTATAAGCATAACCCAAATACAAGTTTAATTATAAGAATCATATTCTGCCTTGATATTGTTGAGCTCTACAGATTGTGAACCTGGTACTGCTTGCTGTCTTTTTGAAGAGGGAGATTAATGAGCATTAGAAAGATGTCAGAGAAACTGTTAGTACCAAACTCAGTCTACTTGAATAGCAGGAAAGGGAGGAGTCTTTTTCTTGCTAATCGTGTCAATATTATTTAACATTACATTGTGGGGCCATTTAAGGTCATTCTGCAGATCATGCAAAGTGACCATTCTACCACTTAACATGCATGTGTCGCTGGGGATACCTACTGCAGTCACATCTTAGAAAATGAAGAGCTAGCCAACTCTTCAGGAGCTGTCAATTCTTTCTCAACACTAGAAGCAACTGCATCTGAGGGTCACACACACACACACACACACACACACACACACACACCCCTCAAATGTGCTCAGGTGCCAAAAGAGCTTGTTGAGGCATAGTTCCTGACTAGTTTGATGAAGAATATCAACATCTGCATTTCTAACAAGATCCCAGGTGACGCTGACACTGCTGTTCAAAACCACACTTTAAGATCAAGCCCGCTTTAGTTTACAGCCCAGAAGCCCGTGTATAACTTGCTTCCAAAGGATGCCGCCTTGTTGCTTGGTTGCTGACAATCCATGTTGTAGTTTACATACAATGAGCAGAAGATCAGAGCTGAGCAGCAGTCCAGATGAATTAAGATGCACATGCTTCCTAACCTTTACTCCTGCTCTGAGTACATCAGTCCTACCAGTTGAACTACATTAGAAAGTAAATAGATGCGCTCTGGGAAAGGTCAGTACACATGTTCTGCTACAATCTAATTTCAGTCTATTGCCCTTGCCCTACTGCTCACTCTGGTGCAAGAGATACAATGGTGAAAAGCTTGAATTTAATTGTCTCTTCCATACTAAAAGCTTCTCGGCATATAGAATATTCATGAGAGCTAAAGAGAACTGCTAAGGAAGGCAGGCTTAGCCAGACACATTAGCCCAGGCATCCTTTCGACTCCATGTCAAAACCATGCGTTTGGAGAAGGCCTTCGTTTGCACCAAGCGCGGTTTCCTGCCTCTTCGTATGGCATGTGCCATTACCAAGGCAGACACCAGGACTTATTCAGAAAGCAGCTTTGAGTAGTCTCCGTCTGTGGTGTGCTAGCTGTGTGCCAGCCCTTCGGCCTATCGGGGAATTGCATTTAGTCTGTATGACTTAATAATTACTTTAATTCCACTCCGCACTGTGCTGAAGAACTCCTTCTGAATGAAGGGCACTTACCGCATTCCTAGTGCTTTCCTGGAACAGACACAGCTAATCAGAATGTGTAGAATTGAATAAAAGAGTAATTATGGGAGGCTGTGATATGTTATAACAGATGAACCAAACAAGACTACGTCAAGAAGTCGCTACTCAGAGAGCAATAATTTATTAAGTCTGTTTCAGCAAGGGCTTACAAGCGCAAGCAGAGGCATTTGACGGGAGAAAAGGGGGGATCCAAAGCTTTAGAAGAAGCAAGGAATTAAAAAAGAAAGACCCCAATTTATTATTCTGTGTGCTAGCTCCCATTCAAACGCATCTTCCCCACTCCCACCCTCAGTGCTTATTATTAGTTTTGAATTTCTGTCCACAGGTTTGCAGCTCAAATGCACAAGACTCAGACCACTAGGCTAGAGAAGTCACTGAGTGCTGTTAAAAAGAACCTAAACCCTGAGAACCAAGGGTGCCGTCTGCACTGCTAGGCCATTCATTGGTGCTTTTCTTCTAAATTGGCCAGTGGTGTGCTGGGCAGACAGGCGAAAGGAAGGGTGAATGGCAGCTTGTTCCTGATAGGAGCCTGGTCTGATGGGTTCCTGGTTCCATGTAGTTCAATTTCTCTATCTAGTTCCAAGCTACACTACGATCTTGGGGAAGGGGATGTTTCCTCCAAGCACTGCATGGTTAAAGCATCAATGTATACAGGGTTTATTAGCTAAAATAGATTTGTTTCAATACCAGTCTGGTATTCAGCTTTTGCTGGGGATACAAACTTTTGATGGGCAAGAAAGGGGTGGGAACAAAAGGTAGTGAACAGAGTCTCTGTCCTGGTGAGCAAATTATGGCAGAGCAAGCCTTTGCAGCTTTGAAATCGAGAAAGTTTCAGAGCATCATGAATTAACTGCTTAGTATTTAACTGTACACAAATGGCTTAAAGGGTGGGGTTCACAATGGCCCAGGGGACGCCTGTCTTGACCCCTTTTAGATAAAACCCTGAACTGGAAGAGCTAGCAAGGCAGTCTGGTAAAGAATACTCTTTTATATGCTGTCTTTCCACTGATTCCCATAACTGCACAAATTATATAGGATTCTAGGATAGGCAGTATAGGGCCACTTTTTTTCTTTTTTAACTTAATCTTTTTCATCTGTCTCTATCATCTGTCTATCTATCCACCTTCATCATCATCATCATCTAATATATCATCTATATATGTATCTATTCATTCATCTAACTACCTAAATTTTAATAAAATTTCTTTCTGGTTTTCTTCCTGTTCATAACTAGACATTTAGATTTTGAGAATAAAGGAACATCCCTTATTCACTTATGTATATTCCTAGAGTTACTAAGACAGTTTGGGGGTTTTAAATTTGTTTTCTTTTCAAATAGATACAGGAAGTGTGTAAGTTGAATAGAGTTGATCCTGATTTGGTCAGCCATAAATAGTATAGATCCCAGACAGAGAAATGAGTTAAATATTGTTTCATTTTTTTAATTTTTAATAATGGAGTGGTGAAAGATGAGGTGAGAGGGTATGTGGTCCATGGTGTTTTAGGTGTAAGTTGAGTCAAGGCACAAACAAAACTACCAGGACAAACACATTCTTCAACTAGAATGGCTGGGCTCCCAGCCCCACACACAACAATAGCACCGCTGGAGACTCTTAGACACTTAGGTTACCAGTGACCCCATCAGCAAACTGGGAGTTGTCACAGTAGGAATACGGTGATCAATATCAAGTGAAGTTCTTCTAGTCCTGTGTAAATAAAGAGAAATAGTTGTTTATAGTAATGAAACGGAGAGAAGAGAGCACACACTGGGACCCACATAAACCAGTTTGATCAAGTCCAGACAGTTTGGCAGTTTCAATAAATCTCATGGTTTTATGAAGTTTCTACTGTTTACTTGAAAATTCATAATATTTTCAGAAGAACCCCATAGATCTCTTGAATTTGGGCTGCCTTGTGGAATGAGGGTTACAGATGGTTACCAAATGGGCTAAGGGTTTACTGAGAGGCAGCAGATTAATTGTCCTTTTCACCAGGCTGGCTGATCTTGGTTGGAAGAAAGCAAGATTGTCCTGTGCTTACCCAGTACCTGTGTGTGTGTCTGTTGAACACCACAGGTATGCAAGGTTTGGGCCCTGCTCTCAGATCTCCCTGTTCCCAACCCATCACCGATGAGAGCTTAGAAAACATTAAATCTAGCTGCTGCTGCTGCTTACAAACCCATCTGTTGAGTCCCATCCCTTTCTAGTAAGAACACCTTATGTTCTTCACCTTCTTGCTTACTGTTTAAGTCCATGTGTATCTGGAGGTACTGACCCTTTTCAAGCTCCAGAAAAGGTCATATGACCCAAACTTGGCCAAACAGAGAACAGACATCCTTCTATATCTGTGGGACACTGGTTTCTGGACCCCCCAGTAGATACCTGAACATCCATGGATACTCAACTCTCTTATGTAATGTGGCATAGTATTTGCATAGGACCTATGCTCATTCTCTCAAATACTTTAAATAATCTCTATGTTTCTTAAAATACCCAATATACTGCATGCTTCCTTATTTAAGTAACGATGACAAGAACAAAAACAATAGCAAAGCTTTCCACTTATTTTTGTTTGAGTCCACAGAGGCAGAACCCAGGGATAGGAAGGGCCAATTATATAATATTGTCCTGAGTAAGCAACTGGCTCTTGTGGGTACATGACACAAGCCAAATCATATGAGACTGTCTTAGTTACTCTTCTATTGCTGTGAAGAGATACAGTAACCTAGGCAACTTATAGAAGATACAATTGACTGTTCCAGAGGTGAGTTCCTGACCATCATTGCAGATGCCATGGCAGCAGGCAGGCATGGCATGACACTGGAGCAGTAGCTGAAAACTTCCTGAGAGAGGGAGAAGAGAGAGCACTAACTGGGAATGGTACGGATTTTCGAAACATCAAAAGAGACCTCGTCCAACAAAGCAACACCTCCTAATCCTAAATAGTTTCACCAGCTGAGGATGAGGTATTCAAATATATGAGCCTATTGGGGCAATTCTCATTAAGTCACCATAAAGGCCAAGAGACTCAGTTCTAGGACTTGTATGTAAATTGTGAGAAGATTCTTTCTTTGAATCATAGACAAGACACTAGAGTGGAGCCCTTTTTAACCACCCTATTTACTCATGGGAGAAGGAAAGTAAGAATACCTACCATACTGAGGAAAGGGGAGAGGAAAATGAAATCTCTCTTACTGCATCTTTTCAACATCAAGACCTAATGACCCATCAAGAAGCCCTTTGGAGAGCAGGATGTGAGTGGAGGGAACATGGATTCCACAGAGGTACTTGGAGCAAGAGTTGGCACATTCATATCAGTCTGTGCCTTGTCCCTTCAAAAGCCAAAGGTCTTCCAACAAGATCCTCCTTTCATCAACCCATCCTACACTAAGGAGCCACTTAGTGTTTTCTATTTGCTATGTTTTAACTCTTAGGTACACTGACTTATCCTTGGGGGCAGCTTCTAGTAAGACCATGTTTGTTATGCATGCCATCAAACAAAGCTGTGTAGAGCATAGATTCTCACAGTGTCTTATGCTTGGAATGCTAGGAAAATGAGAATTTCTGGTCCACTCTCATCATACAGTATTTTTCATCATACACTACACATCATCATCTCATCATACAAGACGGTGTTTGTGCCTATGGCCAAAGTGAACTGACTGTAAAGGTTGTCTTCTGTCGAAGTCCCAGCAGTCACAGTAGAGAGTGCACGAGCCTTCCAGGGCATCCTATGTATTGCCCTCAAGTCTTTTTTTCCACTCTAACTTTGCTGTCTGAGCAAGTCCTTTATCGCCACCTATGACCACATCAAGTTGCCAATGCTACAGTATGTATGCAGAGTCCCTTAACTCAGAAAGACTAAGGGACTCCAGGAGTATTCTGTCTAGACCCTGATCACCCCCAAGTTATAGCTGCTTTAGTTTCTCCATAGCCTTGTTTCCATGGGGTGCTCCATCAATCAGGAAGACCTTGTCATTCAATTGGGAAATCCTTTTCTGTTCTTCCCATAAGCCCTGTCACCAGGGCCTTGCTTTTTAAAAATGATTTATTTTTTGAAACTTTCATGCATGCATACAGTATATCTTGACTGTATATATCCTACTGCCTGCACTTTACCTTGGGTTCCCCTAACATATCTCCCTCCCAACTTCATGTCTTCTTTTGGTTGTTGTTTTATTGCTCAGTGATTTTAATTAGTGCGGTCTGTATGTACACCTGTATGGGATCATCTGTTGAGGCATGGGCAACCCATAATCATCACCACCCCTCAAAGAATAGTGACTCTCTACCCCAGCAACCAACAGCTGACAATGCTCCTCCTCTAGGGTGGGGCTTGTTGCTTCTATGCTGGAATGAACTGGCCTAATCTATGCTGTAAAGTCACGTGTGTCAACCCCATGTCTTGTCTAAAGGGGAGATTTCATTTCACAGTATTCTTCCCCATTCTGCTCTTAAAATTTGCATGCCTCTTCTCTCACTATGTTCTCTGAGCCTTGGTGTGTGCGTGTGTGTGTGTGTGTGCGTGTGTGTGTGTGTGTGTGTGTGTGTGTGTCTGTGTGCATGCGTGCACATGATATAAATGTTCTGGTTTCAGCTGAGCTGTTGTAGTCACTTATTCTCAGCAGTGTAAACAGTGATGAGTCCCCGCATTAACCACTTCCAGCTTCAGTAATCAGCCTCTCAGACCAAGGTTGAGGGCAGAGCAAATCTATGGATAGAAATAGAAATATTTTGAAGGTAGTTTGACAACAGACCAAGTAAAGAACAGCATCACTGCTGTGACAAAATATTTTGGAGGAAGTAACAAAAGATATAAAGCTTTTAATTTGGTTCACAGTTCAAGGGTGCAGTCCAGCATGGTGATGAGAAGGCATACTAGGTAATTTATCACATTGCCTTCAGCATCTAGAATTAGAGAGGGAGAGAGGTGAATGACTGTGTCCAATTCCCCTTCTCCTTCTGAGTCAGTCTAAGTGTCCAGTTAATGGGATGGTACTGCTCACATTTAGGGTGGACTTCCCCCTGCAGCAAAACAGCCCTATAGATTCACCCAGTGCTGTACATTCATAGTGCTTCTACATCCAGTACAATTAATAGGGAAGATTAGCCATCATGGGACCTATGATCACAGAGTTTGTCAGAGGTAGGGCCATCCTTGGCAGAAAGGTTACCAGATTTTTTATTTTGAAATAAACTTTCTTTCCATAATATAAACTACTGTGTCAGAAGATTGAGATCAAGTCCAACCCCGTCTTCTTCCCCCATTGTATAGCTTTCCTCTTTAGTTTCCCTTAGTATATACAGAGCTCTGTTGCTAACCTAGCTGTGGAATGTTGACCCCATTAAGAACAAATTTAACATTTTTTTCCAGGCATAGGAACGGAACCCCTAGCATGTCTTGTGGTACAGACCAGCTCTGATGCTGCCTGGAATGGCATTTGGGCCCTTGAAGTAGAGTCCCTCCCTCAGCAGATAAGTTGTGGTTATTATGAATGATAAAGAGGTTCGATGCTTTATTACACTTACTTTTAAAAATTCTGTAGCAAATGTTTCTCTCTGCCCTGTAACTGATCATTTTAATTTCCTTGCTTTTGCTATAATAAAAATTGATGTTAAAGGATGCCTGAGGCAGTGTAATGAGAAAATGAAATTAGTTTTTCAGTTGACTGATCAAAAGCATTTTATATGTGATAATAAACAGTTTATTTTACTCTTTTGCTTATGACATAATTAATGACAAAAATATTTTCCTGAAATTCATATTGTCTGCCGAACTCTCTTTCCAAGTTCTGGGAAAATGATACTTTTGCAATTTACCAAACTAGGCAAATAAATAAACTTTACTATCCCCTGCTGAAGGGAGTTCACAGTCTTTGATCAACCCTTCATGATCTGTTGACCAGTGAGGTCATTAAAAGTGCTCTCTACCATGGACAGTAGTGTGTCTGTATGGAAACCCTTCCCTCTTTCTGGGTGGTCTCTCTTGCTAGAACAACAACAACAAAAAAGCCTGACATGCTCAAGTTTGATGTTAAGGGCATGGGGTAGGAAAAAATACATACAGACTAGATGCAACTAATACCCAAGCCTGAATTTAACTTTTGATTTTTGACTTTGAAAAAAGTGCTTCCTTTTCTCCATTAATAAGATAAAAAAGAGAACGAGTTTACTGACTTGAATCAGAATCTGAAGGGCTGCTTACTAATTCCAAAGAGCTCTTTCCACATCTCGAAGTTTAATGTTTCAGTTTAATTTAGCTGGGTCTCAGTTTCCCTTGTACAACTTCCTAGTAACCTTAATGATAATTGGGCCAATCGTAAGAGGCTTGCTGCCAGGCAGTTGCACAAACTCATTTTCTAAAATCTTGTGTTGAGACCAGAAACCTGTCATCAACATGCCTGACTGCCTTAGTTTGTCCTGCTTAAGTATGACCTCAAATGTAGTGGCTTAAACAGTAACTGTTTCAGTTAGCCCTGCCTCCCTCTGTTGACCGGATGTTCCTTTCATCTGAGTGTGGCTGATCTGTCTGACTTTCTCATGTCTGAAGTCGGTGGTACTTGGGCTTCTAGCTTCATGGGCTAGGAGAGCCTTCCCTGTGTATCTAGTGGTTGAATGCTGAGTGATCCAGAGGAAATTCAGCTAGGCTAACTCCTTTCTGCCCCATATGGTCTCTCAGACTCTAATGGGCTAATCTGAGGTTGCTTAAAAGTCGGTCCCAAGATTCCAACTGCAGCAAGAGGGTGATAACTTCAGTGTACAGCAATGATCTCTTTTGTACCAACAATTACTATCAGACAATAGGCCAAATCAAGTTATGTGACTTAACCCAGAGTTCTGGAGCACCCATGTCCGATTGATGGAGACCATGAAGAGCCCCTGACATCTATGTAGGCTTCATGTAGTACAATAGACTTCATACAAACTACATATATTCTCAAGAATAGAGAACCTCAGTTTAAGAATGGCCTCCATAAGATGGCTGTGGACATATCTGTTGGACATTTTTTTTCTGATTGGTTTTCTGAATTTTTTTTCTCATGATGGGTGGTGTGGTGCCATCTCTAGGCAGGTTGACATGGGTGGTAAGAAAGACAGCTGGTTATGAACCTTGGAGAAAGCCAGTAGACAGCATTTCTCCTGTGGTTTCTGCTTCAAGTTCCTGCCGTGGCTTCCTGCGATGTTTGCCTGTAACTTGTAAGCCAATACCACCCCTACTCCCACTCCTGCCCAGTTGCTTTTGACCAGTGTTTTGTCACAACAACTGAGATCGAACTAGGATGCAGCCTGTGAAAATCCCACAGACTGTCTAGGAGACAAGAATCTTTACAGCCTCCTTGGTACAGAATTTATCACATAAACTTAGAAACCGTCAATATCAAGAGTGGAAGATTCAATTAAAACTCATGCTTTCTGTTTATACAAAGTCTTTTCAAAAATGCCCCTTTCTTATCTGGTTTTGCTTTTTTGTTTTTCCAGCTCAATTTTTGACCTGGCCAAAATTGATTTCCAAATTTGTGGCCTTGTGACTCTTACCTGTAATCCTTTCTATATTTACAGCATCATATCCATTTGCATGGTTATCTGAGGAACACCAGTTGCAAGCTCTGCTTTTATGTATCTGTCTTCTTAGCCTTAGTAGCTGAATTGTCTATAGTGTAAAACTGCATATTAAGAAATTGCTTTTAGTTATGGAGAGCTGGTTCATCAGTTAAGTACACTGGCTGCTCTTCCAGAGGACCAAAGTTTGAGTCCCAGTACCCATATGGTGGCTCACAACCATCTGTAACTCCAGCTTCAGGGTGATCTGAATCTAAATGCACATTTAGAAAAAAGGAGTTTGTATTTCTTTCAATGTTACACTGTTTTCTTTATGAAAGTCTTGTCTTTCATTGTTGTTTGTCCCTAAGTGTTTGATATCTCCAATAAGTTCTTAAAATTAATTTTGTATCTTTATGACTGACATATGTTAATACAACTGAGTTTGTGCACTTTATATATCCTAGCAATTTTTGCTCAATTTAGTAATTTAATAATCCTTGAGAAAGGGTCTTACTATGTAGCTCTGACTGCTCTGGAACTCACTTTGTGGACCAGGCTGGCCTCAGCTCACAAATATCTGCCAACCTCTGTTCCTGAGTGCTGGAGTTAAAAATGTGTACTACCATGCTTGACCTCAACTCACTAATTAATTGTAACATTTTATATACACCTTTGAATTTTTCTTATATGAAATTGTTTCATGTATGAATAATACATTTTTATATCTTCATTTTTAATCCTTGTACCTCTTATTTTCTTGTCTTGTACCTTCACCACAATGCTAAATATAAGTAATAACGTTAGGTAACTCCATATTATTTATGAACTCAGAAATGGTGCTGAGTATGAAGATTGCTAAGTGGTTCTTTTAAAATTTAACTTTTGGCTGAGGAGAAGGACCGGTGGGTAAGTCACTCATTGCACTAGTACAAGAGCCTGAGTTTGGAGCCTATAGCTCATGGAAAGCTGAATGTAGGACCGCATAGCTGGAGGCAGGGGAGTTCTCTTGAAGCTTGGTGACCAGCCAGCTGGAGTCTGCTGGAGAAAACATCAAGAGACTCTGTCTCAAACATGTCAGAAGGAAGGATGAGTGACTCTGGAGGCTGTCCTCTGACCTGTGCACATACACTGTGGCATGTGCTCATTCCCACAAAAGAGATAAATTTGACTTTTACAAGAGTGTTTCTGATACACTTTAAAGTAAAAAGAATGCCATATTAAGCACCATGTGTCTACTGCCAGGCTCTAACACCCGTCAGAATTCTGTTGTTCTTGCTCGTCTGTAGCCTCACACCTCCCATCTAGAATACTTTAAAGTGATAAATTAAGGAATTTCATGAAATTCTGTGTGGTGATTATATATGAAGTGTATCAACCTGTATTAAAACGGGACTAAGTGTGCCATATGGAAATTGAATACACACACTTTGCATTTTTGTCTTAAAACTGTATATGTGTTGGAATGTATTTCTACATATAGTCATAACATAAAATAGGGAGGGATACCCATTAAGCGTCTTCCCAGAGATGACATCTGGGAAGTGGGAAAGGAGAGGAAGGTTAGATTCCTTTGTTAAAAATGTTCTTGAGTTCTTACAGATTTTTTCTTTTTCTTTGAATCTTTGAGAGTTTATAATTTCATCTTTTAAAGACATCAAGATATTTTAGTATTTATTTCTTTTATGGGTATGCATGCGTGTGCCTGAGTATATGAGTGTGTGCTACATGTGTGTGCAGGAACTTGTGGAAGTCAGAGAGTGTGGCCAGATGTGAGCTGCTGTGTGGGTGCTGGGAAGTGAATCCAGGTCCTCTTGCATGAGCAGTGAGTTTTCTAAGTCTCTGAGCCATCTCTAGCCCATAGACCTTCTTCCAGTGAGCATGCATTTCTTGATTAAAGAAAATCAATGAAAGGAAAGCATATTATTAAATAGCGTTTTAATATTAAGTAAAGAATTCAATGATGCAGGAACTAACAAGCTACGAGGAACTAATTTCATTCTGTTCTTTCATCAAAATTTAATCCCTAGAAAGGTAGTTAGAAGAGGGGAATAAAATAGACTTGTCTATCTTAACTTGCCTTGGCCTGGTTCAACTAGCACTCTTCTCGACCCAGTTTAGAAGCTATAGGCTGAGAAGCGCTTTTCATCATTGGCATTTGTTGAGAGTTTGCCATATGACTGACATTCTCCAAGATGAGCATGAACTAAACAAGACAGGCAAGTTTTCAGTCCCCAAAGATCTGTTCCAGGGTGCAGGGAAGTGGACTCCAAGCTCAAATGAACACATATACATAATTGTGCCATTCCCTCTAATGGAAGAAAATTCAAGTGAAGGAGGGGGTTGACACAAATGAGTTGGCTACTGGATACTCATGGAACTTTCAAAAGGAAAGATTGTGAAGGATGGTACCTGAACGTGAAGGAAAGCCAGACAGATACAGAATAGGAAGGAAATACAGAGGTCCTGGTTGACAGAAAGGTCAAAAAGAAGGAGAAAGCTTGGCAGGTTTGAAGGATGCTATAGAAATTAAAAGGGTTAGAGAGTACAAGGCATGGGAAAAGATGAAGGCAGAGGGAGTCTAGACTGGGTAAGGTGAGGATATGAATTTTTAACATCATTGTAGTTGTGAAGCCACAGAAGGGTTTTTAGCAAAGAACTGGCATTGTTGTGATAGTTTTGTCACCACTGGCTGCTGTCTTGAGCATAGACCCAACCAGCCAACAGGTATGGATTCAGTAAGACTTCTCTTTCTATGAGATGTGTCAGCCTGGACACTGGTGGTGGAAAAGGACAGGAAATAGGTGGGTAAATTTGTGGCATTTTTAAGGGTAACTTTCCCTGGAGGACTTAGTGATGGGTTGACTTAGATTGGAAAAAGAGATAAAACAACAATAATGCCTAGCTTTTTTGTTTTTCATCAAGGAAATTGTGGAAATAATTTTTATTGACATAGAGAAGAAATGAGGAGGAAATTTCTGGGTGTGTTAAGATTGAGGTATTTTCAAAATACTGAAGTGGAAATACCAAATAAGAAGCTTGATAAACTGATACAGAGTCTCCAAAATTTGAGATATTGACCTAGGACTTAAGCACTATGCAGACGGTGGCAACATTGTCTGTTAAACATATCTTTCTCTAAAGAATGTGGATAAGTAATTTGTAATATCACCCAGGATTCTGCCATGGTATTATCCTACTCTACACACTTAATAACCTGAGTAACCCCTACCCAAAAAATCAGCATGCTGCTGCAGTTTGAATGAATACATGCTTCTTAGACACTTGGTCCTGAATGGTGGTGCTATTTGGGAGAGGTTTAAGGGGTGTAGCCTTGTTGGAGGAAGTATGTCACTGGAGGAGTTAAAAGACTTGCACCCTTCCTGTTTACTCTCTCTGTTTCTTGCTTGAAGCAGAAGATGTGAACGCTCAGCTTCCATCTCTGGCTGCCATACCTTGCCTGCTGCCATGCCTCTCTTCCATGATATAATTTTGTCCCTCTAGAATCACAAGCCCGATTCTCTTCTGTAAGATGCCTGAGTCATGGTATTTTGTTATAGCAACAGAAAACTAACGAATACAGATGCTTTCATTATTTTCATTTGTGATAACCAACATCCCTCACGAAAGACAGCACGGCGTTGTGCTTGAACAGGGAAGCTGTGTTATGCAAGCAGCTGTTGCAAACTTAGCGGAAGGGATGAACTTTATGCTTACTCTGAGTGTGGTATTGAGTGAAGCTGCAAGCCCATTGTGCAAAGAGTTTGCGATGCCTATAGGCTGAAAAGGAAGAAAACATGTTATGCTACAGAAGTTGTGACTGATGGCTAAGATTGGGTTCAGACATAAGGGCCTAGAGTTGAATTAGGAAGATCTTTTCTGAGGTGTGATTTCTGGGTAGAGACCGACAGGAGACGAAGAGGGAAGCTGACCAGTATCTAGAAGGGATTTCCAGATGCCCGGAGCAGCAAGTGTGGAGCCCTTTGGATAGAAGCCTGGCTGACACATTAAAGGAGTCGAAAGAAGAGGTGTGAACAGAAGGGCAAAAGCAGAGAATGAAAGGTGGGAAAGATGGCAGGGAGCAAATCATGTGGAGAGCCTGGGGGACCCTCAGTCCTTACACTGAGTGGAAAAAGATGCTCTTCAAGGTTGTGAGCAAAGCCTGACCCAGTCAGTCCAGAGCCACTCACAGCTTGTGGCTCTTGTCCTTTATATAGCATCAGTCCTTTATATAGTCTTTACATTGTCAAGTATATGGGTGACTTATTTGCCTGTGTGTCCATGCACCTCATGCATTTATGGTGCCTGCAGAGTCCAGAAAAAGGTTCAGATACTCTGGAACTATAATTATAGATGGTTGTGATCCACCATGTGGGTGCTGGGAATCAAACTTGGGCCCTCTGAAAGAGCAGCCAGTGCTCTTAACCATTGACCCGTCTCTCCAACCCCTCTTTATATATTCTGATGCTTGCATCTTTCCCTCCCTAGGGTTTATTTTTCTCTTTTCTTTTAAAATATTATGATTTTAATATGTATATGTGTCTGTGTGTAGACACCTGCTGGTGCATTCAGGTACTCTCTGAAGCCAGAAGAGGGCCAGATTCCTTGGAACTGGAGTTACACCCTGTCTCTAAAAGATAGAAAAAAAGAAGAAGAAGAACACCCATGGACCATGGAAAGCATCCTTCCCATGAACAGGTACCTTTCACCACAAACCCACTTTTGTCCCTCATAACAATTATTACTATCTACATTGTCTTGTTTTCATTCTTTAGGCAGCTTTTAATGTCTCTTGTTTAAGAACTGAGCTCTGTGAAAGCAGATACCATGTCATTCTTAATTAGGGCTTCATGTCCAGTGTCTAGACGTTGCCAGACATGTAACAAATGCCATATTGTTTTCCACTACTGTGACAAATACCTGAGAGTGACAGTTTAAAGGAGAGAGGATTTATCTTGGCTCATGGTCTCAGCCTGTGGTTGGTTGACTCTATCCTTCTTTGGGACATAATGAGGTGACAGAAGCACAGGATCGATATTGAGCGGGTTGCTCAGTGCATGGTAGCCAGGAAGCAAAGGAATGGGGAGGAGGTATAAACTCCAAAGTCAGGCCCTCCATGGTCTACTTCTCCCAACTGAGCCCTACTCCCTGCAGTTCTTACTGTCTTCCAGAATAGTGTCATTAGCTGGGAACCAAGCCTTCAATATGTGTGCCTTTGAGAGGCATTTAATAGCCAAAATATAGCACACGCTTAATATAGTTTTTCATGAAAAAATAGATATACTTTAAAAACATATCTCATTTGCAATCTTCTTTCTCTCAAGGCCTTGGTTTAGTCCTTGAAAGGCAGGGTTCTCTGAGCCTCCTACCTACGCATCATCAGTCAAAAAGATACTGATGTTCAACTGTGGGTGTGGCAGTGCTGAGCAGAGTACTGAAGGAAGCAAGCAGAGCATTCTGGAGGTATACTCTGAAATCTCCTGCCATTGTGTTCCTGGGGAACACGTGTGAGATTGACTAGTACAGTGTAGTTAGAGTATAACAGCTGCTCCAAAAGTATGTATTCTATCCAAATCTTTTGTAGAAAAAAAAAGAAGGATGGTGAGTAATTAGATTCTATTAAAGAATAGAAGTTAAGGGTAAATGTATTGAATAGTAAATCCTGTTTCTCTCCATACATATTCATAGAGTGGTTATTATGTACATGGAGTCTGACTAAAGGAGAAGAAAAGAACGAAGATGTATTGAGTGTTTTGCATTGTACTAGGAATTATAACAGATGTCTTACATTTCACTTAATCTTAAAAACAATCATAGGAGGTGGGTAATAGTCCTTATTGTCAATTGTGAAAATATTCCCATTCAGAGAATCTGGGTAATTTGCTCAAGGATACAATTCTGTCTTTATTGGTAGCATCAGCAGCTGGCTAATTCTGCATACTTTTAATTTCTGATTTAAATAAGGATAATTTGAAAAAATCTCTTTGCTTTTCAATTTTTATATTTGAAAAAGTTTTCTAAGGAGTGTGAGCTACTTCTATACCTTATCAAATCTAGGAGCCCTCATATCCATGTGCCTTTTGGAGATGCAACTCAAAGGGCTGTTCCATGTTCACACAGTTGGGTAATCTGTAGTGAGGCCTTTAGAAATTTAGATTCACCATTTTCACTCAGTAAAGCATATTTATGAGAAACAAAAATGAGATAAGGCATGGTAGCACATGTCTACAATCCTAGCACCTGGGAGGCTGAGGCAGGAGGATCATGCATTCAAGGCCAACTGGGATACGTTGTGAGATTCTGATTTTAACTAAAGGAAGAATGAAGGAATGTAGGGAAAGAAAAAAGTAGAGAATGGGGTGGGAAGAGACAGAATATAAATAGTAGATAAAAATTTACCCATGATATCTATAGTACGTGAGATGCCATTCAGTGGTAAAATACTATTCAGTATGTACAATGTTCTATGTTTTATTCCTAGCATCATAATAAATAGATTTGGTGGTTTGAATAGGTATGGCTCCCATAGATTCTTGTGTTTAAATGCTTGGCTTATAGCAAGTGGCACAATTAGAAGGTGTGGCCTTGTTGGAATTAGTATGGCCTTGTTGGAGGAAGTGTGTCACTGTGGGGATGGTCTTTGAGGTTTCATTATGCTCAAGTTAAGACCAGGGTGGAACACACAGTCTCCTTATGTTGCCTGTGGATCCAGATGTAGAAATCTCAACCCCTTATTCAGCACCATGCCTGCCTGTATGATGTCATGCTTCTCAGCATGACGATAATGGACCAACCCTCTGAACTGCAAACTACCCCCAATTAAATGTTTTCCTTTATAAGAGTTGCTATGGTCATAGCATCTCTTCACAGCAGTAGAATCCATAAGGCAACAGATAAATAAATACTAAACAATGAAAGCCAAAAGAAAAGGAGAGTGATCTAGATACCAGTACTTCTGCATTTCATGCTCTATTTCCATTAATTAAGATTCAGAAATAGCCTATCTCTATCAGCTTATGAATGAAGAGGGAAAATGGATGCAAGGTCAGGTATAGTAACACAGAACTTGGGATGCTGAGGCAGGGGTTTGTGCTGACCTTTCTCAGAAAATGGAAAAGAAGAAGAGGGAGAGGAGGAACAAGAGGGAGAAGAATTAGAAGCAATAGAAAAAAGTAGAGGAGGAATGGAAATATATGGCAAAGGGGGAAGAAAGAGAGGAAGAAGGGAATAGGGAAGAGGAGAAAGAGGAAGAGGAAGGGAAGGAGGAGGAGGAGAAGGAAGGGGAGGGGAAGAATGGTGCCCATATACGATGTGATACTATAGTGCCACTATGCAAAGAATGAAATTCTGATTGGGGGGTCATTACGTTAAATTAAATAACCCAGGGGAAGAAAGATAAGTACCGTACAATGTCATTCACGTGTGGAAATTGAAAGACCTCATTTCACAGAAGTGGAAAATAGAGTGGGTGCTCGCAAAAGCTTAAGGTGGCAGCGAGGAGGCATAAGCAAAGGGTGGCCAGCGGCTCTGCACGTGTTAGGTAAGACAGAGGAGTGCTATGTACGGCAGTGTTCCTCACAGAAGACACGACATACCACACATCTCAGGAAGGTAGAAGGATGTTCACACAAAGAAATGAGGAGACAGACATTTTTAACTCAATTTAAACCTTATACAACACACACACACACACACATCACGTCACATCTCACTCCTGAGCACAATTTTCATGTTTTTATCCATCAATTTAACAATAAATTTAAATCATAAGCAAGTTTCAACAGCAAGACACTAGATAGCTGTGTTAGCATTAAGAATAAATTTTGGCCGGGCGGTGGTGGTGCATGCCTTTAATCCCAGCACTTGGGAGGCAGAGGCAGGCGGATCTCTGTGAGTTCGAGGCCAGGCTGGACCGACAGCCTCCAAAACAATACAGAGAAACCTTGTCTCGTAAAACCAAAAAAAAAAAAAAAAAAAGAATAAGAAATTTTGTTGATCATCACCATTGACATTCAGTATTAGGGAGTCTTCCTGGTCAAACAAGGCAAGGAAAAACATAGAGTATAAATATGGGGGAAACTACGCCATCAGTTCACATATGACTGACTTCACTAAAAAGTCCAAAAACAAAACAATGACAAAGTATTAATGCCAACAATAGTGCAATAAAAATGTTCAACCCAGTATGAGTATCATTTTGTAAAAAATGGCAAAAGTAGTTGAAATAATCAACATTAGAAAAGATAATAAGCATAAAGAACTTAATAAATATGCAATATGTATACAAGAAAAGCATAAATGGGCAGGAGAGATGGCTCAGCAGTTGAGAGCACCTGCTGCTCTTAGTGAGGACCAGAGTGGGGCCTCCTACACCCACACTAGGCAGCTCACAATCACCTTTAACTCCAGCTCCTGCGGGTCTGGTGCCCTCTTCTGACTTCCATGAGCAATGCATACACCTGGTGCACAGTCATACTCATATAGTAAAAATAAATATATTGTGAGCAACCCATGGATGCTTGGGAAGAAGTCTTATTGTTAAGGGATGACATAGGCTGTGCACACATTCATGGATACAGTGGGAAGTGATGCCGTTGACTCTTTGTTCACCAGGGAAGGATGTAGAAAGCTCTGGACCAGGTCACCAAATGGTGTGTCAGGAAGCCCTCCACAGTCAAGCCAGAGAGAGTGTGCAACCCCCAACCTCAGTTCTTAACCCATCCGTATCAGTGAAAACCACATCCATATGGCTGTTTGCCCCAAATGTCATTGACTAATTGGATTGAGCTCCCACAACATAAATACATTTCTTTTGTGGCTGGTGAGATGGCTCAGTGGTTGAGAGCACTTGTTACGCTTGCAGAGGACTGTGGCTCAGTTCTCAGCATCCACAACCACAAGGAGGTTCACAGCCATTTGTAACTCCAGTCCCAGGGATCCAGCCTTTCCTTCTGAACTCTGTGGGTGTCAGGCACATACGTGGTACACATATGTGCATGCAGGCAAAACATTCAATCAACTTAAAATAAATACGTTTTTAAGATGTATTAAAAGAAAAACATAACATTTTCTACTATTGCACCTTTTTAGTTTTAAAAGGATTTTAATAAAATAGGGCATCGTACCTGGCTTATTTTTTTCTTAATGACAGGGCCAAGGTCTTGTGAGGTAGCCCAGGCTAACCTTGAATCCTGCTCTTCCTCTAGTGCTAGGATTAGCACTCTGGGCTTCATTCCTGACTTGCTGGTGGTGAGATTATAATCGAGACTCATGATGGTGAGAGGATGTCAGTGAATCTCAGTCCCCGTGAAAGCTCCCAGCAGAGGTTGTCTATGCTGCGTATGGAGAAACAACATATCACGATAAACGTGGAAAAATGGTTGCCGATGGTGCTATTGCCCCTGCATAGACACATAACGGGAATGATAAAAGCCAACCCACAGAGGGAGAAAGAAGTCAGTCTACAGCTTGCGTTGACTCGATTGTGGTCATGGCTCACTGGACCCGCTGATTTATTATTAGTAGAAGAGGTCCCTCCTGCTCACCTGTCTTCATGGGACCATGGGTCAGGATTTGTGGGGTGCCTGGTGTCCATTTCCATTTTACCTAATCCCCTAGCACCAACAGAGGTAGGAGTGTAGCGATAAGTTGGCAGGCATTCATCCCTGGCCACATACATACTGTATATATAGTGCTGGGGATTGGAACAATAAGAGCTATTGTTCAATTTTTCAAAATGAACTACCACACTCACTAAAATGATTTCCCTCACCAGCCTTCTGGCAACTTCCACTCTAACTTCTACGTCTATAAATTCTTGGTCCATCATACAGCTGGGACCAGATGGCACGCCCTATGGGGACTTGATGGTTTTCTTAGCAAAAAGTCCTCAAGGCTCATCTGGGTTGTATCCATGTCATAATGTCCTTGGTTTTAAGGGCTGAATCCTGTTCCATTGTACATGCTCACCACACTTGTCTCATCGTGTGTATGCGTACTCAGCTGTGATTCACTTTGATGTAGTTTTCAACACAACACAGAAGGGAAAAGGGCCAGTTATCATGTTGCATCAGTTTTCCTTTGCTAGAATGGGTGTCATCAGTTTGTGTGCAAGGATTCTGTTTGCTGTAATATACTAAAACAACTTGGGGCAGAATTCTCTAGCATTACACTTCTCAGTCTTGCAGAAATCCAAGTGGACTTGTCTAGTACCAGCAAGGGGCATTACAAAGCACAGGGCATAGCTGGGTCACTCTCAAGGGCCCTTCTGGGTCTGTGATTCTGGATGCAACACAAGTGCAAATCTGGATGCAAAGTTTGCTATGTAACCTCCTATTGGTGATGCTTTCAGCTTCAATGTCATTGCCTACAACTCAGACCTGACTGGGAATGACCAGTGTGTTAGGCTACTGATGCTTAGACCTCATTCAGTGAGTGGTCTTTGAGTACTGTGAGGAGCAGCACGGGGCCCCTGACTTCAGGAAGCCCCAGGGCCCTGCGGCAGTGTATGTACTGTGGGTTCCACGGCTGTGGTCCACTCCTCACCCTTCAGAGATCACACTGATCAGCTCTGAAAGCACAATTAATTTTCCCTCACTTCCTCATTGTAGTTAAATGTCATCTGTCATTGAGGCCACCACACCACTTTGATGGGCTGCAGAAGCTCTTGGGAGGTCAAAGGTCCCTGTTAGGTCACAACTTCTGCTTGGGGGCAAAGACAAAGTGATTTGAAATTCCCACAGGAGCAAGGGAAATGGATGGCAACTAGTGGTCAGGAAAGAGAGATTGGAATTTAAAATCCTTTAGAAATGTCAACAGATCCATTAAAGTTTCTTCAGCTCAGGGCTCTCCGAAACACACCTGGAGGGAATCAATTCCAAAATATCAGTGATCACTAGGTGCTTAAAGCAGACAAATATAGGTTAATGAGGCACACTTAGTTAGAGAATGCTCTAAGTACAGCCATGTGGATTTATCAATGGGAGAAAAAAAGGCACAGTCTGCAGAGAGTGAGAATTCTCCACGTTGTGTATGCCCAAGCTTTCCTGGCTGGTTTGCAAAAGAAAATCTGATGAAATGCAAAATTACTCCATTTAGTCTGAATTTCTCATGCGATGCATATTAATATTTGTCTTTTCCCCTTTACTTAAGTGTTTCAATCATTAAATTTTCAATCACATAACCACTAGATATGCAAGATATAAACCACAGGCAATTAAATGATAGCTAAATAGTGGGACTATGTTGATTAAGCTGGTGTGCCATGAAGATTACAAACGCAACCTCTCTAGCCACTGAGTGCAGTGGGTGATGTCCCTCAACCTGCCATTTCCAAGAAAAGGAAGCCCTTTGGATACTGGCAGACAGTCATTTTCCTGGGAAAGGTTGTGAAGGACATCTTCAGATTCCCACTTCCACCCTGGCGTGGAAGTCTTTGACACCTACAGCAGTTACTTTTTTCATTGCTGTAGCAGAATAACTGATGAGAAAACCTCAGAAAGGAAAGGTTTGTTTGGGCTCCCAGTTTGGGACATGGCCCTTCCTGACATGGAATATACGATGGCCGGGGGCTGGAGAGTTTGCTGCTCTTGCAGAGGACCCAGCTTTGGTTCCCAGCACCTGATGTGGGATAATGCTCTTGTACACTACAAAGATTTGTCATTTGTATTGGTTTAATAAAACACTGGTTTTCCAGTAGCCAGGCAGGAAGTATAGTAGGTGGGGATACCAGACTAAGAGAATTCTTGGAAGAGGAAAGGCAGAGACGCAGTCGCCAGCGAGACACAGAGGAAGCAAGACGAGAATGCCTCACTGAGAAAAGGTACCAAGTCACGTGGCTAAACATAGGTAAGAATTATGGGCAGTTAAAGTTTTAAGAGCTTGGTAGTAATAAGACTGAGCAATAGGCTGATTAGGTTATAATTAATATAAGCCTCTATGTGCATCTTTATTACTGAACCTCTGCAGGACCAGGTGGGACGGAAGCTTCCATCTACAAGCATCTATGTTGAACGGCTCACCACTGTCTATAACACTGTCGTGTGCCCTCTTCTAGCCTCTGCAGGCATTTATACTCACATGTGAATGCCCACACAGACACATAGACACACTAGAAAAAAACTTTAAAGAAAAAGAAAAAAAGAAAAGGAAAGAAATGTATGACAAGCAGAATGTGGGGCAGCTAGGCACCTATATCTGCAATAAGGACTCAGGAAGAGGAGTTCCACTGTTTTCTCATTTTCTTTCTTTTTTTGGGGAGGTGTTGCAAAAGAGGATTTATTTTATTTTTTAATTTTTTAAATTTAATTTAGAAACAATCTTGTTTCACATGTCAATCCCAGCTCCCTCTCCCTTCCCTCCTCCTCTGCCCTCCCCACCAGGTCCCCCAGTCCTCCACCCAGTCTCCATTCCGATCCCCAGGGAGGGTGAGGCCCTCCATGGTGGATCTCCAGTGACTGTGATTTCATCCAGGGCAGGACCTAGGCCCTCCCCCAAGAGTCCTGGCTGAGAGAGTCTCCCATAGTGTGGTATGGGCACTCAAAGTCTATTTGTACACCAGGGATAAATACTACCCAAGGCCCCATAGATTACCTAGGCCTCCTCACTGACACCCACATTCAGGGGGTCTGGGTCAGTCCCATGCTTTCCACACAGCCATCAATCTGGGGTCCAAGAGCTCCCCCTTGTTCAGGTCAGCTGTTTCTGTGGGTTAAACCAGCCCAGTCTTAACTCCTTTGCCCATCAGTTTTCTCTTTCTGACACTGGATTCCAGGAGTTCAGTTCAGTGTTTGTCTGTGAGTATCTGCCTCTGCTTTCATCAGTTGCTGGATGAAGGTTCTGTTTCCCAGACTCTCTGGCAGTGGGATTGTATGCTGGCACTCCCCTGATTCATGTCTAAAATCCATAAATGTTTCTCTTTTTGTGACTGGGTTACCTCACTCAGGATGGTTTCTTCTAGTGCCATCCATTTGCCTGAAAATTTCAAGATTCCATTTTTTTCCCCACTGAATAGTACTCCATTGGCTTTGAGAAATGTGCCTCCTACATTCATGGTGGGTCTTCCCATTTCAATTCTACCTGCCTAGAAGCCCTCTCAGATGTATCTAGGGGTAGGTATGCCCACAGGTGATTTAGCATTCTGTCAAGCTGCCAATCAAGATTAACATCCTCATCTCCCAAACATTACATTTCTAGGATGAACTGACTTGAACGTAAATCCGTTCCAAGGAAAAGAAGAGGGACCACAGACACCCGGCGTGGAGTTGCTTTTGCTCTTGTTTATTTTGCTTTGCTTTGTTTTATTTCAACTTCCCTGCCTTTCTGAGAACCCTTTTTCATTTTCTTCCAAGATCCTTTTTCTTCTAAGCCTTGGCTACAGATGCCCAAATTTGTACTGTCAACTCCTCCTTTTTGCTTGGCAGAGAGAGTGACATGAAGCATACCCAGAAAGTAGATACAGTGCCAGTTGGCTAAATTGAAGGTCACAATGGTACCGGAAGAGCTACAGTGTCAAATAGGGAATGGTTAGGCAACCTAGAAAGTAGAAACAACAGAAAACCACCAGCACTGCCAGGGCAGGAGAACATGAGAACAGGTAGCAGTGCCCAAGTCTTGAGCTGGAGTTGTCTATGAAGCTACACAGAGACAGATCTCCGACAGATATGTTACCATAACTGGCATGGCCGAGCTCATGTTGCCTATCGTGACACACACCAGAAAGCAGAGACAGGAAGTGAGTCTGTAAGTTGTGCTTCATTGAGAGACCTGACAGTCTGAGAAGGCAGTAAGTCCACAGCTTAGAAAACAGCTTGATGCCTTGTCCCTCGCCATTAGGTTATGTAGGGGACAAAGGCAGCCAATCATGGCAGATCTCGGCCCTGTCCTCTTGTTCAGTGGTCCCTTTGTCCTTGAAATTCACTGTATCCATGTCTCTGGTGTCTCTATCTTCATCAACTCCTGCACATCTTCCTATTATTGTTCCTCTAGATAGCTAGGTTTGGACACTGGCTTTGGCAAGTGCCTGCCTCTAAGTGTCTACCAATATGAATCCTATGTTACTTCAGGTTGATATCTGGTCTATGAAGCTAATTCAGAACAATCAAAACGTGGACTGTGTATGGGCTGAGATGTTTGTAATATGTGTATGTGGGCTTCTTTATATAATATGGAGTCTCAATGTATCCTAATAATGTAGAGTCTAAAAATCCCCATCTGTCCATCTTGGCCTCCATCATTCTTTGCAAACAGGAAAAAGGGCAGTTTTTTTTTAGTAAAATGGCTCCTTTCCTTCAGGTGAGGCATTATTTCTGCCTCAGTGCCCTCCATAGACCGTGCTGCTGGATACACTGATTATTCTGGTGATATCTGTTAGGATAATAAATGTGTTAGAATACCCGGGCCAAAAACAACTCAAGGAAGAAAGGGCTAATTTTGACTTAGATTTATAAAGGGATCTCTACCACGTCAGAGAAGACACGGCAACAGGCAGGGAAGCATGGCAATAAGAACAGGAAGCTGAGAGATCACACACAGGAAGTACACATCACAAGAGAAAGCAGGAAGTGGGGACCAGGCTATGAAACGTCAAAGACTGTCCCCAGAGATGTTCTTCCTTTAGAAAGACTGGACCTTCTAAAGGTTCTATAACCTTCCCAAACAGTGCCACCACCTGAGCAGCAAGTGTTAAAATACATGAGCCTATGGGAGACTGTTATCACCAAAACCACCACATTCAGTGACAAAATCATTGACCCTGTTTTCTAGGTAAGAAATAGAATCTTAGCGATCAGAAGTTGCTTAACAGCTCTTCAGCTGGCAGAAAGGGAGCAAGTGAGTTATCCAGTTCTCTTGGATACAGGGCTCCAGACAGGGAAGAGGGCTCAGAAGTAGCAAATGGGGTTTGTGGTTTGTGTATGTGTAATGAGCATTCTTTCCACCAACCTGGTCCCAGAGTCACATCAGTCCCAAATACAAGCAGAATGCTTTATTACTTATGATGCTGTTGGTCATTTGCTATGGTCTTTTATTTGCTAGCTCTGACTTAATTATTAACCCGTAACTGCTAATATGAATTTTTCCACATGGTCTTCTCTTACTGGAGAAAGGTTCCAGTCCTCTTGCTCTTCTTGTGTCCTACATGGTGACTGACTGTGCCTCTGTTTCCCAGAATCTTCCACCTCTTCTAGTCCCACCTATCTTGCTTCCCTATTTGCCAACAGTGCTTTATTCATCAACCAATAAGACAAACATATTCACAGAAGGACTTCCCCCATCATGTATGTTTATTATCTGGCTATAAGTTTTGTAAGAAGGTTATGGAAGTAGAGAAGAATGTTCATTTAGGGGACTATTTGTGTGTGTTTCTTATAAACGAATTCTCAGAATTCTCATTTGTTTCCTTCATAATTTTTGATAGAAAATTGGACATTTGGGCCTCTCTGTCTTTATTTCCACATTAGGGTTATTGTGAGGACCAGGAAAGCTCTGGAGAGCATCCTAGCCCTTAGGATTGACCCACTTCCTAGTGCATAGCATATTATACTGTTGATTGGTGGATATCGCTTATAGATGTCATCACACACACACGTCAAATATATCTAAAAATAATACTAACCATTTAAAAATACATAGTTTAGTGTTATTAAGTGCATTGGCCACATTATGGAACCCAATTTTTTTCCAGAGTCATTTGCATCTTATAAAATGAAAACTCTATATTCTTCAGATCATACCTTCCCATCTCCCTACCCCTTCAGTCCCTGATAACTGCATTCTGCTTTCTCTGTCCATGAAAATCAGTTCTCTAATTTACCCATATACATGGAATCATACAGGATTTGTCTTTGCAACAGGCTTGTAGCCTTACGGTAGTGATAACTTTTGGAAGAGGAAAGGATACAATGGGCACATGATTATGAGAGACACAAGTTTGAAACATCCGCATTTTCAAGACTCCTGTTCGAGTCGCTCTTCTCTGTAATATCTTTAAGTTTGAGACAGCTTATGCAGATTAAGTCTTCCCATCCATCTAAGACAGGGTGGCACTTGTTTGTGTTGTGAATCTTTTAGTATTCAGTTTAAATGGGTTAACAGCCTATCACAGAATTGATAAAAAGAAATGGCAGTTTAGGAAAGGAAAAAAAAGGCTACAGGGATGCAGGAGGATGCATCTCAAGATTCCTGTGGTTTGTGCAGAGAAGAGAGCCTGTGAGTGCTCTGAGAAGACTGATCTCAGGATTGCTTAGGGCTAGCCTCCTGAAGGGATGGCCAGGCCACAGGGACAGTGACATGCCTCTTAAATAGTAAGCAGGGAGTTCGCAGCATTTCCTAACTTGCCCAGAACTGTCTCATGGAGTAAAAGTTGGAAGAAACCAGGTTCTAAGAACCCAATGGAAGGCAGCTTTTGAGTAGACAACATAGTGAGTGGAGTCAGAGCTCAGTCCTATTTTTTATCTATATTCTGAATTGTGATATATTTCCAGTGAAGATCGAAGGGATTTCTCACCAACCTCATGCCACAACGACATAATGGGAAAACAAAAAACTGACGAATAGGGTTGGAGAGATGGCTCAGAGGTTAAGAGTACTGACTGCTCTTCCAGAGGTCCTGAGTTCAATTCCCAGCAACCACATGGTGGCTCACAATCATCCGTAATGAGATCTGGTACCCTCTCCTGGCATGCAGACATACATAGAGGCAGGATGTTGTATTCATAATAGAATAAATAAAATCTTTTTAAAAAGCTGACGAATAAAAAAGAAATAAACATGCAGCGTTGTAGTAAGCCTTGCCTGTTTGTCTCATGACTAAGAATCAAGCCCCTTATGTGCACATAGGTGCTCCTCAGTTTACAATGGGGCTACTATAAAGCCACCGTGAGTGGGGTCACCTTAAAGCATGCTCAGAACATCAGCTCAAGAGTAGGCACAATCAGGAAGTGTTGACACTGTCTTGAAACTGCAAAGCATTTTCCTTACGTGAGTACAATCGTGTCTGATCATGAAATCAGAAACCTTCATGTTGCAGCATCATAAGTGATTAACTGTCTGCATTTAACAGGACCACTGCTGAGAATGGGCCATAGCCTCAGATCATGTGCTCAACTATGAGTCCCTAGCTTTGAATGACACTGTCTCTTAATTAAAAGGAAGTCTGTCCAGGAATTCAGGCATGCCCCATTGGAAGATGCCCAGGAGAAAGATACTCTGGGAACCTTAGGATCATCACTCAGGGAGCCTGTGCTGCAGACTGTCTCTGTCAGGAGTGACAAAGCCACCATCTCATTTAACGGGTAATGTGCACAGGAATAGGTTGGATGGCCTCCATTATTCAAGGAGCTACATGTGCCTGGTAGCAACAATTACCAAGTCACATAAATACAACAAAGTTAATTAAAATGTTAGCTGATATAAATAACCTAAGGTTATTGAACATTGTTCCATTTTAAATTAATAAATACGCAAAGGTAATGTTTATAATTAAAGCTATAATTTATCTTCATGCTCTGTTTGTTTAATAGCAGTGGTAACATAACACTACATGCAGAAATGCAGTAATAGATTTGTTTAGCACTGACATTATAAACAAATGTCTCAGTCTATTTATTCTAAGTTATGATACAGATTCCTTTCACATGCATCTGATGGCCTTTAAACCATTTAAAATGAACTGCATTAACGTAATCTAATCTTGATACTGAACATAACATTTCAGTTTGAATTATCCTGAATCCATGATCCATTTTATTACTCACAAAGCACTTTACACATTTATGATAATGGCAAACCTTGCTCTGTTATTTAAATCCCATTTCAAAAGGGATGTTATTTAAAAAAATAAAAATAAATAAACCCCACACATTTGGGGTGGTAAAGTACAAATAAGGAAAAGTCAATGCCCAGCAAGCCCTTTAACAAAGCAAACAATTCAGATTTTTATGACATTAGCAAATAATAAAGGGAAGAACTGACATTTACAGTTGATGAAATTTTACCTTATAACAGATGATGAAAATGGAATGGAAATCACATGGAAAACTTGTCTGTAAGGTTCAGCCACCCCAAGGAAAGCTCTACCTTAGACTGTCTTTGGGGACCCTTTCTCTCACTTCAACCTTTATTCAACCCCTGCAAAGGTCCCAGGTCTTCGCTGGGTGTAAGGTTTGCTCAGATGCCCAGCTAGCAAGACACCTTCCCATCCTTGGGGGCTTCTCTCTCTTAGTTCTTTAGTCTCTCCACTCCCCCCTCCCTTCCACCCACCACCTCCTGGGCTTAAGAGAACATGTGCTCTCCACCCTCTAATTTATATTATAATAAGCAGGCAGCCTTGTGGTGGGGTTAGGGAAATTGGAAGAAAGTCCTTCGGCTTTCTTGTGTACCTCCAGTTGTTTCTTCTTGGTGTAGTGTCTCTCCTCCCTCCTTAACCCCCTTTTAAATAAATGACTCTTCTGGGTTTATTTTCATTCATTGAGAGATTTTGCACTTTAGTTCAGAAAGACTGTCCCACTGCATGGCTTAGAAATAACTGTCTTTAGCCAAGTAAACAACACAAATAGTTCATTAAAATAGACATTTCTTCCTTTTTGAAGGAAAGTTAAGTGTGGAAGTGGATCTATTTTTGGAGGAAGAATGGGTTGGAGATTTTTTAAAAATTCTGAATAGATTACACACTTTGAAAAAATCCTAAAAGGATTTTAATACTTGGACATCTGAAATTCAGAGGGATTTAAATTTAGAATTATGTGCTATCCTACTGCAAAATGCTCTTGTGATCAAATGCTATGCATTAGGGGCAGAGTCTTTGCTGCTGCCTCTCAGCCTGTTTCTGTCCCTGATGGGTGCCCTGTTAACAAAGGGGAATGTTCCAGAACCAAGCATGTAAGGCTGGCCTGCTGTAAAAGGTTCCAAGTGGCCAGGTAAGTGGAAATGGCACCAGCACCAGGAGATGGAAGCTACAAGTCCTGAAGCAAAGGACTAGCAGAAAGGAGGCTGCATGGAGAAGGGAAAAGCAACCCTTTGTTCTTCCCTTGCTGACTCTTACCTATTCTTTGAATTAGGGCTTTCTAAAATGCACTTTATTTGGGGCTCTCTCTATGGGGACTCCTGGGGATTATGTGGCTACAGGGGAGGTAAACGAGGAATGGTTCAGATTCTTGCCCTCCCCAAGTCTTACTTCCAGTGGTCATTGAAATATTTTTGCTCAGGAAGTTATTGTTATGTGGAAGATTTCTTTAAACTACTAGGAGTACAAGAGTTCACTGAGGTTTAAAAACATAACTATAATAATAACAAGTATGTGAGTTTGTATATTACATATTTACATGTATACATATTTATGTACATACATACATGTATAAAGTGGGTGATGTGCATACACACATCTGTTTGATTTTAAAACATTATTTTGGGTTGGGAAGAAAATCAACCCATAACAACATACTACCCATAATACATAATGCCAGTGTGTAGAAGGTTGGAGGGAAATCCTGTCAGCCTGTTTAGCATCTTGAGGGCAGCCTGAATGCCTCACTATTGTTTCCTCTGCTTGGTGCTGAGACACAGCTATCAAACTCTGGGGATCCACTTAACAGTGGTTCTGAACCTGTGGGTTGTGACCTCTTTGGAAATTCAAACAACCCTTTCACAGAGATCACCTAAGATCATCTGCATATCAGATATTTACATTACAACTCATAACATTACAACTCATATCAGCATCAAAATTACAGTCATGAAGTAATTACAAAATAATTTTATCATTGGGGGTCACTACACATGAGAAACTGTATTAAAGGGCCACAGAATAAGAAAGATTGAGAACCACTGCATTAGACGATCCACGGTCTAGCCTCAACTTTTTCTATTGTTTTCTATGGAATGAGAGTCCTACCAAGAAACATTTCTGTGTCAGGACTTAGAGTTGCTCAATGGATTCTGTCTGGTGGCAGATCTGGGTTACAAACGCATCTGCCTCAACATTGAGTTTGTACATCTTTCTTGAAGACAGTCACCCACAAATGTACAGTTACTCTAGGCAAGTGACAGTTACAAGTTGGGTTTAGACATAGACTGATCAATCCAGGAACCCCAATTTAAAAGCATTAACTGATGAGTCAATAGGAATATGCAGATTTAGATTGACTCTCAGGAGACTCAACAGTTATCTACATGCTAAAATCATAAGATGGGTTGGTAGGGGGTGACACAGGGACTAGACATAGAGAAGGCAAGGTGTTAACTGGGCCCATGTCCAAAGCTCTATAGTGAGCTTGCCCCTGAGACTGGTCGCTATATGGAGGGATTGTTAATTACTGATCATTTTATAACCTTACATTGCTTTGGAAAGTATCTTTCAATAGGGTCACTGTGTCCCTCCAGGGAGAGTTGATAATATCTGAAAGCACGTTTGGATGTTGCTAAACAATCTGCAATGAACAGGGCAGCTCCCCCAGCAAAAATGTATCTGAATTACCAAATGTCAGATAATGCCAGTGCTCACCTGGATACAACACCCTTGAGAACTTATCAATAGAGCTCAGATGTGTGGTCTCATCAGGACCCAGCTCAGTCACTTCCTCTCTCCCATATTTCAAAGTAATTCAAAGGCAGCACTAGCAACAAGCATGTTGAACATTCAGAACAGTGTTCCACTCTGATGAGAGGCAGGTAAACTGGGTGGTACAAGGTACTGTCATGCAGACAGAGGAAGAGGACATGGTTTATCTTCCTACCTTGGGAGTGTTAGCACATAAGTAGTGTGCATGTCATATTGTTGTGATTTTTGCTAGGGACAAGCACTTAATCGTTTATCTATGACAGAGGATGGAGGTAAAATTGAGGGGAGCAGGGTAGTTACTTTGAAACAGCATGGACAATATATGTGGGGAGCTCAGATGCCAGAGAGGGAGGGAGTGAATAACCTAGGCCAGTTAGGTACAACCTCTCCTTGAGAAACAACAGATTAAAAATGTGAGAACCCAAGAACTCCAAACAGCCCACACCTTGGATCCTATTTTCTAATAGCACTGCCCATTGCCTTGAAAAAGGAGCTTTCTCCTCTGCCAGCCCAGGAGACAAAGAGCACTGCTTTGCAAAATCCATAAAACAAAAGACTCCAACAGTGTCAAGCCTCTTTAAACAATCACTTGCGCTATGAGGCAAAACAAGGGAGAGACATCCGGCTAAGGCTGTGGTGGTATTTTTCATGTTGATTGCAATAACACCATCAAAGCCACGCACATTCTGTGTAAAATCAATGTCTGCTTGTTGGAAGGGAGGGGAGAAGGGGAGAGGCCTGGGGATTTTATCTTGTAAGTCAGCTTTGCAGATAATCGCAAGCCTCGGGCCTGGAAAAAATTGATGGCAGATCAATGGTCAGGAACATGAGCTGTACTCCTTTTTGACTATGCAGTGCCTGTGTTGGCTCTGAGTCTTGGGACCAGGGCAGAGACTGTTTAGTGGGCAGGTGGAGTTCTGGAATTATCTGCAAGGTGACTAGTGCCACTCGGGGAGGAACTGGATAGTAGGACAGGGACCTGGAGGGGGAGAAATTTTCACATTCGAAAGCCATTCCTTCTTAATGGAATGGACATGTGTGTGGAAAAAATCTGAGTGTAAGTTAAAGAAATGTTCACAAAGTATAAGTTTCCTAACGGCTTGGGGGTGGGGTTGCAAGGAAGGGAAGGGAGTAGTCGATTTTCCTCCTTTGCTATTTCTGGTGGGGTTCCTCCAGATGCAGACACCCATACCCGTAAACATTGACTTGCTCTCTATTTCCTGTCTTTTCCGTGTGGATCTCTGTGAAGATAAAATGCATTATTCCGTGGAAAGCATTGGCTCCAGTCAATGAAACTCCAGATGTTGTCTTTTTACTACGTTGACTGCATGCTTCTCATAGGCATTGAACCCACCAGACGGCCTGACAGCCGTTTACCTGATACGTATGATGATAAAAATCCAAACACCAATCAAAGTGGCATGGTTCAGGGGACAGAGGAAGGTAGAAAAGGGCTTCTAGCCATCCATGAGAGGGCAGCCTGAGAGACCACAGCAGCCTCTTTACCTGTACCTTAGTTACTGTATTCTTTCAGCCCCTTCTCTTTTCTAGAATTGCCCTTTTTCCCGGTTTACTTGCTTTTCATGCTTCAAGCCTCCAACTTTCCTTCAGTCTAGATCTTTCCCAGCCTCTCACTTCCACAGTTCAACTTCCAGGAATGTATGGGTCAGGGACATTCTCAGAAAAGAGGTGAAGTGACTCTGTGTGACTCTATGCTCTGGGTATGCAGTTGCCTTTGGAGTTTCCTTCGTCTTCTCAATGAATCTGTCGGAGGGTTTACTATGCCTCTGACTACCCATGACTGCCTGTGACTATGTGTGATCTACTGCATGCCTAGAAAACACTGGCCTTCTAACCTACTTACTGCCTTTGTGACCTTTGGATGCATAGCAGAGTGATCTTGCGTTAATTTTAGTCTAGAAGATTCTGTTGGACTGAAATAGAATGAAGAGACAGCTGGACCAGGGAAGTCCCAATTCCTTCCTATTCCACCAGAGCTACTGGTTGCTTAATTGTCTTGTAAGTAAGCATGGGAGTCTTGTGGGCATCTACTTGTGTCCAGGTTCTTGTGTCCCAAAACAAGGAGCTGGACAGAGACATATATGGGTAGAAGCAGAAGCAGCGACAGTTTATTATGATGGAAGAACAATGCAGTGTAAGTGGGCCAGAGCTGAAGGTGGAGATGCTCAGGGGCTCCAGTTCTCAGCAGACTGGGGCCTTTATAGGGCGTCTGTATAGAGCACTGTGGTTTTGCAATCTGTCACATGGCAGCCTTGCTGGATGAGGTTTTCAATCACTATCCCACAGAAATCTTTTACGTATTAATTTTGACCCCAACTTCATCTCACTCTCCTTCAACTGAATAACTTCTCTCCCATGTTTTTTCCTTTCCCTTCCTCCATCCCTCCCTTCCCTCCATCCTCTGCTCTCCGGGCCCCCTGCCCTGTTCCACCCACCCCTAAATATTTTCTTTTACTATTTTGTCTGTGGGTATTTTGTGTACATGTGTGGCTAGGTACCATATGCATGTAGTGCCCTGGAGGCAGGAGGAGTGCATGCAATCCTTTGGAACTGGGGTTACAGTTGGCTGTGACTCATCATATGGGTACTGAGAATTAAGCCTGGGTCCTCTGCAAGAGTAAGTGCTCTTATCCACTGCACCATCTCTCCAGCCCCGGCCTTCTTGGTGTCTGGCTTGCTTGCTTTCCAGTACCCTGGGCCTCATGAGCTCCGAGCAAGGGCTCTACTACTAAATTATGTCCTCCACTGATGTTACTGTTCCTCTCTAAGATGATGGCATCCCCCTTCCACGCTAACTTGCACTATGACTATGAACTCCTTGAAGACAGTGGCTTTGCTCCCCTCCCCACGTGCCCCACCAGGTACCCATTTAGTTTCTGGTTTCCACAGAGCTTGAGCATGGCAGGCTGCTGTGTAAACCAGTTTCCCTATAAGATTCTCGAGGGTGCTCATTGGTGTTTGACAACAGTCTTCTACCTGGTTAAACCTTTTTTCTTTCTTGCTGTCTGAGATCCCACACACACTTTTTTGTCTAGTCCTGCTATCCTTATCTCCATTCATCTTTTCTCGTTTTAATTTAGTCATTGAAGCTTATTGCTTTATGCTCTCGTCTTCACAAATGAGACTATTTACAATTGATGGGACAAGGTTTCCTATGTGCTCTCCAGAGCTAGATTCTCTTTATTTTAATAGAACAATCACCACTATATATGTCAAAGAGAAATTATAAATTAGTACACACTAATTGAGAGAAAGAAAGAAAGGTAGATAGATAGATAGATAGATAGATAGATAGATAGATAGATAGATAGAGGGAGGTCATAAAATACTGGGGAGTGGTGCAAAGTACAATTCAGTCCATACCCCAAATTAGAAGAAGCCTCCACACTGCAGTAGGTCTTCAGCTGAAAGTTTCCATTTGGTTCTATTTGAACTAAAATGTCAGGAAGTAGGAGTTTGCGTTTGGATACCAGATAAATCAGGGCTAGTGTCCAAATTTAGCAGTTTATATATACTGGGGCTTCTCTGTCACCAGAGCAGGAGACTGTCAGTCACCACTGTCTTATCAGATCCCTGGCATGCTCCGCTCTGATAAAAAAATTTTCAGTTAACAAAATATCATAATTTTAAATAAAGACAAGACCAGTTTTTGCTTTAGCCCCCAATATTGTTGGCACAACATTGTTATTGGTCCCAAGAACTGGATGTCTAAAGTACAATTGAAAACGTCTACTTTAATCCAACTTCCATCTAGAGAGTCTTAGTCCTGTAAAAAGCACATGGGTGTATGGCCTTGGCCCATAGGAATCAGGACGACAATCTTCTTGAGGTCAAACAGCTGTAAGACTATCCTTTGAGGATTTCATTTCCTGGAGTCTTACTTTGTCTTGGACAAGCTGAATCACACATAGACGGGTTTCTATTAGTCAGTTCTTCAATGGTCATCGAGATAAGATGCCCCAGAATAATTTAAAGGAGGAAAGATTTCTTTCACTGCATTGTTTCAGAGTTTTCTCTTCTGGTTACTTGGCTCTGTGCTTCTGAACCTGTGACAAGACAGGACATGCTGGGAAGCAAAGCTGTCTCTCAGCAGCCAAGAGACAGAGATGGATTCCCTCAGAGACATGCCACCGGTCACGTATGTTCTCACCGACTAGCAGCCCATTCAGCTGTGATGAATTCACTGATGAGTTCAGTGTCCTCCTCATTCAGTCACCTCTCTACAGAGCAGGGGACTAAGCCTCCAATGTACCAGCCTTTTGGTGGGACCTTTCCTATCCGCCCTACAGCAGAGTCAAGGCCATTGTGCTGCATGGTTAGCTGATGCCATTCCACAGGCAGACCCCCGAGGCTCAGCCACTTGTCAGACACTGAGGGGGAGACCAGTCGGACTTGGCTTTTTCAGCTTTGTGAAGCTTGGAAGCCTGCTTGGAGAAACCGAGTCTTCAAGAGGATGCAGCGTGCAACTTTTCCCTTCTGAGATACCTTCGTGATGTGCCTAAACAGTCCTATATGGGTAATTATGAACCGAAGCTAGTGTGAGTTATGATTCCCAATGATAGCTCCTCATGATTTGTTGCGATGTAAATAACAGTGATTTATTGTCACTCTGCTGACTGCTTGCTCTGTGATGGATCATAATAGTAGATCATGATAATTATGAAGTCAGCACAGAGCTGCTTTCCCGCCTGTAACTCAATTGTAGCATGGCCGCCCAGGCTGCCGAATATCACAGCCTGTCTGCTGGATGCTGGATGGTGTTCAAGAGGGGCCTTTGGTCAGTGGTGATCGTCATAGCAGTTCATCTCTAATAATTGTCCAGGTGGCTCTACTAATCCAGGTTGATGGCATTTTACTTGCAGATTTTTATTTTAGATGCAAATTAAGTTCTCTGGTTTGTCATTCCTAGGTGAAAGGAATCAACAGAGGAGTGGGGGAAGTTCTGGGGAGCCCGAACAAATGACATAGCCCAGATCTCTCTGGTCTCCCTTTCTTGGCTCAGGCCTGGGCTGTGTCAGGCACACTGTCTCACTGTGTTTATCACTTTTTCTGACTTATGCAGAGAACTTTTTCTCCAAGGAACATCAGATACCTGCCATTTGGACTCTGTTTTAAGTAACTCTAATCTCAGAAATCTCCTTCATTTGGAACAATCATTTCTCAAAAGAAATGCACAAATGCTAGCTTCAGCCACTCTGGGAATGAATGGTGTACTTGGGGTCAACTAACTTTGGAAAAGTCCTGGTTAATAAAAGTGAAACATTGTGTACAGAGAAAATAAATGAAACGTCTAGGAAAGTTAAGGAAAATCATGTCTTTCCTGGAGGGCTGTCTCAAGACTTTGACTTGGTAATGACCATGGCTGATTCCTAAAAGAAAAACATGGGACACAATTGCTCCTTGGCCAGTCACCTAGTCAAGGGGTGGGCAAGATGGCTGTCAAGTCATTGCTCAGATGTCCAGAAATCTGTAGAATCAAGGCTCCCGACTCTTGAAGCTGAATTGGCCTGTTGACGTCTGACCAGTAGAATGTGGCATGAGTGAGATTGCATGGCATTAGCAATCCCAGGCATTCCCTTCTATTCTAGTTTGTTTTTGATTGCTGTGATAAACACCATGACCAAAAGCAACTAAGGAGCAAAGGGTTTATCTCACCTTAGCCAAGGAAGTAAGTAGCTCAAGGCAGGAACTTGGAGGCAGGAACTGAAGCAGATACCATGAAGGTTACTGTTTGCCAGCTTGCTCTTCATGACTTTCTCAGCCTATTTTTTCATACAACCCAAGGACTACCTGCATTCCCACAATGAGCTGGGCTGTCCCATATCAAACATTAATCAAGAAAATGCTTAACAGACTTGCTGACAGATAAATCTTATGGAGGTGTTTCTTCAACTAAGGTCCCCTCTTTCCAGATCCCTGTAGCTTGTATGAAACTAACAAGAACCTGACAAGACTCTAAAGGGATTCTTCTGGTTTTAGGTGGACTCTTAGGTGAGGATCAGAATTCAGATCTATATGTTATTTCCTTTAGTGTTTTCAACTTCTTGCTAGCCCAAATGGTCTTCTGGACAAGGAGTACATGGCTGGGAGAGATATGTGAGGGGGTAGATTCATGGATGTCCAGGCAAGAATGACATGTTGGAGAAGGGGTGTCACATTATAGGATCAAGGCTCAGCTTTCCCACTTACTGACTTTGGAACCTGGGGATGGGTGTTATCATGTCTGTGAATGTTTCCCTAAAATGGGAGTTCTAAGGATGGATGTCTCAGTGAATAAAGACATACCACCAAGTCTAGATGACCAGGCTTTGAGTCCCAAAACCCACATGGTGGAAAGATAGAACCAACTCTGGAAAGCTGTCCTTTAACTTCCACATATATGCTCTAGCATGCACGGACACCCCTACCACATACACAAACACAAAAATGGATCGATGGATGCATGGATGGATGGGTGGATGGATGGATGCATGGATGGATGGGTGGATGGATGAATAGATTCACAGTGGGCTCTCACACATCATGTGCTGACTGTGAGCTTCAAGGAAGATGATAGGCAGAGAAGAACTTTGTGACTAAAGCATGCCATCACCACGGGCATGGATAATTGTTAAATGTGTTAACAGAAAATGTATCACTGTTATTCTTGTCTTTTTTTTCCAACAGGTTTTCTATATGACAGGTTATCTAGAATTGGCTATGAAACTGAGGAAGACCTTGAACTTTTGATGCTCCCAACTCCATATTATGAGATATTTGATCACTCTGTGAACCCCACATTTGTGTTAATTAAATAAAGCCTTGGGTCAGGAGGGGGAACCAGCAACTGGATGGAGAGATTCATAGGAAGTAGTGGGGAGGGACTTTGGTCTGGCAGGCTTCGTTGTTGTTGTTTAGAAGAAGCTCTCTCTTGCTGGGTCTCTGAATAAGGAGGAAGGACAACTGGTTGCTTCTTGGTCTCTCTGAGCTGGCAGGTTTTCACCCCAGTATCTGACTCCCCAGTCTTTATTGGTAAGATAGAACAATAGAGACTTAGTTAAAAACTATGTTTGGTGTCTGGCAGTGGTGGCTGACACTGTCAATCTCAGTACTTGGGAGGCAGAGGCAGGTGGATCTCTGTGAGTTCGAGACCAGCCTGGTCTATGGAGGGAGATTCAGGACAACCAGGTCTGTTTCATAGTGAAACCCTGTCTCCGAAAAACAACAACAACAAAAAACAAAACAAAACTATATTTGGCTGGAGAGGCAGAAGCATCCTTGGCCTGCACAGTGGGGGCTGTGATTGTAGAGCCACAGTCAGTAGCTGAAACAGCTGTAGATTCAGGTGCAGCCATTGTGCCGACAATAAAACAACACCTGCACTTCTTGAGTGATGAGAGTTGCATGTCACCACACAGTTTATGCTGTGCTGGGGACCCAACCCAGGCCTTCCAGCATTGGAAGCAAGAACTGCCATAACTGTAGAAACTATTTCTAGCTCTCTTGACAACTTGACACTTCCAAATTGAACAGAATAAATTAAGTGAGGAGCAGACTTGCCATGAGAGTAAGAAGTCCATGTCCAAAAGTAAGAATGGGTGTGGTCTTCAGACCTTATGCTGCAGTGGTGAGCCTGAGGCAAAATGCCAATGAAGCCAGCATGTAAACCTAACTGTTGGAGAGGGTTCTGAACTTTTTTTTCTAAACCATGGGTCTTGGTTTCTCAAGGTTAAAGTAAGTGAATTCACTCACACTGGTTGGTTATTGGGTTCTAAGAGGCTCGAGAGGAGGTTGAGCTGTTGGAGGAAGACATGCTTGTAGGGATGCTGAATGAGTGCAGCTGAAGAGAAGGAATGTCTCCTGTGGCACAAGGTGAGTTGGCTTCCTTTGAATTTAGAAGTAATGCTGAGTGGTGTATGCGGGCCATCAAAGACAACACAGTGCCCTCACACTTGCTTCTTTCTTGTTAATCTCACCTGAATCCTTCAGTTTGCTCTTGTAGCCAGCATGTCACCATTAGCAAAGTACAGGACCGGCTTAGTGAGTCCGTAGGTGTGTGTGGTGGGCTGTCAATCATCAATATGAGGTGTCTTTGTCCCTCCCTTCTGAGACATGGCGTCTCATTGAACCTGTAGCTTGCACATTCAACTATGGGAGCTGGCTAGCAAACCCTAGAGATCTTTCTGTCTCTGCCTTCCCAGAGATACTGTTACAGGTGTATACTGCCCTGCCCAGCTTTGTATTCATGGGTGTTAGAGATCCAAACTTAGGCCTTCATGCTTGGGTGGCAAGTACTTTGCCCACTGAGCCATCACCCTAGGTGAAGCACCATAGTTGGCCTATTGACATAGGCTTGGGTATTCCATGTGCACCCGGGTCTGCATCAGCATTGAGGTTGTCAAACATGGAAGATCTTAGGGGCCCCAAGCCACTTCCCTCATTTTGCAAATAGAAAACTAAAGACTAGAGAAGGGGAGCTACTCATCTAGACCCCACAGCAATGAAATGGTGGACAAACATCCAGAAACAGGTACTAGACCATGCCTTGCCTTTTGGCACATTTCACCATTGGCTCCTTGCTTGTGCATGAACTGTCCAGATTGGCCCTTCATCTTGAGCTAGTCCTTGGGGTTTGTACCTGTACTCAAGCCTTTGGTGGCTCCCTGGACAGACCCAGAGAGGCAGACAATGTTGCTGAAGGAAAAAACAAAATGTGGGGCTTGCTTTCTTGCTTGCTCTAGTTTTGAAATCTATACCTTTCCACAATTATTGACCTGGCTCAGTGGCTGGCTAGGAATGGGAGACTGTTTGCATGAGATGGGAATATCCACAAACCACATAGCTAGCCTTCTTATCCTAGAGAGTATTCATTTTCAGTGCCATGGATGCCTGTGTTGGGAAGTATTCAGAAGCCTGGAGACTGTTCCACTGCTGTTGTCCTCACCCAGCATGGGTATGGAGAAGCAGAGTCCAGGAGTGTTTTCAGTTCTGCCTTCCTCTTTGATGACAACGTTGGCTCCAGGATGCTCCTACGAGTCATAGAGAGGCCTGGCGGTGGTG
This sequence comes from Mesocricetus auratus, assembly GCF_017639785.1. Classification (NCBI taxonomy): domain Eukaryota; kingdom Metazoa; phylum Chordata; class Mammalia; order Rodentia; family Cricetidae; genus Mesocricetus; species Mesocricetus auratus. The sequence continues at coordinate 5,422,389 of NW_024429222.1, read as the reverse complement.
GTGCATGCCTTTAATCCCAGCACTTGGGAGGCAGAGGCAGGTGGATCTCTGTGAGTTAGAGGCTGGGATGGACCGACAGCCTCAAAAACAATACAGAGAAATCCTGTCTCGTAAAAACAAAAAAATAATAATAAAATGTCTTAGAGATTCAAAAGTGGGCATTTGAAGCCTTGCATGGCTATTGTAAGACCTAAAGCATACATAAAAACACCTTCCTTCCTTCCTTCCTTCCTTCCTTCCTTCCTCCCTCCCTCCCTCCCTCCCTCCCTCCCTCCCTCCCTTCCTCCCTCCCTTCCTTCCTTCCTTCCTTCCTTCCTTCCTTCCTTCCTTCCTTCCTTCCTTCCTTCCCACTTCTCTTTTTTTTTTGTCAGACAGATTCTTATGCTCCTGAGGATGGTCTGAAACTTCTGCTCCCCTGCCTCTACCTGCCAAGGGCTGGGATTACAGGCAAGCATTACCACGTTCCATTTATGGCAGTGCTGGGGATGGTACATGGACCTCATGCTTGCCTGTGTGCTCAGCAGGGACTCTGCTCATGAGCTCCATATCCATCCCCAGGAATTTCTTTAACCACCCCAGGCACACCCTGAGGAGGCCATGCATCCCTTACTTCCTCCTATCCCCCAGGAGAGCTGCTGATGCACTCCAAGGCCTCTGAGACCCTGAATGATCATCACTCCTCCATGCCGAATTTCAAGAAAACTCATCTGCCTAAAAACCCAGCAACAAAAGCAAGAAACAAAAGAGCTGTCACGAAGAATCACATAGAACCCTGAAGTTGTGCTTTCCTAACTGAATAAATAACTCCTTGAGCAATAATGTGTTTGCAAGCTGTTAATTAGCAGCATAATTAATTTCTGTAGATTATAAATAACAGCACAAAGTGGCATTCCCAGGAGAGCCAATGAAAAATTACCTAGCTCAATTTTAAGAAGCCAAACTACTCCATAGTGTAACAGATTTAAATGGTCTCCCGAATGGGAGTGGGTTGTTTTCCTTTGTTTCCTACGGGTTTAAAAGGAATAAGCTAGTATCCAAAGTCAAAACTTTATTGGTGAGAAGCAGCAGTTTCATTAATCGCCCTGTTCTCACTTATGCCTGACATGTTGAAAAGGAAAAAAAATCTGTTTATCCCTGCTTCAAACAAACAGCCGAGTAAGTAGATTATTCCCAACAGAAGCTCTTCCTGCGCACTGAGCTCAGAGCAATCATTCACTGCTCTAAATGAGCAGTTACTTAAAATGTTAAGAAGGGATGCTAATTAGCTCAAGGAAGAGCCTGCCAAGTATTTAATTTTCAGAAAATGAAATGAAGACAGGCGAGTACTGTCACCTCTGTAACCTGAGAACCACTGCTTTGTACCCAGGCACTGGGGCTCCAGTGTCCCCAGCCAGGGTCACCACTGCAGCTGCATGTGCTGAGAACAAGGAGTCATCTCATGGTTCAGAGTGAGTATCCTGCCTTTAGAGTTTGGGGGTGGGGCACGGAGAGTCTTAACTTTATTTGTGACCTGGAATCCTTTCCTTTCTGAAAGAACTTGAGGGACTTATCAAAAGATTTTTTAAAAAGTAATTTTAGATAAATGAACCTAAGGAAGTCCAAGGTCCTTAGAGGTGAAAGGAAGACCGATCCAAGGAAACAGGACAGATAGCCCACTAACAGTCAGTCAGTGCTGTGCTTTGATAGCACTGACACTGAGCTTCCTGGTAGCCAAGGGGAGAACAACACAGAGCTAAAGTGCTCATGTCTGAGTCAGGAACAGTGAGAAGCTGTGCACAGTAGGATGTGACTAAACAAGACGGTGGGCAAGGCTTCAGGCTGGTGTCTCTGTACCCAAAACTTGTGATACAGCTTAAGCTTCATTGGGAATCATCAGTCTGAGTATGGTGTACATCTTTCATGCTAGCACTAGGATGTCTGAGGAAGGAGAATTAGGAATTCAAGCTAAGCCTAGGCTATTCAGCAAGACCTGTTCAACACACTTCCCCCTCCAAAAGTGGTTGTTAGAGCTAGGTTTCCACCTGACTTTTCCCAGAGATGATATCTTGTATACAATAATGCATTATCAGCACCAGAAACTGACACGGTGGTACCACATGACCCAGGAAACTGTGAACCCAGTTCAGATTTCAGCAGTCTCTATTGTGGCTTTATAGACAACACACATGTGAACTACTACTAACAGCCTTAGAATTTGGGGACCACATAACACAGTGCAGGTGATCCACTTCACATATTACCGGCAGTGACAATGTTACATGCATTCAATAAATGGTGGCTACCACCCTCCTTTTTAGTATACGAACCAATGAGGAGAGAGTTCCTAACTACAGAAGAGCCACAGTGCTTCCCAAACAGGGGCTGCGGCTGGTTCATCTTTGATGACAGCCCAGCCTCCCAGTGGGAAGAGTACTGGGCAGGTATGACGGGGCTAGAGTAGAATAGAGGGTCTGTCTGAAGAAACAAGACTCTCAGACTGCTCAGTTAATCAGGATTCACATGATAAAATGGAGACTTAAAGCGTCTTCGCTTCTGTTTCAGACAGTGGTTTCTTTCTTGCATCCCCAGCCACACAGCAAGTAAAAGCTCCTTTCTCATCCTCTGGTAGAAAAAGAACAAAAGCCCAACTATATACACGATGCTTTTCTATGGTCCCAGCCAAGGACGCAGAGGAGCAGGCTGTGAGTCTGCACTTTTATTGTTTCTTCTTGCCCACGTTGAAGCACTGCAGCCGTCAGCCGTGTGGTTCTGTTGAATTCCATTCCCCACAGCTAAGCTCTTGTCATGTGTGGGCATCTCATGGTACTTGTATGGCACCACGGGAAACACAGAACTGAAAAGCAGCTTACAATCCAGTGAAAATTCGGCGAGGACATACATTCTAATATTAATACCCATTGAGTTACCGGCAGCTATGTTCAACCTTTGAGTAATCATTGTCTCAGGCACAATAAAGCGACTATAAATGAATGTCTACTCTAGAAGGCATTGTCCTGAAGCTTCTGATATCATCAGAGGAAAGAGGAAACAGTCAGCAAACACTTATTGAGTACTTATTTGCTAAGTACTGTTCTGTGTGCTGTGGGTACAGCATTGGATTAAGATAGGCAGATTCTTGTTGGGATAAAGCTGGCCTACCAGTAGGAGAGGGATATAGGAAAGTTACTAAACAATGAAGAAAACATGAATTAGCACGTGGGGGAAGCGGGATGCTGCTGGAAGGGCCTGATAGAGGAAGATGGCTCTGCAGACACAGGCTGGGTGCTGGCCTCTGTGAGGGAAGAGGGTCTGATTCTGCAGTTATGGGGGAAGCAGGAAAGATGAGGGTAACCAAGAGAAGCAAGACTTCAAACGCAGTCTTGTGCGGCAAGAAAGAACGCTAGGAAAAACAAGTGTAATGTAACCGTGTCATATACGTATGGGAACTGGAAGGGATGCCACCGTGCATGGGACAGGAAGTCCAGGACAGATGACTTCCTGGAAGAGGCGTTTAATGTGGTTTGGTGGGAAAAAAAATCTCTCAGGTAAGTGAATAGAGAGGCAGTTTTCTCTGAGAACTGAAATGGATTTAAAGCCTTTGTGGGGGCCTTTGTGGGGCACATGAGTAAAAGGGGGTCAAAGGCAGTGAGGTCAATTAACGAAACTAAGGAAGATTAGTGAACATCTGTTAGTAGAGGCCTGAGGGATATTGTCCCTATCTATTACTTATAGTTCTTAGTATTATAATATTTAATAACAAGCATTTATTAAGAGCTTGACATGTGTCAAGCAAGTTCAATTGTTCATTTTTAGCCTCTCGTTATTTTCTGGGGTTTATTCTACAGCCGAAGGAACCTGGGCTCAGAGATCGTCAGTTATTTGTTCAAGGTGACATAGGTAAGTGGCTGAGCCAGGACGCGAACTCTCATCTGGTCTGACTGACCTCTAGGTCTATGGTGTGTTACATGTAGCTCTTCTGGAGGCAAGCTGTTGACATTGCACCCTCAAGCCTTTCTCTCCGATAGCTCAGAGCATATGGCAGAGGCTGATTAAAGTGCATGGAACGGGGAGGAAGCATCACGCACATTAGAGAAGTTTAATGCCCTCATCAACAGCAAGGTTACCTCACATCTCTACCACCATCTCGCTGACTATCAGCTGTGGTGATGCTGGGGTTGGGGTATGCCAGGGGAGAGCTAGCCTGTGCTTGGTGGAGGAAGTAGGCATACTAAGCGACTTGTGTTTTGGCAGTTGAGAATGTTACTGAACACTCCTCCCTGCTGAACATCACGGCTTAGCCACACAGCACGCTAGCATGTTGTGTCTCTTGTAGCCTTTGTGATCTCATAGCTGCCTGGGAGCCTTGGCTCACTGCCACCTCCCAGTGTTATGAATGCCCTGAAAAGACCCAAATTCAAAAATTCAAAGTCTGGTTTCTATTGGCCATGCATTGCACCACGAAAAGTTGACAAATTGCAAATCAGATCATGGGTATCATGGGGTGCCACCTGTATGTACCCCCCACCCTGCCAGTGCCCCAGCTCATGGCCCTGGAACAAGCTTTCTCAGGGCACACACACACACACACACACACACACACACACACACACACACACACAAAACAGGTTCCCAAACATACTAATCACATGGCAGAGAGCATCATCCAGAAAGACATGGAAGCTGCCCTTACAGCAATCGTTGTTCCTGTTCTGAAATGATGCTTCAGTGGTAGCTGCTGATGAGAACATAAAGGTAAGGAGAAGAGGACTGTGACTTTCATCACGAGGTTCACAGCGCCTTCTTAGCATCACTCAGACTCCAGTCAGAGCTGGAGCCATGCATGATGTTGGAGCCATGAATGATCTTGCATACTAGTGCTGTTGTCTATAAAGGGAACTGGCCGAGGGAATTCTGCTGCAGCGCACTCAGGGGATGTGGGTTCTGTTCTGAGACAATGATGGGGAAGCAGCAGGCACAGCATCTCAGGTAACGTGGTACCTCAGTTAACATGTACACTTCAGTCAATCAATGGAGTGTCTTCACTTTTCTAGACTCTCCCTGCCTCATTCTCCTGGACTCTGACGCTGACTTCTTTATATTAGACAACCTAGCTCTTCCACTGGGATTCATCTTTTTCATCTCTAGATGAAGTTACTTAAGCACATTATATTACATTTGTCTCAATTATCAGCTTGAACTCATCTTTAAAAGGCAATTAATGCTGGGAAATTAGAAGTTGTACCCAGGCTCAAAATCAAAGATTTCTGTGACCGATTGTTGATGTCTGCCAGGGAATGAAGAAGAACGAATATGCACACACATGTGTAACAGTCATGTTTTCCAATTTTTGGTTGTACCAAATGTCCTCGGATACTGTATCACCCACCCACTATATATGCAAGAAACAGGCTGAAGCATTCCTTTAGTGTGTGCATCCGCATGGTGATCATTATATTTAAGAATAGCATGTTGTTATGGCAACCGAACAATACAAGACAGAATGACAATGGCCACTGCTTGGCTGTTGAAGAAGGGAGTGGGCCAGGCTCTCACAGTCATCAAAACCAGTTCCCCTGTGTGTCAGGTCTTCTCACCCGCTGTACAGACCACAAAGGCACTGTATCTCCCAGGGGTTAAAGACTGCATGTTATGGGCAATGAGATTCCTACAAAATGGCTAAAAGACATGAATAGCATTGAAAACGAGGGTGGTGGCAACCTTTGTCAGGCACATTTACTCCCACCTCACTATTATTTAAAGGCACAGGCTTTTCATTCCTTCATTGTTATGTTTGAAATGAACAATACTCTTTCCTCCTCTGGTAGTTCTCCTATTTTCCTTTTTGAGGGAGACAATTCTTTTCGTCTAAGCCATGTATGGAGGGAGTGGTACAAATTTCTAAATTAGTTAATCTTTTTATTGCTGTTACCAAATATCGAACAAGAAACAAGTTAAGGCAATAAAGGTTTGTTTGGACTTACACTTTAAAGAGACAGTCCACCATGCAGGAGAAGGTGTGGCAGCAGAAGCTTAGAGCAGCCGGTCACGCTGCATCCCCAGTCGAGAAGCAGAGATGCATGAATTCTGGTGTCTGGTTCCCTTTCTTCTTATTCACTCTGAGACCCTAGAGCATGGGGGCAATAAAGCTATACCAAGTCTTCCTATAGGTCATCCCCATTAAGACAAACATTTCTGCAAACATTGTCATAGATACCTATGAGTGCACGTCCATGGTGATTTTAAATCCAGTCAAATATCAACCATCACAATTTCTAGTAAACTGAGGCTTTTCACTCTTTGAAATGTCACAGTTTATTGTCTGAGAGCAAAGGTTTGCAACCACAAACTCTTTCTATAATATTACAGAAATTAACTGCTTACGACATACATGCATGGTTAGTGCAGGTTTTCCTAAAATAAAATTTATCACATGATTTTAATTGCATACTGTACATGACCAAATTAATAATAAAAATACAGTAACTATATGTTAAAAATGTATCTAATCCTATTTGGTTAAGAAGACTCTGAGTGGCCAAGAAGAATATGAAAAAATGCTCAACACCAGTGCTCGTGAGGAGTATTTCCAACTCAAGAGCAAATGCAAGCTTGTGAGTACGTCAGCACTGAGCACTGGGCACATGCCAGGCTCCACACTGCTGAAAGAGCTGGACACCGTTTCAGCCTTAGGAAAGCCAGGTGCTAACACTCCTTTTTGAGTGAGCCATGCATGTTTTGATTCCTAAATTCATTGCTTGGGAATCTGACTGATGAAAAAAAATGCAACAGCATCCGGTAATACCTTTATTCTAGCATTGTTGGTATTGAACAAAAATAGAAAAGATTAAACCAAAGAAACAAAGCCAACTAAATGTCAAGCAATGAAGGGATGTCTAGATGAGACCTGATGGATTTGTAGCCTATGAAGCTTTGCAGTCAGTGAGAATAATGAATTAAATTTTTTATCATTTATCTGTAGGAGACTGCTACAATGTCCACTGCAACTTTGTTGTGAGAAGAACTGCACACTGGGATAGGTATGCAGTATGATACTATTTCTATAACTATTACAATTGCAATGTAGTTCCAAGTAGTATACTGCTGGCTGTAGACATCTGTTTGATCATGACAAAGTGGATAGAAACAGAAACAACCAACCCTTATTCTTTTCCTGTTAGAGTGTGGAATGGATACATAAAAAGTGGGGAGAGAAAGAGGCAAAGAGGAATGTTCATAAAATTCAATCATAGAAACCAAAGAAAATGTTTATAATAAAATATAGTACACATTATTCTACTTAGTGAAAGCTGTCCATGTATGTACTTAGAACATATATGGAAACATGCTGACATGAAGACAAGATCACCTGCAAATGGTGTGAATTTAGGTGGCTTCAATGTTTGTTGTACTGATTTGCTTTTAAGTGGTGTGCACAGAGAGTGTTGTCAAAGCTGTTCAGCTTTTCTCCACCTCTGGACTCTGTCTTTAGCTGCTCTCGTTTTCAGTCAACTGTTCCTCAAGTGACACTGGAGAAGGCAAGCTAGTCCAGGCTTACGTTCTGTCACCTCAGCAAATGAAATGCAAGAGCATACCTTTCAAAACGATTTTAAACCGGAAGTTCCCAATATACTCTCATTGGTCCAACTTCGAATCTCAGCCCACTCTTCGTTTAATTACTCTTGCTTCTGCTATGGAATTTGCCCATTGGTCAGGCTTGGGTCACATGCTGGAACTTCATGGACTGAGAGCGAGAGAGACCATTTTCCAAAGGAAAGAGCATAGGCAGATTATAGGAGACTGTGACTAGAGTGTTCTAGCAGGAGAGGAGGAAATAGTTGGTCAAGAATATTAAATATTATGGTGATGAAAATGATAAAGTGTGAGGAAAAAGCAGAGGGTGGGTGAACAATAGAGCAGGAAGGAATTACCAAGAGGTATTACAGCCAAGATCAGAGTTTCCATCTGAGTGTTTGCCCTTCTCCACCCACAGATGAGCACTCTAGCAGCGGACAATGAATCCACTCTGATACAGCATATGACATGATGTTAATTTAGCATCTGGAAGATCTGGAAACCGAGTATGGATGCTACACAATAGGAGAAATGTCCCATGACTTCTTGCCCCCTACTCAGCTGGAGCTCTGCTTCTGTCACGCGTTTTATCTCGGTACCCAATGAGCTAAGGAGCAAACAAGATAAATGTTGATAAAACTACCACTAAAGAGAGCCATGCCTACCTCATGCTTGCCAGGAGAGCCATGGAATGTTAGCTAATTCTTTAAATTCATTTTAATGCAGATGGGTGTGTGGATTTCCTCAATGGAACAAGTTACTTGTAGGATCATAACACCTACAGAGTATAAAGAATTTTCTCCAGCTTGGTGGCTCTACTCTAAGGAAGAAATTGAACAATAGAGGGTGAGCCATTTTTTATTTGTGTGTGGGGTATGTGTGTGTGTGTGTGTGTGTGTGTGTGTGCATGCGCGCGTGCGTGCGTCCGTGCATATGAAACATTTTACCCTGTCAATTATATAACACCATTCCTACTCCCGGTGTATTACTTAAACTCAGAAAATAAGAATGGTACTAATAATATGATCTTGCTTAATAAAATAGAACTCATTTCTTAAAAAGCTAAAAATGAGTCCAAGAGAGGGCTCGGTTGGTGAAGGTACTTGCTGCCAGGTCTGATAATTGAATTCCATCCCTAGAACCTATATGATAAAGAAGAGAACCAACTCTGCCAAGTTGTTCTCTGAACTTCACAAGTGCACTATAGTATGTTTTCTCTCCACCCCACCCCCAAAATACAAGTAAATAAACATATAAAAAGTTTATAGTGCTAGCTAGCTAGCCCTCATATCCAAATGGAAGGTTCAAATTTCTATAGTCATTATATTCATCTTCAAATTACATTTATTTAATTTTACTTTCTTTGATATCTACATTCTATAGGGAAACTATGTAAATCTCTCTCTCTCTCTTTGTGTGTGTGTGTGTGTGTGTGTGTGTGTGTGTGTATACATTAGGGATTTATTTCAGGGCTTTGTACTCATAGTCAAACACTCTATAATGAACTCCTTCCACAGACCCCATGGCATAATTTGTTAGGAAAAATTATCATGAACTTTTGGACAGGCGATAAATTATATAGAAGAAAATAACGTTGGTTGACATAAATAGACATCTACATACCTGAGTAAGAAGATAGTATTTTTGCTTCAATAACGGTTCATGCCATTTTCTTCCACATCTCAGACTATAGTGTCCTGCCTCCATCAGAACCCAGGCCTAACTGGGCCCATTTGGTAGTCTTTCACTTCTATACATTTCTGATTTATTGATATTACCAGTTTAGGATTCTGCCATTTTCCAGAATGAAAAATTCCATTTTCCATTTATTTTTTTTATCATTGATAGAAGACCAAAGACTTCTTTGCCTTATAAGCTGCAAAAGAAAGTTTCATCTGGTATTCAATGGATTGTCTGTGTCCTTTGTTGAAGGAATGAATTCCTCTCTTGTGTGTCGAGGTTCCTCGGCCCTCAAAGTCCAGAATTACAGAAATATGGAGGAAAGGCTTTTAGGTTACTAGTTGTGGTGGTAAACAGAGCTCTCTCCTTCTTCTCCATTTTCCCCTAGCTCCCTTGCAAAATGCCCATGAGAGAAGTGGCATATCAGTCTCTGATGTGTTCAGAAAAGTACAATTACCCATTCTTTCAAAATGCTGCTTCTGACAGCTGATAGGCTAGTAGGCCACTCCACCCTCTTGCAAGGTGAATAACTTTTAGGTTATGGGATCCACAGAACAGTAAGGTAATATCATGAGCAATGGATTCTACCTATCTAATTTTGCTATTTGATTAAGATGCAGTGTTGTGTGAGATGCCGTGACTGTAAGCAGGACATTTAGTTATTCTGATGCCTACTAGGACTGGAATGTATTGTGAAAAGCATGTAGAAGATAAGTACCTTTTAACTACAAATATCTGCCCTTCATGAAGGACCAGGTCCATTGCAGTGCACTGTCACCACTTATCATCTGGTCCTCAGAAAATGATGCAGGTTTTTTGGCTCTGGTATACTCACTAATGATGCCACCTGTGAACCTCACACCTATGTTTGCTACTGTGACATCACTGTACACAAACCCATTCACTGGGGACTATGTCTGGGAAATGATGATGAACATTCACAGATACAATTTGCCCATGAGCCTGAGAGTTTTCTGGACGATAGGGCCTTTTGTTGAACACTTCCATGGGACAGAAACACCTTCATATTCTGTATCCTCTTTGTTACTAATCCTGTAATCTCACTTCTTAAATTCCTGAACTCACATAAAAAGAATCTTACATAGTGAACAACCCCCCCCCCATTGACTTTGCAGGCCATCCTTGAATGAGGCTTCAATAGTAGTCATTTTACAATGACACAGTATGTCAGCCTTGAACTTCCTCATCTGTCCTGGTATTACAACGTTCTGGTCCCTGTGCTAGGAGTGTGGGCCTCCTGCCAATAACCTATGTGTAAGGATCTTCTTGAGCCCAGTTCCATATGCTTCATCCGGATAATGAGATGTTGTCTCAGGGCTTCCCCATACTGGATTGGTGGGCCCAATGCCTCACACTTTATGAACTGTAGCTCGTTTTGGCACTAGGTGCTTTGAGAATGAGCTGTTTCTTAAAGGGAGACTAACTTCTGAGGAGAGCGTGGCTTTGCTACTAATCCTTAGGGATTGGAACTGGGATTCCCCCAACTTCCTTCGCCTCAATCCTCATGTAGTTTTCTGATCAACTGCCATCAAGTGCCATCAGACATCATGCCATCAAAGGGATCAAAAAGGTCAACTGGCTGAGCTGGATCAGCTGAAGAGCCCCCTCTTGCTCTGGGTATCCTTCTAAACTAGCAGCTTTATGGGTTACTTAGTCATTTCTCCTTGTGTTTTTAGATGATTGCAATGAAGCAAAAGGCATTAGATAAATCAATATCTGTACATTAAGTACCTGTATTGATTCATCCCACTGAAAAGAGAAGGTTCTTACTTTAGTCTGCTATAACAAACATACCCAGGAACAACCAAACACTTATTATGATACACAGCAAACACTTATCAACCTTAGGACTGGAGGTTGAGAAACTTAAGGGCAGGAGCTCTCAGATTCAGTGTCTAGTGAAACTTTGATGTCTGGCTTACAGACATCTACCTCCTCACTGTTAAGTTATGAGGTCTGCTCACACAGCTAACAGTGGGCATCCAAATCACTTTCTTTTTTCATAAGGGAACAAATCTTCCCATGTGGATTCATCTCATCACATCATCTGCACTTAATTACTTTCTAAGCCTCCACATCATAATGCTAATCTACCTGAAGTCACATTTTATATGAATTTGTTGAAAGAAAAGGAAAAAAAGAGGTATTTTACCATTGATCTTTTGGAGTTCAATCCTTATTACATGAAAAACATACCAATTTTATCCCAACACTCCCCAGTAGGTATCCTGTTCTAGCACTAAATCTAGATGTCAAGTTCAGAGTTCCATCTGAATGTTGTATTACTCAAGGACAGATGAGATGTGCAACACAATTTGCTGTCAGGCAAAATGCCTCTCCAGTTGGGAGTTTATAAAACCAAATAAACCATGTGCTTCTAAGATGTAATAGCTGACCAGCAGCATAACAAAAACTCTCAATCAAAGGAAAGAAATAATAGGGGGAAAATAGGGCATATGGGTTCCAAGTAAGTATAAACCTTCTCAAGGCAAATCCCATTTGACTTTAAAAAGTGAGACTAATTCTCTTTGGCCAGTGGGGAACCAAGGGGACAGTAACAACACCCCTGAGACTTTGTTGCGTAAAGTTACATGTTTGTGGTTCTGCTGGGTTTCAGATTGTCATCCCAAGGCTCAGAGTGGCCCTATCTCTATGTTGCCCAGCAACCATCATGCCTCTTGGAACTGAGGTGATTTCACAAGCCTCCATTAGGTCCACACCAGTTAGGCTTGCAGTGATGGGGGGTGGACATCCCTAAAGGTCTCTGAAACACCTTCACTATTACTCTCTGGTTTAGAAGAAGAATACACGTTTGCACTCAGCCAAGAATCTGTAACTCAGTCCTATAAGATGTAAGAAACTCAACAGCCTTCTTTCATTCATCTTGCTTTCTCTGTATCCTCTGGGTCAAATGGGCAGTGTTTGCTGATAGTGTCCCATCTTTAGTCCTATTCTGTTGTGGTGGCTTGTATGATGCACATAACAGCTGTGTTGATCTTAAAGCTTCAGTCACTCTCTCTCTCTCTCTCTCTCTCTCTCTCTCTCTCTCTCTCTCTCTCTCTCTCTCTCTCTCTTTCCCTCTCTCTCTCTCTCCAAAACTGGCAAGCTAAAAGTTTCACAGATTTAACTCCTTGTTTGCTTAATAATTCCATGCTTGACTTCTCTCCTTGTGTCTTGCTGTGGTCAGGAGGAAGCAAGCTGCTCCATTAACCCTTATTGTGGAAATCTCCTCAGCTAAACATTTAATTTCCCTCTGTTCCACAACATACCAGAACACAAACACAGTTTGCTCATATCTTTTCCACTTTATAACAAAGGTTGTCTGGTAACATTTTCCTCTTTTCCATCCGAGACCTCAACAAAACAGCCTGTACTGCCCATGTTTCTGCCACCATTACATATAAGACCATTCTTGAATTCTCTGAGAGGATAGCAACTTTCTTTTCTCCTTGATATCTCTTAAAAACCTTTCTTATGACACTGTCAGTTATTTTCCTAGCATGTACCTCAAGATCTTTGAAGTCCTTACCCATTACCAGGGTGCACTGATACTTTGATGCTTTAAGATATTTCTTATTGTGACCTTCTACTTCTTAGTGTCAATATTTGTATAATTGTGGTTGTCTAGAGAAACAGAACCAGAGAGGCAATAAGAGATTATCTATAGATACTCACAGACAAATAGCATCATTTGTTCATATGTATAATGTGTTGTACTCTTTATGTCACATACAGTCTCTCTCTCTCACACACACACACACACACACACACACACACACACACACACACACACACAAAGCACCAGTCTGCCTTTGCATTCAGTTATTGCTGAGGAAATATCAGGACCTGTTCCATGTAGACTAGGGACCCAAGGCCTGAGGACCAAGAGCATCAAAGACAGGAGGAAATTGACACCCAGCTCAAGAAACCAGGTAGGGAATCTTCTCTACTTTCACCTTTTGTTCTACTCAGGCTCTTGACAGATTAGACTATGTCCCTACCCACTGGAGGATAATCTGTTTTACTCAATGTACCAAGTCCCATGTTAGTCTCTTTTGACAAAGCTCAGATTCGCCAGAAGCAATGCTTAGCTATGGAGACATCATGTGGTGCAATTAAGATGACATGTAAAGTTAACTTAGCCCACCTCTTGTCAACTTGGTATCACACATATCTCTTCAAACAGAATTTGATCACCACATACAAATATCAAGTTCACAATCGCATATGTTGTAGGGTGGCTCTTCTGAACTGAAACATGCCCTTCAGGAGGGAGGGTGAGGCTCTGGAGGTGAGCAGAAGATTGCACATCAGGGAGAACAGATACTTGGAAGAGTTTCAAAGAGTTTCACATCTTCCTGGTATTAGACAACGGAGAAAAGGACTGTTGCAGTATGAGATTCTGATGAGCCACACTGTGAAGAATTTTCCGTAATGCCTCTCATAACTGTCTGAAAAGTGTGCAAAGAGCTCTAGGGTTGCTGTCTTCATGAGTTATCACCAGAGTTCAGGTGGGCTTTTGAATGCAGCTGCTTTTGAGTCATTTCTGCTCCTTATAAGAAATCCCTCACCCATAGTCCTTTTAACCACCCCAATAAAAACTCATTGGCTCACCAAGTCAGAAATAGGCGTAATTGTCACTTTGGTCGGGTTGAGTTGCTTTAGTTGAGTAAATAGACATGTATCTGCTGTGACTCCCCACGAGAAGTCTGTCACACAAAATCAACTTTATATAACTAGTGTGTAGTAGGTACTGCCTCAAATATATCAGTCTCTTCTCCAACAGGGAAATGAAGCTCTTGAGTGACATGTCCTCTTCTTGGCTAGTGCCTTACAGCTTAAATACTGTGATGCAACATTCACATCTTCTGCTGTGGTTGGTTTTCTAGGGAAGACTTACTGACACCGACAACATCTGGAATTGTAGCTATAATTGAAATCAACACCTGATTATACTTAGAATACTCACTATAACTCTAAGATGCACCCAATCATCTCATACACAGATTAGCCTGCCAAAATAAATGGGACTGTGACAGAGTCATCTAAAATTTGGCAGGTAACAACTTCATTTCTGCAGGGGTTAGTATTGTTTTGGGTTTGCTAAGTTGTTTGTTTATTTTGATTTGATTTGATGTTTTTGAATGGAAGGGTGCTGTACGAATGTTTCCTTAGGTATTTCTCCTGTAAACTTCTCACTTAGAGATGTTTGGAGAATGTGTCTTCTATCATGAACTTGGGAACTAGGAAAATAACCCAATTGGAGGTATGTGCCTACGTGGCTCATGCTGTAGCTCATTTATCAGCCCCATCTAACAGTTGGTTCACAATTGTGTTGTCATCTCCCAGAAATTGTGATAATTCCAAGTTATTTAGTCCAACAACACCCCTGACGTCTACAAATCTTTTTTCCTCAGTGCCTAGTTTCCACGCATGGGGTTGTAATTTTCTTTGGAGAAGAATAGGAAGAAAGAGCCCAGCAGTAATTTTGTGATGTAATTGCAGGCTCCTTCTTTGAGCAATCTGAGTTTTGGTTAGCCAAGGGTTTGTTATAATGTGAGCCAAATAGAGTGTTAGAATTGGATCAGACTGTGATTTTTCACGTTGCACAAATGAAGCTTCCATTTATAAATCTAGAGATTGTTTTGATGCAGGCCAGGTGGAGCTTGTGGACTACCCGAAGAACCCTATGACCTGTTAGTCATTGTTAGAGTGTCCTGTGGATCAACCAACCACAGTGCCTATGACTGTTCTCACCCCACCTTCACTTGGATTGTTCTGCCACCATGGTAGCATCTTGCATTACTATCTTTAGCTTGCACGCTTCTCTCATCAAAGTATTTCTCAGGGTTTTGGTGAAGAGGGTATAATAGGGCATAATCAACTCACTCAAACATTGCTTATCTCTGCAATGCTTCATCTTGATTGTCAACTCCATTGGGTTGGAAGACATCCCTATGACTCATAGATCAGAGGGACATTCCTGAGTGTACAAAGGGCATTATTAGGGAATGTGGTCAAATATATGTCTGAATGAAATGGACATCATTTAGTAGGTGACTGGGAAAGTGCCTCTGAAGAATGTGTTTTGCCTTAGCCCCTTGTTCTTTGCCCTCCTTACACCTCTTCCTGACTACTGTGAGGTAAGAAACTTTGTTTTAACCTGTCCTTATACCATGACTTTACCTTACCATAACAGTGAAGCTAGTCATGGAGTGAATCCTTTGAAAGTGTGAGTCAAAAATAAATCTTTTGTCCAACTTTCAAATAAGTTTCATTATGTATTTGTCACAGACAGCGACGACAAGTTTAATGGAATTCCTGCATCTTTGGAGTCTTCTTTCTGTGCTGTGAGCATCAAGTTCAACACCACCAAATGTATTTTCAATAGGTCCCTTGTTTCCTTGAGTCCTTGTTTCCATCATTCTTTTAGAACCATTCTCAGCTGCTTGAGTAAACCCATCCATGTTAGAATCTTTGGGGAACATCACTACATTCACTTTCATTCAAAGTTGTATTACTTCCTCTTTGATCCATGATTTTCTCAACTTATTTCCCCAAGTTTCATTGATGTGATTTAGAGAACACATTCAGCTCTTTTAGTGTGTTCCTGTTTTTCAGATTCTCTACAGCTAAGCCTCATAGCATGTTGAGTTCTGACTCTGATCTTTTAAAATTTTTTAAAAAGATTTATTTATTTATTATGCACACGGTGTTCTGGCATGCTTGCCAGAAGAGTGTATAAGATCTCATTATAGTCAATGTGAGTCACCAAGTAGTTGCTAGGAATTGAACTCAGGACCTCTGGAAGACTAGCCAGTGCTCTTGACCTCTGAGCCATCTCTCCAGTCTCCTGACTCTGATTTTGCACCTGGAGCATTGTAAGAGCAGTGCACAGAGGGAGACAGAGGGAGAGGTCACTCTTGTGGTGGTAACTACCTTAGAATTGTATTGTTTATTGAAAAGTACAGGGTCTGCTTTATCAGACAGGCAAAGGGGGATTGCTACTGTTCATCAAAGACTGGATTTGGAAGACTAGGAGTGTCTTAGTCAATGTTCTATTGCTGTGAAGAAACACCATGACCACAGCAACTCTTATAAAAGAAAACACTTAATTGGGTCTTGCTTTCAGTTTCAGAGGCTTAGTCCATTGTCATCATAGTAGAAAGTATGATGGGAAATATGGTGGTACGTACACAGACATGGAACTGGAGAGGTAACTGAGAGTTCTACATCTGGATCCACAGGCAGCATAAAGAGAGACCCTGGACCTGGTTTGAGCTTTCAAAACTTCAGAGCCCACCCCCAAGGACACACTTCCTCTATCAAGGCCATACTTACCCCAACAAGTCTACTCATACTCCAGCAAAGACACATCTCCTAATCGTGCCACTCCCCAGTGACCAAGCATTCATTCAAGTATATAAGCTATGGGGGGCATTCTTTTTTTAAAAAACATATTTCTTTATTGATTTTTTGGGAATTTCATATCTTACACCCTAATACCACTCATTTCCCAGTCCCTCTGTGGCCTCCTTTCACCCTTGTGTTCCCTCAGAGGAAGTCTAAAAAATAGATAATAAAAATACAAATAAGAATACTAATTGAATAAGCAAGCAACAAAAACCATTCTGTCCCTCCATCTTTCTTGGTTTTGCATTGCCTATTCATTTGTCTTAGTGGCACTGAGAGCTGCTGTGTATCACGCAGTAGACCCTTTTGTCCAAACAGCTTTCCTTGCAAATATTCATTATGTAATATATTGTTGATGTTGTTGGTCAGATTCAAGGACTCTGGATTCTGGTACATAATACTGGACCCTCACCAAACTCTTCTTAGCATATATCCTGCAATTGCCCTGAATCATGAAAACCCTGCATTTGTGATTCTATGCTCCAGCAGGTGATAAATGGGATAAATGTTGGGGAGTGCCAACTCAAAGCCTTGAATTTAAGTCTGGGTGGTAACTGAGTTGATCAGTCTGGGCCATTGGGGCTACTCCTTCAGGTAAGAGGTGAAGTCAGATCTTCCATGCCTGGGTCATTGGTTTTCCTGAGGGCCAGTAAGGGGCAGGCTCAGCTCTCTGGTTGGGGAAGGGTGGCTCTCCTTGTGTCAGTGAGGGGTGGGACAAACTCAGCACGACCCCTCATACTTCAATACATGGTTCAACATATGGGCCCCTCTAGTAACATGGTCAACAGACATCAACACAGATCCCAGCTGCAACAGGACCATGAACCCAGACATGGCCATCAGCAGCAGGTTGGGCCTGTGGGGGCCATTTTTACTCAAACTATCACAAGGGGTTCTTGCAATTATTCACATCCTATAAAATTCCACAATTCCTATCCTTAATTTACCTGCTACCATCCAAAAGGTTGGGTCCTGGAAACCTGACTGAGAAGTGGAAGATTAAGAAAGACAGACAGAAGTCTAAAACCATGCTTGGCTGAGCTGTGCACTCAGCTGGAGATGCACCAGCAGACTAGACACTCAGAAACTTTATTATATACAACGTGAAGGAAGAAGGAGGTTAGCTAATCTCAGTGAGGAGTCTCTGCAGAGGAGCAGTCTCTGGGTGGGACATTGAAGTTGGTAGGGACTAGGAAGCTGTGGTCTGTACTCTTTGCACATACTGTTGATAGCTAAAGGTCAATAGTTCATCAGTATCCATACTCAGACCAGACTCACGAGTCTGAGGCATTAACATCCTTGACATGGATTCATATAGTGTTATACTCACTACCTGCAATTCTCAACATTCTGTTTCTTCCTATTCATTCTCAAATTGGTATTCAAGATATCTGATTGGTTGATTCATTCAACCTATGCTGAATTTTGAGCGAAGCATACAGTTAGACTCAGGGTCTTATTTTTATAGCCATATTCTTTTAAAATCAACACAAAATTCTCTGATGTTTCTGACTATACCCTGGAAAGAAAAAGTTTTAATTGACTTGTGTGGGTTTTATTGTTTATTTACTTTTCTTTGCATTATATCAGGTTTCTCCACGTAGCTCAGGCTGCTCAGAACTCATGTTCTTCCTGCCTCAGCCTCCTGAGAGCTAAGATACTAGCCACCTGTCCCAGTTCTTAGTACGTTAGTGTTTAAGCTTGCCACTGCAGTGATTGGTCAATTACTTTAACCATGTATTGCTATGTAAAAGCTACAATGACTTAAAACAGCAACAATTCCCATCACACAGATGTATATTGGCAAGATTTATTGACCGCTGCTGAGACAACAGTTATCTAAGGATAACAGGGTCTAGGCTATTCAAGATAGATGAAAAATGTCTGGAGGTACCCCTGGGTATTAGTTAAATATTCAAGGACACTATGATTACTTATGTTGGTTGCTGACTTGATTAACCTGGAATCAACTAAAACCCAAGTAGCTGAGCATGCTTGTAAGTGATTTCCTTAATTGGATTATTTGAGGCAGGAAGACCCACCTCTAATCTGAGCCACACCTTCTGGTGGCAGCTCACATCAAAGACAGAAATAAGGAAGCTTTCGTTTGCCTTCATGTCTTTACTCTTGTGGGCAAGTTATCTATGCTCTTAATGAAGCATTCCTTTACTGATATTACAACCTATTTCTTCAGGATTCCAATACAGACTAAAGACTAGTGGGTCTCCAGAAATCCTCCAGAACTCCAGCACCATTGGGACTGCTGAGACACCCAATCCTGGGGACTGAAAAACTATGAGATCTTGGTTTCCTTTCCCTCAGGAGACAACCATTGTTGAATCATCTGGGCCAAAACTTATAAGCCACTCTAATAGATCCCCTTGTGTGTGTGTGTGTGTGTGTGTGTGTGTGTGTGTGTGTGTGTGTGTGCAAATACACAAAATATAGAAAATATTTATTCTGTTATCTATGTTCCTTCAGAGAACCCAGACTAACATTGATATCTTGATTTAGCTCCTGAACATAACTTCTTGTGTTTCCTCACACCATGATACTTGGATACCAAGAAGCATTCTAAGAGGCAAAGTTGGAAACTAGGTTTCTTGGGTCCCAGTCTCTGAGTTATACAGGATCAGTTGTGCTACATTTCTATTCATTGAGTCAGAAGAAAAGTAAAACTCAGATTTTGTTGGGGCAGAAAAAAAAACAGTTATTATGGGGAATTAAGTCACTTGCAAAAACTTCCGCCTAGGGCATAGAAGCAAGATTGAAGGAACACAGCTAAAAGAAAAGAACCTAAAGAATGAGCCAGTGTCCAACAGCTCTCCCTTGTTCAGGTCAGCTGTTTCTCTGGATTTCACTAGCCCGATCTTGACTCCTTTGCTCATCACTCCTCCCTCTCTGTCACTGGGTTCCAGAAGTTCAGTTCAGCGTTTGGCTGTGGGTGTGTCTGCCTCTGCTTCCATCAGTCACTGGATGGAGGTTCTAGGATGGAATATAAGGTAGTCGTCAAACTCATTATCAGGGAGGGGCATTTAAGGTAGTTTCTTCACTATTGCTTAGTTTGCCAGTTGGTCTCTTCCTTGTAGATCTCTGGAAATCTCACTAGTGTCAGATCTCTCCTCAAACCTATAATGACTCCCTCTATTATGGTATCTTTCATCCTGCTCTCCTCTATTCTTCCCCCGACTCAACCTTTCTGCTCCCCCATCTCCTGCTCTCCCTTCCTCTTCTCCCCTTCTCTTCGCCCCTTCCTGCAGACTAATGGCTGAGAGGCCAGCATGGGACTGATCCAGACCTCCTGAATATGGGTGTCAGTGAGGAGGCCTAGGCAATCTATGGGGCCTTGCGTAGTAGATCAGTATTTATCCCTGGCATACAAATGGACTTTGGGTGCCAATCCCACAGAGGGATGTTCTCTTAGCCTGGACTCTTGGGGGAGGGCCTAGGCCCTCCCTGAACAAAATGACAGACTCTGGAGATCCCCCATGGAGGGTCTCACCCTCCCTGGGGAACAGACTGGGGATTAGGTAGGGGGTTGGGGGGGGCAGGGGAGGAGGGGAGGGAGAGGGAGCTGGTATTGATATATGAAGCAAGTTTGTCTCTAAATAAAAAAAAAAAACAGCGACAACAACTACTACAAAAAAGAATGAGCCAGTGAAGTGCAGAATGGAAACCAGCCAGGAATAACTTGAGCTGTATTATGCTTGACACCAGGAAGCTAGGCATGAACATTAGAACCAGAGTCACTACTGAACTGAACCCCTCTGCCTATGTATTTACAATGGAGGCTGCACAAATCTCACTTCTGGTTTCCTGTGAACTACAAGTGGAATTCTATTTTGTATTCTTTAAGAAAAGACTCACAAAGTCAACACTATGGACAATTTTAGACCAGATTCTTCATTGTTGGGGGGTGGGGACGCTCATGTATGTTGTATTATATTTAGATGTATCCATTATCTGTACTTTTAGATGTCAATAATATCAGTCCTACCCCAGATTTTGACAATAAGAAATGTTACTAGTTTGCAAAATATCTGTTTGGAAGCATAAGACTTCCAGTTGAGAAGTACTATTCTAAGGGAAAGAAAGGCATGATGGGATGGGATAGGAACAGGACTCAACTGTCACACTCAACAATATAAATTCATCAGTGTTAAAATAAGAGAAAAAGAAGTTCCTTCACATCTGAATGATCATTGATATAAATGCAAACACCAATTAGATGTATTCACTTCTGCAGCTAACATGGAATCAAACAGCTTAACAAGACAGTAAGGTAGAGGAGAACATGGCCATTGTTTTCAGTGGCATTGACAATTAGAATTTAGAATAAGAGATTTTTCAACATGGTTTCTGCCTATAAACTTATCACAGAGTCTCCCTCTTAGTTCTGACAGCCTGGCAGGGGTAGGTTTTACTGCATATGTGAATACCTGGTGCCATTAATCTGTCAGCATTTCTTTCCATAACTACTTTAAAACCCTTCCCGTGAGTGCTTAAGTGCAATACAGATACTGGTATCAATAATTCCTTATATCTTTTGCTCCTCAAGTCCAGGTTCCACTGGGATCATTTTTTAAAGCATCAGTAGGTGACTGTGAGTATCATTGATAGCCAAGGTTTTATTCTGTATATGAAGGATCTCAGTCCCATAAGAAAGTGTGTTTGATACAGGAATCCCTGGAGAGACAGATGTAGGAGAGTGAATATTACTCTTTAGCATGGTGCATGATGAGAATGCAATTGGTCCTCCAGTGCTGATCTCTATATTAGAACCAACACTGGTAAGACAGTTACTCATCACCACCTCTGTTTAGGGAGAGCTCACAACAGGCCTAGCACTGGTAGAACTTCATTCCATGCCTAACATAAATCTGTGCCCATCACTTCCACTGAGTAAAATGAAGTAATATTTGAGCCCAAAGATTCACACCTGAGCCAGGAGTATTGTGTACCTATGAATCATTGTGGTGGTGGATCTTGATTTTCAGCTTTATTGGATTAAGAAATGCATTATAGATCTTCTGTGTGTGTCTATGAGGGCGATTCCAGATACAGCTAGGGACCTGGATTGTTTAAATCATTGACAGATTATAAATTTGAATCAATTATTGGGAGGTGGTAGATCTTCCTGCCTATTATAAGGAAGTAGGCTATTGGGTACATATACTTGGGTCTATGTCTTGCCCTGGCCTCCTTTTGTATATCCTTCTCTCTGCTTTTTATTTGGCAAGAATTGTGGAGTGACCTCAATATTCCCACCACAGTGATGCTCTGCTCGTGTGTATGGGGCCAAGCATCTGAAACTGTGAGCTTCAGTGTTCTTTTGGGTATATTGGTCACAGCTAAATACAAGTAATTGTAATAATCACTGCACTTAACACATGATCCTGTACTCTCTAGTCTCCAGATGGCATCTCCATAAGTTTCATGCAAGCATTTCTTTCAATCATCCTATATTTCTCAATGTTCCTACAACAAAAAAGCTCTTGAGGATTGTTATTTCTTTCATGAGCAAGGGTCAAATGAGAAGTACAGTGTTGAGCCTAACCATTCACAGTCAACATTACTGAGGCTGACCAAGGTAGCATGAACAGAAGCCAGTCACTTTTCACTTCTACTTTCCCCAACCGTTGTCAGTGGGGTTCAGAGGAGAGGGGACCACCATTCTCAATTGAGGAAAGAAGACTAAATAAGGCAATGTGAACTAGAGCTAGTCAGCCCTTGAGTTTCTGATCCTTTCTGTCGAGTCTTGGCCACCGACTCATATCAACAATACAAAAGGGGGACACACAGGCTTCATCCCCCCTCAGAAAGGGCAAGCAGGTAGTTAAGAGTTTATTTAGCCTTACTCAGCTATTACAAAGTAATGTGAGCTCCCTGTACCATCTTTTTGTCATCATAAGGATCTGAACTTATACTTGAACTTACATACTGAGTCAGAGCCTACCTTTTCTAGAAAGATCAAGGTCTGGGTAGACTGAAATTCTGTCCCACCCATCTTCTAATATATCTGGGATGATGTCAGAGGCATCCAACAGGTCAAACAAATTCACTTAGCCAGCTCTTGCACTACACCACAGCAAAAACGGTGCCCTGCTTTTAAAAAGATAATAAAGCATGGGCTCGTAGGCTGGCTCAGAGGGTATAGGCACTGTCTGCTAATCCTGACCACCAGAGTTCAATCCTCAGGTCCTACAGCTTCTGAAAGTTATCCTCCGACCTCCACATGCATGGTGTAGCACATATCTCCCATTTTAAAAAAGACAATAAAATAGATTTCTGAGCCTCACAGTATCATATAAAAATGTCTGTAACACAAGAAATGAATCACTTATGAGGATATGGAAACTTACAAGTTGAGCGAAAAAGAATATTAATGGATAGCAGTACCACAATGAATGAAACGTTGGGTTTTAGAGCAGACATCTTAAAAATGTATCAACACAGTCGGGCATTGGTGGCGCATGCCTTTAATCTCAGCA
This sequence comes from Mesocricetus auratus, assembly GCF_017639785.1. Classification (NCBI taxonomy): domain Eukaryota; kingdom Metazoa; phylum Chordata; class Mammalia; order Rodentia; family Cricetidae; genus Mesocricetus; species Mesocricetus auratus. The sequence continues at coordinate 5,399,233 of NW_024429222.1, read as the reverse complement.
CTCAGGAGGCAGAGGCAGAGGCAGGTGGATCTCTGTGAGTTCGAGGCCACCCTGGTCTACAGAGTGAGTGCCAAGACAGGCTCCAAAGCAATACAGGGAAACCCTGTCTCTAGAAACCAAAAACCAAACCAAACAAAAAAATATTTCAACACATAATTATGACTTTTCTTGAAACAAAAGAAAATGTAATAGAACTCATTAATATTAGGTAATAAACATAATAAAATGGAAATTATAGAATTAGGTTGTAATATCTGAAAAAAACTCCCTATGTAGGTCTAATAGTAAAGTACACATGATGACACACACTTGAGGACTGATCAGTCTGAGCAACAGAGCCAATACAGACTCCATTTTAAGAAGATAACCTGCATAATAATAGCAAAACAGCAGACATTCCCATCTTTGGGGTACCAGAAGGCACGACAGTACTGAAGAATTGTTTGAAAAAAAAAGTGAAGACCTTCCACATTTGCTAAAATTTGGAAGTCATGATATTCAAGAAGCTAAACTAATTATAAATAGGATGAATACTGCATTGGAGGTATAGTGGTGAGCACAGCTGCCTTCTAGATGGAATAAGTACAAAGGAGTCCACAAAAAGGCACATCAGAGTTTGTGTTTGAAAACTAGTGGTTAAGAAAAACCTTGCAAGCAGCCACAGAGATGCAAGGAATTCTTCAGAGGGTTGGGCAATTTGAAAAATAGTGCATTTCCCTTTGAGCCAGTGGAGGCCAGAATGATGACACCTGTCTCAAATATAGAAATAAAAGAAATCTCAGCTACAAATACTATATGCAGCGAGCTACATGGCCTGGAGAATAGGAGGTATGTACAGGATACACTGCTCACAGTAGAGTAGTTACCCGGAGATGAGATATGTCCTCATAGAATATAAGGGGGGTAAAACCATTGAAACAGCTCTATTTTTATTTCTTTTCTTATTATGACTGCATTGCTATTCTTTTAGAATGAATTTTGGATGTCTTCCATGACTGGCAGATCTCACAGCATTTAACAATGCACTCTCCACTTGTCAGTGTAGTACATGGCTTCCTCTGTCCCTGCTGGGGTATAGTTTCTGATCAAGGCTGAGTAAGCAGGAGAATGAATTTTTCTTTGGGGTACCAGAGTAGGCATCCTGACCCCCTCTCTTTGGGACTGACATAGGAAGTTGAGATTCTCTGAAAGGGTGATGGAATTGAGCTGGGCTAAATTTTCGTAATCATGATTCCAAAGCCACATCAAAAATAAACTTTCACCATTCAATGTGGGTAAATATTTGTTTACTGAACACACACACACATACACACACACACACACACACACACACACACACACACACACACACACACCAGAGAGAGAGGAAGAGAGATAGACAGACAGGCAGACAGAGGTTGTTTCTTCTGATCCCCACAATTCAAGAAAACTAATTGTGGTGCTAGGGAGGATCCAGGTCCTCTGAAGACAGGTGAGAACATCAGCTGAAGGGTTCCATCGGTGCCTACCTTACGCTCTGACCACCTTCCATGTACTCCGTGATCTGTTTCCTTTAATGTTTCTCGAATTCCTTAAGCAGATCAGACACACAGGATCCCTCCCACTCCACAGATGGGAAACTCATTGCATAATTTTACAGGATGTAGCTAACCAGCCTAGAGAACTTGACCAAGTCATGTGGCCTCTAGGTTTCCCAATTTAAAATGAGCATAAGTCACAGAAGTCTCTGCAGAGGTGACTCTCTTTTTGTGATGAGGAATACACCCTAAAAAGTATTCTTAGGGCTGACAAGATGGTTTGTGGATGAGAGTGTTTCCTGCCAAGCCTAATCCACTACCAGCATTCCATCCTGGGGATCCACACAGTACAAGGAGAAAAAGACTTGTGTAACGTCCTCTGACCAACACGTGCAGCACTGTTTCTCCTGACTGTTCCTGGACCTTGGCTGTAGATTTAAATCTCCCCAAAACTTAATCTCCTCCCCAATTTTGGTCCCTGTCCAGCAGAGGGACTCCAAATAGACTTTGTCATTCATGGAGGTAGTTCTGTCATGACTAAATGACTCTTGCAAAGAATCGCAGGAAAGAGATCCTTTTCACTAGGGAAAACACAGCTTGAAAGCTCAAAGTTGTGAGAGAAGAGTGAGCTTTCCCTCGGACTTCATCCAATCTGCCAGGCAAACTGGAAGTAATTATTTCATGTGTGATGCTTATTGCCATTTCTGTGGCAGCAACTTGATCTTACCATTTAGCAGAACCATCTGTTCCTTCCTTGGCAAGCACTCAGATCACATCTCACCTGGTGTCTTGGCATCCTTGGCCTTGAAGCAGAGTATGTCCAAGGCTAAGATATGTGGCATAGGGAAAGGGGAAGACGTCTATTCCACCCATAACCCAGTCGGGCAGATAGGGATAAGTGATATAAATCATGCTAAGGCATATTAGTATTTAATGAACCATTGTCCAGCACAGGGCCTGGTCTTATTACTTGATACCTCTGTTATTTTGAACACATTATATAGTCTTCAGGTGTCTCAATTTTCCCAACCAAAAAATGAGCACAATAGCACTTACCCCACTGAGATTTCAATGTGAATCTCCTCACTTAGATATTAGCAAAAATGACAAATAGTTCAGAACAGAGAGAGCAAACTGTGGGACTAAGAAAGACCTCTGTGGACTGGAAACATTGCTTGTTTTCTGCTCCATGCTCACCCTGATCTGCAGCTGTTGATTGGCCACCACACTGAGGGCTTAGCCAGTCAGGATTTTCTTGCAGAAAATACAGAATGGAAGAAGCCATTCTAGCTTAAGGGAAATGGTAGCCAAGTTTCTTGTTATCTTCCAGAGAGATGAATGGGAAAAGCTTTGTGACAGATGAAATTTTGGCTCTTCATTTGCTAAACAAAGAGGCATTGGTGGGAGCTTCTGAGTAGGCACATGAATTCCAAAAACCAGAGCCTTATGCAAGACTAGATCCCTTGCTCAACCCGAAGTGCACTTCCTAGACAGCACTTCGTTTTAATCACACAGACAGCCAACTAGCTGCTGCATGAAGCTTATATTCAAAGTTTAGTGGCATTCATAGTTTGAAGTTTCTAGTGTATTTGCAACATTTTTCTCTTTATAGGCGTTGAAAAGCATTATCTTGGTGTTTTGCAACGGAACATATGAAAAAAAAATGACAGTGATTTGGCGAGGCACTTCTGTTTTCAAAAAGGGTGAGCAAGAACTCAAACAGGACTAGCAAGCATACTCCTTTGGCCAGAGCAATCTATGTCTTTTACCCATGATGTTTGTAATACCTGTATCTCATCCCACTGATGGGAACTTCGCCTTAGAGTCAAATGTGATTGGCTAATTTGTACAAAGGGGAAGAGGGAAGATCAGGAATCATGAACCCTTGTTGGGCTAACTACCACAGATAGATGAAAACCATTACTGCAAAAAGGGAATGTCAACTGCCTATGTAATTTTTCAGAGTAGACAATTACCTCTTATTTTGTCATAGAGAGGTTATCAATGCTGTTTGTGTCAGGAGCCATTTGATGCTTGGTACCTCATGCAGCAGAGAATTATGGGCACATGGAACCCATCACATAGTCTCCATGAAAATGGTTCAGTTGTCATGATGACAGACATGCATTTACAAGTACCCTCAGGATGGATTAAATGGCTCAGCCTATGAGGGCACTTGCCACCAAGGCTGACAATCTGAGTTCAATCCCTGGGGTCCACATAGTGGAAAGAGAACCAGCTCCTACATATGCATGTGCCACAGCATATACACCCCCACATACGTGCTCACAGAATAAATGTAATTTGTAAAACTATGAAGTACCCTATACATCTATAAGCAACAAATCAGTGACAAGTGGCATGTCCCTATATTTCTGGAGTTCAAATTCATGGGAAGATATAAACAGAAGAAAACAGTTGAGTTGCTCTCGTTTTTCTGTTTGGTAGCCTGGAGGTTGGGGATTGTCTTCATTTTGACATTTCTCTACCCATGTTGTAGCAATGGTGGGAGGAATAGAGGGTAGGAGGCTCTTCAGATTTCCCTCTCTGTGACAAAACACCCCCCACAAAATAACTTGAACAGAGAAATGCTTATTTAGGCTCAGGGTTTCAATACATTATCACTTGGTTCCATTGCTCTCAGCCTGAGACAAGACTGGGCATCATGGCAGAGAGTACAGTAGAGCAAACCTGCTTTCCCCTGGTGGCTGAAGAACAAGACATTAAGAAAGTGCCAGGAGGTAAAATATGCCCTCAAATGCACGATGCTGGTGACCTGCTTCTTCTAACCAAGCCTCCACTCCTACGAGGGTCACCAGCAAGGACCTAGCCTTCAATGCATGAACCTTCAAGGAACATTCCAGATCCAGTTATCACAGAAGGTATCAATAAGGTAATACCAGGTAAATGATTTATAAGGAAAAGGAATAAATACTATTTTTAGTGATAGCTCCTGAGAATATTTTGTTTTAAAAATATCGTTAAATGGAATGCTGTTTCTTCTGAAGTCTTGGCATATTTGTCTTGAACAATTTCTTTCTTTCTGTGGATATGTGTGTGTGTGTTTAAATTTTATGTGTATATATAAAGTTTGCATGTATACACATGCAGTCACAGTTTGATTAGTTTTGACACATGCGTAGGTTCTGATAATTGCCACTCCTGTCTGGATCCGATGTATACAACATAGTCTTCTTCCTCTGCCCCATCTTCACCCCATTCCTGTCAACTCTTTCTCCACCCACTCCCATCACTCATAGTCCTTTTCCCAGATCCACACGTGTTGGTTTTGTTTTAGGACGCATTTAACCAGGCCCATCTGTGAGACCACTGGGTTGGAAGTACCCACTGGAGCCTGATGAGGCTATAAGTAGTTACAAAGCTGAAAGTAATGGTTCCCCTTTCTCTGAACCTATCAGTAGCAACTAGTTTATCCTTGGGGGGTTAGGACTCCCCAATCCCATCCTCTATTTCTGCCTGATAGTTGATGGGTCCCTTTTGTAGACTAAGGAAAGCACTTATAGCTGTGGGAAGTTAGGGATTGCAGTAGCTTTACTTGGCCCTAGAGATGACATTTCATTGCAGCCCTTTTCTCTCTCTTCCGGCTCTTACATTCTTTCTGCCCCCTCTTCTACAATGCTCCCTGAGCCTTAAAGGGGACATGTAGGGATGAGAACCCATCTGCCACTTATTCTCAGAACTCTGTGCATCCATGGGTCTCTGATTCACTAGAAAAAGAATCTTCTTTGTTTAAGGTTGAAAAGGTAAATATTTAGGAGGCAGCTTGACACCACATTGAGCTTCTAATCAACAGTGCTTACATTCTCCAAATGTCTGTGACCTCCTTGGCCAAGTGGTTTAAATTGGTTTTGTGATGAAGAGGCACAATTGTAGGTGTAGATTTTTTTTGTAGAAAAAAATTAGTACCTGGTAAAGGTCTCATATGGGGATCAACATGTCGTCTCCTCTTATGTCTTAAAGCTTGGGTTTGCTTAGACTGATGTGTTCTATGATTACCTCCTTTTGGCTCCTAGGATGTATCAGTAGCTTGTTACAGATGATAGTCAGGAAGTTAGATATTAGACTCTAGTAATAGAGTTAATATAATACCCTCTGTCTAAAATCTTTCAAATCCCTATGTGTATTTTGTCATTTTAGGCAAATCATGTTTGTCTTGAAACCAACATAGAAAACTAAGGGCAAGCTCTCCTGGTGACAGGAGAGAATGAAATGACCCACAGGAGAGCCACAAATTGGATGTGAGGTGTAGGCAGACATTTCTGTCCTAACAATAGCTCCAAAATAAACACACGGGGGCTTATATTAATTATAAATGATTGACCAAAAGCTCAGGCATGTTACTAGCTAACTCTTACATTGTAAATTAATCCATATTTCTTAATCTATGTTTTGTCATGTGGGTTGGCGCCCTTTCTCAGTAGAGCATGCCCACCTTGCTTTTCTCTCCTGGTGACTCCTCTGACTCCTCCCTTCGTCCTCTCAGCATCCTTAGTTTGATTGTCTACCCTACACTTCCTGCTACTGGTCAGTAGCTTTTTATTAACTAATAAGAGTAACACATATTTACAGTGTACAAAGCTTGTTCCATAGCAGTGAGGTTCTCTGGTATTTGATTTCCTTGGTATAACCAATGCTGAAATTGCTTCTCATGCATCCTTTCTTTGGTTTGGGTTCCTAGGATTAAAGGTTCTATAGGTTCTAATGTATGCATGCGTGTGTTTCTCCCCTATCAATTTGACTTAATTTTTTTTAACTGGGATCATTCTGTCTTTTGGATTTAAAGAAAATTCTATGAAAAAATCCAACCCCACATGCAGATGGGAGGCAATTTGTATGTGTGGGAAAGGGAGGAAGTAGAGGAAGAGGAAGCAGACTGAAACTTCTCTGGGGCAGGGCAGTGCCCTTAGTGGGCTTCCCCATATCCACATATCACATCTGACCCATTCTCTTTCTGTTCCTGGGTCATGAGTGTGTTCTGTGACCTTGACCACTGAATCCCTGCTCCCAAGGTATGTGCTGCAACGATCTTGTTCAAGTATGAGAAATGTCAAACAATTTAAATGTGCATAGTACCTGTAAAATCTTACAACATGCGATGGCCACTGTTTGTCCTATGCCTTTGCCTCCCTTCATGCGCTGTCCCATTACCATTACCCTGTCTGGTTCTGCATTGCTCCCACTTCCTGTGCAGAGACACTGAACCCTCTTCCGGTTTCAGTGTTGTCAGATAGACCTTCCATGTACAGCAGTCTCGAGTCTTACACTGCTTGCTAATACAGTACACTCCAGAGAGACCCCTTCCAAATGCTAAGTGGAGAGTTCACTCCTTTTCTGCCACCTGTTTTTACACACTTGGCATTTCTTTTCCATTTTGTAACTTTATTTCTACTCCTCTGTCTAAATGCAACAAATGCTCATGACCCAGGTGTCCGCCTTGCGGAGGAGTCCACTTTGAAGGGAACTTTTGCCTCATCTACCGGGAAGAGACTCGCCCCATCTCCCACTCAACTCAGTCATTTGAAGGTACCAATTTGGCATTGGCTCTGTGTAGTCCTTTTTATGTTGGGTAATAGTTTCCTTTTCTTTCTCACTCCCCCTACACCCGAGAAGAACACTGGCAAAAGAAAGAAGACAAAAACCTGATTGGGCTCTCGCCTTTCTCTTTCCATTTTCTTCCAGGTCTCATGTTACTTGAACAAGGGGCTGTGTGCTGGCTGAACTTGCTGTGTTGAGCTATGTAAGTGGACAGCTTCCCTTTCTTCTCGTGCCATGATAAAGCGTTTGGGGGCTTGGGCATGCTTCTTTTCTGGAACAGAGGAAGGACAATGAGGATGCTCAGGTCACATGGAGAAGTACAGGGCTACAGGAGGGGCCTGGCGCCACTCTCCTCAGAGTGACTCAGGCACCTTGTTCTAGGAAGCCCTCACACAGGCGGGTGATTTTCATCTTGTGTGCATTCTCCTTTTGCCAGGACATCCAAAGAGGCAAGGCAGGGCAGAGCAGTGAGACGCCTGTATGGCACACACATCTTGCTCGTGCCTGTGGCCAAGTGGACCTCCCCTCCTGTGACAGACAGGAAGAATGCTTGGAGGTCAGAGCGACACTTGTGAATATCCACCCCACATGTCCTTCAGACATCCATCTTTTTTTCCACTCTCTAAACTGAAAACTACAAACGCAAGCAACTGTGCTTTATTCTTACATGCCTTATAATCCCTAGCCCTAAAAGAGGTAAATCCAGGAGAAGAAACAAAAAGGTGTTGGTGTCTCTCATAATTTTCATCTTAGTAGTTATACTTTGAGTCAATATCATTACTGTCTCTTGAATACTGAATTAGATTATAGAGCCTGTGATAGGTGTTTTACCTGTACTGTTGATGGCCCATGCATCCCATTTGATCAGCCTCTTTAACTTGTAAATGGGGATAGGATGGCATTCATTTAATCCCAAAAGGTCTGAAGAGGACCTACTAGTTCAGGCATGATACCGCCACACTACATATATGGAATTGCATAGCATGTTCTTGAATGTCATAGCCATATTAGGAAAGCAAACTTGATTCATGTTGGGTTGCGCACAATTATTCTCCCGCCCTCTCTCTGTTTCTGCTCAGTCTCTCTGTGGGTGTGTGCATACACGTGTGTGCAGAGGGGCCATGGTCAATGTCAGATGACTTCTACAATCATACTCCATCTTTTTGTTTGTTTATTTGTTTGTTTTTTGAGACAGGGTTTTTCTGTATTGTTTTTGGAGGCTGTCCTGGAACTCCCTCTGTAGACCAGGCTGGCCTCAAACTCACAGAGATCTGCCTGCCTCTGCCTCCTGAGTGCTGGAATTAAAGGCGTGTGCCACCAACACCAGCTCCATCTTATTTTTTGAAACAAGACTTCTCTCTGAACCTGGACCTTAAGTATTTGAGTAGAATGACTGGTAAGCCAGACCAAAGGATTCTCCAACCTCCACCTCCTGAGTGCGAGGAATACAGTGCCCCTACCTTTTAACACAGTGCCGCGGATCTGAAATGAGACCTTCATGCCTCTGTGGTAAACACTAGCAAAGGAGTCATTGTGTGGATTTCCAGGAGAAAGTCCTATCTGTGCGAGGAAAAGCACAGGATGGTTCTTCTGTGGATGCTCCGTGTGCCTGCCCCTACTCCTATCATCAGGTTTTCAGCTCATGGCACCACCGGGCAGGGAGACTTGATGCACCCTGAGACGTTCCTTTGAAACCAAGTTGCAACTTGAATTCAAATTCCTTCTCACATTGCTGTAACAGAGGTGTAGGGACAGACCCAAAGCTTGCATTTTTGTGGTAATTTCTCACCCCAGGGGACTTGCATTTCTCTCCTGTACAAACAACCGACCGCTGAACAACTGCCTCGAGCAGGCTCCCCGGGGGGCTGCTGGACAATATAGCATTGTCCTTCTTGGTTCTTGATTCCTGGACCTTACATCTTAGGACAAAGACACTAAATGAGTAAAAACAAACAGGCTAGCAAGTGTGGTAGCTTCAGGCAGTGGCAAACCACCGTTCTGCCCAGTGAAACCGGTCACAGGATGGACAGACTCTCTCCACTGGTTTTATGGGAACCTGACAGAAAGGGGTAGCCAGGCAAGGCATGGATGGCGTCTTGCAGAGAGCATCTTTCCCAAAGATGAGCTTGATATGTCAGAGAGGCAGAAGGGAGGCCAGGGTGACTGTAGAGCAGTCAGAGAGAAGGGGGATTGGGTGAGAGGAAGTTGGAGAAAGGATGTGCTGGCTCAGACAGGCTAACCATGCCAGGCTTGACATCACCTTGCTTAATGTGTAAATGTAAATGGTCATGCCAGTTGCTGTTAAGAGCATAGATTTTTGAGAGATAACTCCAGCAAAGAAGACTATCAGTTGTTGTCTGGTCTGCTCTTGCTGTAAAGAAAAAAATATTTCCTTGTGATTGGGAAATGTATTTATTAGATTTAATTTATTTTCCTTTTTTTCCCCATAAGTTCTCTTAATACTGAGACTCAAAACCAAGGTCTCATGCAAACTATGTAAATTCTCTACCGCTGAGCTATATACCCAGTCCCTTGAAATATTAATGCATATCAATTATGAATTTTGGTGGATTTCACTGCCACATCTGTATACTTGAATACACTGTGCTTTGATTATATCCATCCTCCCCGATGCTATGTCTTTCCCTCCACCTCTCCGCGTCCCCGTCACCTCTTCTTCCTTCCTGTAGAGTGGCCAGAAGTGTACTCACACAGCTGCAGAGGCTGCCGAATCCAAGGCACCTGCCGACTCAGTGACTGAGAGCGTCCTCTACCTCCAAGATGCTGCCGATCGCTGCGTCCTCACTTGGCAAAAGGGGAAGAAGAAAACCTGGGTACCCTCTTCAGCATCTTCTATAAGGACATCACCCTCATTTATGAGAGTGGAGTCCCCATGACAAAGCACACCCCAAAGACCCCCCTTTCTTCATTCTGTTGCACTGGGAATTAAGTCTCTACACATGGGCTCTGAGGACCGCAAAGTTTAGACCACAGCTGGAAGTCATCACCATGGTGAGAGATGGTGAATACTCTTAAGAGGAAAGTGGAGGGGGAGAGGCTAGGAGGAGATGTGTATGCGATCTTTTGCCTTATTATTAATATTAATGATTATTATTATAAAAATACTATTTTGAGAGTCCTTCATTCTAGATGAAAACCTTGCAGCACATATGACTACCAATCTGTTTTTCCTCCTTTATGGTTTTTATTTCATTCGCTTCTTACCTTTCATTGAAGAACAAAGGTTTTTATGTTGAGGAGATCTAATTTATCAATATTCCCTCTGGGCTGTGCTTTTAGTGTTGTGTCTAAGGATTTCTCGCCCAGCCTCCATGTTGTTTTCCATACACCCCCTAGGTTTCAGATTCACATTTCACTCTATGAGACAGCTTTAGTTAATTGTATGTATGTTGTATGTTTTGGATTGAGGGTATTAGTTTTGCATGTGGATATCTGGTTGCCAAGACACTATATACCGAAAATGGACCTTCATTTATTATCACTGTCACCTCCTTGAAAATCAGTTGCCTGTACACAAGCATGGGCTTCATATTTTTCTTCTGGCCAATGACTTATTTGTCTTTCTTTGTTTAATGCCATGCTGACTTCATGATGCTGTCTTGATGAAAAGTACTTGAGATGGGCGACCTGGATGCCTGAACTGCTTCTTCACTTTCAAAAGATAATTTAGAATTGGGTTTTGAGGTTCTAGAATACTTGCTAAATTGCCATCAGATTATTTTGGATGGTTCTTAAATTGAAGTTGACGAGTTTTTCCCTTTAATCTACTGATTGATTTTTTCAATGACTAAGCCTTTCTCCATTCATTCAAGCCTTCCTTAATTTTTCTCAATCATGTTTCATGGATTTTTAAAATATCACAAGTCTTACACTTTATACGATTTATCTGCACATATTTAATCTTTATGATGTTATTATAAATGCTATTTTTTCATTTTTAATTTCTGATTAATTGTTGTTAGTAAAGAGGAGAACTTGATTTTATCCAAATGATATTCTTCCTATCTATGACAAATGTACTGAGAGTTTTTAATTAGGTCTGAGTACGTGATTTTTGTCACTTTTTCTCACAATATGTTAAGATGATTATAGGCAGCTATATGTCTTTGTTGTAACATTGTGCGTTATATTCATTTTTTCGCCTGCAGAAACCCAAATGGGCATTCCTGGGATTACTTCTACATATCCATGATGTAATTGCCATTTTCATGTACAGTTTAACCCCATTTTGTGTCTGTGTTCAAGAGAAAGTCTGGTCTGTGGTTTTTCTCTGCTCACACATCATGGTCTGGATTTGGTACATGAGTAATGCCTGTCCCTGAGCAGGTTGGAAGATGTGTCTCCTCAGAAGTTTTGTCAGTTTTCTTCCATTAAATGTTGGACAAATTCTCCAACAAAGTCCCTCGGGCCTGGTCTTTCCTTTGTGTGGTCGTGAGCTATAGTGTTGATGCACAGTAGGTAACAAATGCATATGTGAACGCTAGTCAGGGTATCCTGCTTCTTCTCTGTGAACTTTGCCACTTGATGTCTCTGGGGGATTTTTCTCCACTTCATTTAAGTTGTGACATTTTTGGGGAACAATTATGTATGCTAAGTTCTTATAGTTCTTTAGAATGTGTAGACTCAATAATGATGTCACTTTTCTGTTACTGGTAATCTGTGTCTTCTCTCATGCTTGATCAATCTGGCAAGAGATTGTTCAGTTTTATTGATCTTCCTAAAGTACTGGCTTTTGGTTTCATTGATTTTTCCATTTTTATCTTTTTCTGTGCCATTGATTCTCACTTTCATCTTTATTTCCTTTATTTTGGGCTCTTTTTGTAATTCTTTTTCTGCTTACCTAAGATAAAAATGTAAGGTTATTGATTCAAGACAGTTTTTCATACCAATATAGCCATTTGGAACTATTCATTCTTTCCCAAGCAATGCTTTATTGGCATCACATTCAATTTTAAAATGTATACTTTTACTATCATTAATTTTGAAATATTTTCTGATACATGTTTTAATTTTTGACCTCAGGTTATTTAGCAATTTAGTTTATAATGATTTGGAGTTTTTCTTAGATTAGTATGTTATTAATTTTCTTGTTTAAAACTATTGGCCTCTAAGGACATACGCTGGCCTGACTCCTTTGTAAGGTTGTGTATTTTTTATGGCCCACAGTATGGTCTGTCGGTGTGTTCATCTGGTCTTATTTTGCTTTGCTCTGCAAAATGTGGTGATAGCAGAGAATTCAGTTCCTTCAGGTTCTGTCTGTTTCTTATTTTAAGACAGCGTCCCACTGGATAAACAAGGCCGCTCTTCAACTTGGCATCCTCAGACGCTCAAGTGGTGAGATTACAGGTGTAAGATACCCACATCCAGGTTCAAAATTTGTTCCTTATGGTTCATCTTTGAAAAGCCCTCATTTTATCTTTGGTTTTGGAATGTGTGAAAACCTTTTGGTTTAGAATTCTAGGGGGTTAGGTAGCTTTGGCTGTCGGTCCTGTAAACTGCCAGTCCGTTCACTGTGTCCTCCTTGTGCTGTTTGCACAGAGTCTGCTCTGAACCTCACCTCTCTTAGTGTTTCCGTGAAGGATTTTTGTTCCTCTAGTCTTGAGAAACTTACCTAGGTTCTGCTTGGCTGCAGTTTTTCCTTCATGTGTCATATGCTTGAAGTTCATAGGTCTTACATTCTTGTGCTTGTATTCTACACTGGAAGGAAAAATTAGTCTTTATTTTTTAAATATTTTTTTTCTGTTTCTATCTTTCCCGCTGCCAAAAATTGCCCCACAGTTCACTGATGTCCTATTCATTTTTGCTTATTCCTGTTTCTCTTTTTCATGTTGGATAGTTTCTGGGTTTTGTATCTTCAAATTTACTCATTTTTCTATAATAGTTCGCCTGTTTATCCCACTCATTGTAGTTTCTTCTCATAATTCCAAATTCAATTTTATAAAGTTTTTAAAGTGTGTATATCTTTTTAATGTGTATAAGTATTCACATTTTTTTCATTTAGCATCTTTGAGTATCTAGAATGAAGTCATAAAAAGTTAATACCCTTTGTATTAATTCTAACACCAAAGACAATATAGCTTCTTGGGTTAAATAATTCTCATTCTCATTTCTTTTGTTGTAAAGAGAAGCTTTTTCCTTGAGAGGAGCCTTCCCGCCAGCCTGGTTCTAGAGCTGCATCAGTCCCAAATAAACACACAGGAGGCTATATTCATTATGAAGCTGTTGGCCTTGCTTGTTTCTTACTGGCTAGCTCTGACTTAAGTAATTACCCCATAATTGTTAATCTAAGTATGTTTCTTACCAGAGAAAAGTTCCGGGCTTCCTACCCCATGGTGTTACATGTTGACTCTCTTGTGTTTCTCCTACCCAGAGTCCTTCTGGACTCCTAGTCCCTCCTATCTAGATTCCCTATTGGCCAGACAGTGCTTTATTGACAAAAGGCTCCTCTCAAGGAAAAAGCTTCTCTTTACAGATTTTGTCATCTGAAACAATTTAAATTACATTTATTAATTCGTGGGGGTGGTGTGGAGAATGTTCTATGGTGCTTGTATGGATGACAACTTGTCAGAGTCGATTTCCTCTTTCTATCATGTGGGTCCTGGTACTTGAACTCAGGTTCTCGGGCTTCTAAGCAAGCACTTTAACTTGCTGAGCTGTCTTGCTGGTCCACAGTGAATTTTTCTGGCTAAAACAAAACAAAACAAGCAAAAACAACCAAGTATTAGCCAGCAACATGCTGAATATTTTAGTAGGACCTCCTTTGGTGCTTTGCTCTGTGAACTCTGCTGTATTCCTTTCTTGGATCTTCACATCTATATTTTCCATCAGGGAATCTACTTAGCTCTACTCAAGTTTCCCCCTTTGGTATCCTAGGCTCAGAATTCCATCAGTGAAGCAATCTGGGGGGTTCCTCTGTTTGTTTCCTAACTCCCAGGGATAAGCATCCCTATTGACAAACATCCAACCTCCTGAAAATTATGGCAAAATAGCGGCAAAAATACCCATTACTCTATTTTGCCTGGAAATCAATGTCCTGAAGATTCTGCTTAATGACTGACTTATAATAACTGTAACAATTCCCAACTATTATGTGATCTCCTTAGAGTTCAGATTTCTTGAGATGACATAGCACAGTGGTGGCATATTCATTACACATCTGTTACAAAAGATAAAGGACATTTCAAATTAAAGGTGATCTAAAGTGCCACTTGCCTGCGCAGCAATTAAGTATGTGGATCCTGGTTAATTTCTCAGAGTGTTAGGCTTGTCATGATGTCTGTGAACACTTCCCTAGTCTACAGGGTGATTCCTGACAATAGATCATGCACAGTGGTAACAAAACACATAGTGACTTTGTCAAGTTCTAAAGCAGATAGGCAGTGTTTTTATTCGGATAAGGTGATCCTGAAAATAAAAATAAGCCCATTTCAAGCGCTGCAGAGATGACTCAGTGGTTACGAGCACTGGCTGCCCTTCTTGAGGACCCTGGTTCAATTCCCAGCACCCACATGGCAGCTAACAATTATCTGTAACACCAGTTCCAGGGCATTTAATGCCCTTTTATGACCTGAATGGGTATTGCATGTATGTAGCACGCTTACATACTTGCCGTCAAAACACCCATACACATAAAACTTTTTGAGTGAATGCTTTATTATCATTTTTATTTTATTTTATTGAATGCTTCATTATCATTTTTATTTTATTTTTATTTGGGTCTTTCACATCACACCTCCTGACCCCACTCATCTCCCTACCCCCCAATAAAACAAAATAAAATTTAAGAGAAACAAGGGGGGAAGGGGGGAAAGAAGAGGAAGCATCTCATCTTGGAAGCTGCAGTATGACACAATGAGTCATGCAGTAAACCCCTTTATCCCATACATTTTCACACGCGAGTGTTCATGGCAAAGGATCACTGGTTTAGTTAGAAACCCCTGGTCTCTGCTACAACACTGATACCGGGCCCTCACCGGGACTCTCCCTGGACATCCTGCTGCTGCCCTGTGTCTTGGATATCCTGCGGCTAGCACCCACACACGCTTACCCCTGTGCTCCAGCAGATTCCAGATGGGGTGGATGTTGGGGTGGAGCCAACACATAACTCTGGTCAGCCCGCCAGCTCTCCCGGGTCCTCACCACCAGGGCGAGCTCTCCAGCATTGCCCTGGCTACCTCACCCTCAGCAGTGATGAGCAAGGGGCGGGGCCAGTTCTCCCGCAGTGCCTCCTCAGGGTGGGTTCTTCCACACCTGTACCTTCAGGGCCAGCTCTACTGTGTTGCCTAGGCGAGGTGCAGGGGCCACTCTCCCAGTGCTGCAGCTGATGAGGGACAGGGACAGCTCTCCTGCTCTCATAATGTCAGGAGCAGGTTTTCCACCTGCCTCAGGCATTGATGGACTGGGTGGGGTATTTCAAAAATAATTTTAATTGAATTGCTTTTTTTAAAAAGTATCAACAAAGATACTTTTAAAAGAATAACCCCACTTTCACCTAACCCATGGGATTTTACTAATTGTGTGGGGATTTTTGTATTACATTAATCTCTTGCAAAGACTTGGAGTTGGCCTACCATTAACTGTGAGGGCTAGAAAAGTTCCGGAGAAGTGGCTATCATGTTAACAAGTTTCCATCTGATAATCAAGCATCTGTCCCCTACAGAAAGAGTAAACAGGTGTGTGGTATCCTTGTTTATGGTTATTTAAGAAAATTGAGTTCACATAAAAATCCAGCTCTTTCATACTCTTTTTTACAAAGAAATCTTCCTTTCAGCATTCTCAATGTCTTGTGTTTATATCAGCTATAAGGCCTGTGAACTTTTTGGAGTTTGAAATCCCCTTTTAAAAAAGATTGTTTGTTTGTGTGTATCTGTGCATTTGTACGTGCACATGTGCAGAGGCACAAGAGCTTGGCACCCTTGTCTATCAATCTCTGCCTATTCTGTTGAGGCTGATTCTCGCCCTGAACTTGGAGCTCGCATTTTCTTACCAAGGCAGGAAGCCAGCAGGCTCCATCCATCCTCCTCCTGCATCTGCACTCCTCAGAGCTGGGATTACAGATGTGTGTAGGGCGCTTGGCTTGTCATGTAGGGGGTAGGATTTGAACTCTCTCTGACACTCAGGATTGCACAGTCAGAGTTCTTAACTGCAGAGCTCCAATCTCCAGGCTCTGAACTCACTTTCTTAATACTTAGTTCTCCTAATTTACACTCATTGAAAACTCTTCCTGTGAAGATAAAGCTAGGGTGCTACCTGTAGTTAAAATATATCATTGGAACTGGGTTGTTCTATGACATAAATGGTATTGCTGACAGACCCAAGTCATGATGGTTTGACCTGGGAACATCTAGCTGTGAGAGTGTGAAAGTGAAATGATCTCAATAGAAACTGCACTTCAGATTTTAAATTTTGAACTTTTCTGTAACTATTATGACTTTTTGAGACTTTGGATGGCAGCAGAAAGCCACTGCTCCCTGTCAGTCAGGTATCTCAGAGCAAACAATGAGTATTCTACTGTCTTGTTAAGCTATGACACTCAGTAGAATATTTCACCTTTTAATTGAAAAAGAACTGCATGACTCACCCTACCTTTCATCCTTCCTGCCCTCTCCTGGGTACCCTCTCTAAAACTGTCCCCATGCTCCCGCTAAAGTCGATAGCATCTTTTTTATTATTGTCATGTGTGTGCATGCATATGTGTGTGTTTATACAGCCTGCTGAATTTGTTTTTGTTGGTGGCATGCATACGGCATCAAGACTGACCACTCTGTACTAGGCAACCAACAAAAGGGTTCATTAGTGGGGAAGACTAATTCCCATTCTCCCAGCCATCAGTAAGTTACCTGTAGATTCGTCTAGGACTGGAACCCCGCAAAAACTTCCCCTTCCCATGTTAACATGTCCACTGATATTGCTGTGGATATCGGGATAGAGAATCCTCAGAAAACTAAAAATAAATCTATCATATGACTCAGATCTAACACATTTTGGCATATGCCCCAAGAATTCAAGATCCTACTCTACGGATACTTACTTGTTCAACCATGTTCATCACTACTCTGTTCATAATAGCTAGGAAATGGAAACAACCTAAAGTTTCTGGAACAATGAATGGATAATAAAAATGAGGTATATATGTGCAAGGAATACTATTCAGCTATAAAGAAAAATGAAACTTGCAGGCAAATGGACAGAACTAGAAATGACCATATTCAGGACGAAACACTGACTCAGAGAGACAAATACCACATAGTCTCTTTCATCCGTGGTTCCTAGCTGCAAATCTCAGTAAAAATATGTTAAATAGTTTTTTTTCACTTGCAATGTTTTCTGTTTACAGTAAGTTTGTCAAGGATATAACAACTTACAGGCCTTAGTTACTTATGCATCACTGTGACCCTGACACCTCCAAACATCTTAGGGGGGAAAAGCCATATTCTGCTTCCCCATTTCAAGCCATAAGGATGGGGAAGGCATGGTGGATCAGTCAGGCTCCTGAGGGCAGGAGTGAGAGGCAGAGACTGTTCATATGACGGCAGATTAGAACGCAGAGAGCAAGGCATGGTCTCAGGGCCAAATTTGAGCCTTGGAGCCCTGTTTTGACTGATGACTTTTATCAGCCAAGCTCCCATCTGCTAAAGGTTCCACACTTCCAAAATAGCACAAGTACTCAAGACGTGAGCCTGTGGGGACACTCCAGACTCAGACAAACACAGGAGTCAGGAGCTTGCTTCCTTCTAGCCTGTGGTGAGTTTAAACAGGGGATGAAAAGTAACTGACACTCCTCTCAGTGAAAGGAATGGCCCATGTCTCTTCTTCCTCCACACCCTCTTGGAGTCTGGGAAGGCTTGAGAATTGGTGGAAACCAAAAGAATGGGTCAGAAGTAATTTGGGAGTCTACAGCTGCCAGCAGGCAGTTCTGCCAGTCTGAGATTTCCATGTTGTGGGAAGCCCAGGACATGTTGAATAGGGGCTGAGGTTAACTACCTCACCCAAGGGCCCAGCCAGGCGCCATCAGGAGCTGTCAGGTGGAGTGAAGATACCTACACATGGTTTCAGTTGTGACTTCAGCCATCACGTCGTCTCAGGGCATCAGAAACTCCCAGTTGAAGGAGATCCCAATGTGGGACAAAGACAAATCATCTCTCTATACCCTGTCTGGATTTATTTTATCATATGAATATGTAAATAGAAAAAACAAGTACTTTAAGATGATAAATTATGAAGTTATTATCCTCATAAAATGGAAACAGGATCATAATTATTGCAAAAGAATTATTCTAAGTAATTCTGCATTGAAGAATACACAGATCTCAAAACTGAGAATCTGTCTGTAAAATGAGGATAATTTCTATAAGAATAAAGAAACAAAAGTATATAATGTGCTGACCCTAGTTCCCGAATGTGGAAAATAATTACATATAGAACATCCGTATGTAATACTGGTTCTATAATAGGCATTTAACAGAGATGTTAGTACTAGTGAAAATCCCTCTTAGTCTGTTGTTATTCTTATATCCATCCCCATTTAACTCTTTGCTAATAGATTGAAGAGATGATGGGGAAATTACTGGGGTCCTATGGATGACTAACCTTGTTTGTCCACTTGACACACCTGGGAAGAGGGGACCTCCTTTGAGGAATTACCTGCCTCAGACTGGCCTGTGCAATGTCTTAGGGGACATTTAGCTGACTATAATATTGATGTAAAAAGGACCAGCTCAATGTGGGTGGTGCCATCTATAGGCAGATGGGCTTGGGCATTATAAGAAAGGTACTCTGAAAGCAATAAGCATTGTTCCTCTGAGGTCTCTGCCTCACGTTCCTGCCCTGGCTTGCTGTGACCATGGGCTGTTATCTAGAAACTGAAACCCTTCACTCAAGTTGCCTTTGATCATGGTGTTTATCAAAGCAACAAAAGTCAAAGTGGTACAGGATCTGGGTGAAAAACTATAATCAGATAGGTGGCTCACTATAAAAAGGCAGCATTGTAGGGATCCTAAGTGAATAAACAGATGATTTTTATATGTTAATTGGCTGGAGTAAGCTCACTTAATTTTTTCAGATAATTGAACAAATTGCCAAATTTCAGAAATAAGACATAAACTAACTGATACCTAAACAGGTTAGGTCTTCATTTTCCCTAAAGCCAGCCTATTCACACGCACCCATGTATAAACTACGTTTCTCTGCTTTCACTCTGGGCTGGAGTCTTTTCATCAATTGTAGGTTGTTTAATTAGGGTTTCATTAAGCCATGCAGCCTTGTACATTAGCTAGGATATTTATCTCACTTTCTTTAATCAGAGGGAGAACTAAATGGAACTAGAAAACAATCAAGTAGAGACTGTATTTTTGGAGACTCACAGTTCACTCACAGACTGGTAACTAAATGCCCATTTTTAAAGTCATGTACCACTTGCAGATCCATTCTGAAGTTTCCATTTTAATTTTCAATATTTGTCTTTTTATCCTTATATTACAATGGCAGCCACGCCTATGGGTTGGTTATGGAAAGTCCCCAAATTCTTTATGTTATTGGCAGTGTGTTATAGTTAAGTGCTATAAAAGGATTCAGGTGTGCCCAACCTTTTACCTTCACTGAGACATGTGTTATTATCTACAGAGCCTACGACACACCCGAGCTACACAAAACAAAACAGGGAAACACACACACTTATCACACAATGTTTTAAGTAAGTTTACAATGTGTGTTGGGTCATGTTCATAGCTTTCTTGGGGCTCCTGCATCTCGTGGACCACAGGGAGACCCACTTTGTGGGTACTGCTCACCCAAAGGGAGGGACAGTCACAACTTTCTTCTTCAGTGTTGGAAACATGTTTCTAAAGACTTCATGGGACAGGGGTCTTTTGAAGGATCTGGAATGAGGTAAGAGCTGAAAATGGTAGTAATGCAGAGGAGGAT
This sequence comes from Mesocricetus auratus, assembly GCF_017639785.1. Lineage (NCBI taxonomy): Eukaryota > Metazoa > Chordata > Mammalia > Rodentia > Cricetidae > Mesocricetus > Mesocricetus auratus. The sequence continues at coordinate 5,379,218 of NW_024429222.1, read as the reverse complement.
GTAGTCTGCAGATGGGAAATACTGTGTAAAGATGAGACCAAGTTCAAGTCCAGCTTAGAAATGAGCATTTACACCCAGCTTTTCTGGCATTCTGACCTCTGCACATAGTGCAAGAGATCCATTCAGTTCAGTGTTGATTCCAGATGGAAGCATCCCGACGAGGACAATAAACCATGTGCAATCTCTGTCTATAAGAGAATATCAGGAAATGACAATGGAGTGTCAAGAAAGAGTTCTTGGCTTTAGTAGGCAAGCTGAGCCTCACAGAAAATTTGAAAGAATCATGGATGAGTTCTGGAAGGATTCACATGATGATGCTGTAGATTATTCAATTAGGGGTGCAGTGGAAAAGACATTGAAGTTTCTGTTGGGAAATACTTCAGGAATGCAGTCACGAGGAAGGCAAAGGCTGAGCAAATACAGCAGAATCATGAGGAGTGACCATTAGGACGTCATGTTGACACATCATCTTTGCTCACATGTGAGGTAGACAAGAAATGCATGGAAGCTTGGACTCTCTGGGGTTTCTCTTGGTCACTTGGGAACATGGTTTAATCATTATTCCAGACCTTCTGGAATCAGAATGAGAAATATGTGCTGAGGGTCTGAAGCTCTGCTAGCTTGGAGCTGGGCCTTATAAGTATGCCTTACTTTGCTGCCGAGAACAAAACTCTGAGATTGTCTAACACAGTTACATTATGGATGGTGAAAAGAAATGAAGTCATTTTGAGGGGCCACTTTCTGGAGTCCCTCCCCATCTCTGGAGTCCCATTGGAGATTTGAGAAAAAAGTAGACATTTTCATGTGTGCTGGGGAAGGGAAGAGGAAGTGGTCAGAAACAATAAACACTTTTATCCATCGTGGGTGAATGGATAAATAAAATGTTGTATATGAACTTTTCAGCCCTAAATAAGAAGAAGGCAACCTAGCTTCTATGGCAACATGGATGAACCAAGGGGACATTGTACTAAGTGAAATTAGCCAGACACAGAAAGACAGATGACAAATATCTCACTTACATGAGGAATCTCAAACACTCAGCTCTGAACTATTCTTGGTAGTGACCAGGGGACGGCTGGAGTGCAGGGAAGGGAAGATGTTAATTAAAGAACACAAAAATTCAGGTGGACAGGAGCAGTATGTTGAAAAGATCTACTGCATGGCATGGTGACCACACACACACACACACACACACACACACACACACACACACACACACACACTATGTTGTATACTATTAATATAATTTTTCTCAATTAAAACCAAAAAGTTGTAATTTTTTAAGTTTCAGGATTAAATACTGTCAGAACATGTTTTTGTTTGTTTGTTTGTTTGTTTGTTTCCTAAGGCAGAAAAATTGCGCTGTACCTCAGTTGCCTCTTAGGCAGGCTTTAGTGACTGTATGCCTATCTGGTATCTGGAAGGCATGTAGTTAACGCACACAAGTGTAAGGTGTATGTGTGAAGGTGCACATGCACCTCTCTCTCCTGCAAGGACTCCACCCCACCTTTGTCACCCATTTTCCTCAGGCTAGAGAGACTCTAAACCAAAGCAGAGAACTTTTGTTAGGTTGGCAGCAAGGAGGCTCTTTTCTGTTTTCAAAGACTCAGGCTTAGGAAAACTATGGCGGGCATGGAGGGCATGGCAGGCATGGTGGGCATGGCGGGCATGGTGGGCATGGCGGGCCTAATACTTTCACCCTCCCCCCAACATACCAGTTCACAACTGCTAGTCTTGAGTCCAATGTGGCCATTGTCTTCCTTGTCTCATGAAGATGAACATTTTCAGGTGTTTTAGAAGTTGCTTGCAATCTGTTTGGATGGAAAGACCTTTGAGTCTGGTACTGTGTAGAAGTCTATACAACTTGTTAGAAAGCTGGTTCCTAACTGCAGGAATCAAAATGGCTCTTGAGCTACCAGAGTCATTGTAGAAATGGTCAAGGTGGTGTCCATTTGCTCATTGAGTATCCGATCATGTCACCCTGCCAAGGACTGTTCCAGGCTGTGGTGATAATATATTATTTATGATTTATTAAAGCTTGCCCAAGGATTCAGAAAGGAAAGTTAGCCACAAACCATAGAAGACAGGCACACACCTTTAATCCCAGGACTCAGGATTAAGAGGTAGATGAATGTCTGTTAGTTCAAGGTCACACTGAGCTACACAAAATTGATCCAGTCCTAAAGAAAAACAGCTCACATAAAGATAATCTCAGAACTTGGGATCACATGCCTTTAATCCCAGGACTCATGAGGGGGTATTTAAGACAAGAACAGGGTCTCAGAGCTGTCATTCATTCTCCAGCCACACAGAGGATAGGAAGGCTCAGTCTCAGGATTCTCTACCATGTTGAGGAGATCATAGCAGTCTGGGATTCAGTCTAAGATTTGATGGAGCCCTTTCAGCTCGAGTGAGAGGTAATAACTAATGGCCAGCTTCTTTGCTTTTCTGATCTTCAGCTTGAAGCTTGAACCCCAATATATCTGTCACTGGGTCTTTTATTTTTCATGCTATACCAGGTGCTGTGAGTTTTGCAATGAGCCTATTGGGCAAGTATCTCTGTCCTCAGAACAGAGGCATAATGTTGACAATAACACAGTAAATGAAATACATAGCACATTAGGGAATGACAAGTGCTGATGAGAGGTAAAGATGGGGAGAAGGAGGGAAAGACATGAGTTAAAGGTTGAGATACTAGAGAGAGAAATTGGGGAAAGCCCTGTGGTTAGGAGACATTCTAGGAAATACTCAAAAGAAACAAGAGATCAAGCCATGTCTGGGGGAGGAATGTCCTTTGGCAAAGGCCCCATCAAATACAAAGACCCTGTGGTGGTTTCAGTAGGAACGGCCTCCATTCATGTATTTGAATGGTTGACCCATAGGTGAGTGGCACTATTAGGAGGTGTGGTCTTGCTGGAGGAAGTGTGTCACTGTGGGGGTGGAGTTTGAGGTCTCATATCTGCTCAAGCTACACACAGTATGCAGCTCCTCCTCCTGCCTGTAGTACCTTCAGCTCTTCTCTAGTCTTGTCTGCTTGCACCCTGCCATGACCTACCATGATGATAACGTACTAAACCTCTGAAACTGTAAGCCATCCCAATTAATCATCCCCCTTTATAAGAGTTACCATGGTCATGGTGTCTCTTCACAGCAATAGAAACCCTAACTAAGACAGACCCTGAGGTGGTGTTTTAAGGAACAGCCAAGAGGCCAGTACCCAGTTCAGACGGTTTCTTTACAGTTGTGTCACCTGTTTTCTCTGTTTGATGGAAGAGTCCTAGAGTGTTACTTCATACATCTGTATTACCGGTTCTACTATTCAAGAGCTGTTTATAGAAAGTGCCAAGTGTCTGAATCCCCATCTAAGCTATTAGAGTGGAATTTATTAGGGTGACAACCAGGCATCTAGTTCTGTAAACAGCTTCCAAAGTAGAATAGATTACAGGTCATATCCATCCAGGATGAACATTAAGGGTCACCTAAGTCTAATCCTCTCATATAGTGTTTGAAGAGTATCTGTGGGTACCATTTTAAGGGCAAGAAAACATTGAAAACAAGATGGAAAGTGTGGTGTTTGTGTGTTTTCTCAGCCAGGCCATATCATATGATAAGAAATGGGTTTTGTGCAGGCATTACAATGCAATGTAGGATTCACAGTCACTTTCTGTGGCCTTGTAGATTTGTGCTCAGTTGCCTCTCCCATGTAACTTAGCCTCTGTCTTCAACAGACTCTGGCTGCTTTTCCCATGATTGGTTCCATCCAACGAAGGGTTAAACAAATCTCTAGATATGGGTAGGGTTACAAGTGGGATTCACCAATGCCTTCCTTACTTCTGTCACTGAAGCAAAAATCCTGACAGAAACGGGTAAAAGAGAGGGATTTGTTTTGCTACACTTTCAACAGAACATCATGGCACAGAGGTTGAAATATATCCAGGAGAGCTGCTCACTTGTGTCTCCCAAAAAGTGTCCAAAAACAATTTATTCCAAGGACCAAACCTCAGTGACCTATTTCCTTTAACGAGGTCCTGCCTTCTAGAGCTTCATAACCTGCTAATATATGCTACCACCAGGGGCAGGGCATGGGATTTTATGCAAACAATGAGAACCAGGAATCACAAGCCACCAGGAAAGAAAGTGTCTTTGCTTTTGCTGCTCTCTCCATGTTGGCGTTGAATTCTACCATTTCACAAGTTAGGAGACATGGCCACCTATGGCACCTGAGTTTTACACCCAAGAGTGTCTGCCTTGAGGGAGTCTGACTTGTATTCTCTGGGCCTCGAGTCTAAAAGGTCTTTAAAGGAGAGAGAGTTAAGGGTTTAAGATACAAGACAGAAACTGGGGGAAGCCTTGTGATTAGGAGACACTCTAGGAGATACTCAAGAGAAACACGAGATGAGATAAAGCTTGATCTCTTCTCAAGAGAGAGCCTTGGTTAGCTGTGATTGGTAACTGTCCTGCTACATGATCAAACATGTCCAGCATCATGCAAGAACAAGGTGGCTTCATCGGTAGTCATCCATGGTGCTGACGACAGTTCCTTCAAGAATCAAAGGTTAGGGTAACAATGGATATTTCCTTAGATCTTCACACCAGAGCTGAGTTTCCATTACCCTTTCATTTGGAGCTGATTTAGAACTATGTAAATTAAAACCAGAGTCTTACAGCTGAGTAAATGGATTTACCAAATGTAATGAGTCTTTCTTTGTCTACTTTACTTAAGATCATACTTCTCCAACCATGGGGCTCCCAATACTGTTGAATAATTTTATCCACAGCACTTAATACCATGTGATACATGATGTCTTACATATTTGTTGTCTCTTTTATGAGCTACAATATCAGCTAGGTAAAGCTGGAGGCGTCTTGTGTGTTCCTATATCTCTAGCATTTGGGACAGTGCCAACACATGGTAGGCATTCAGTAAATAGAGAAAGAGTCCTGACGGCCCGGCACGTATATTTGGACCCTGATGACTCCCCAGCCAGACTTCTCTATGTCGTTTGATGAAGAACCCAGGAGAAGAAAGCCCCACCTCAGCTTCCTTTGGCTTGAATCCAGTAATGGCTCTAAAGAACAAGGTGATGAGCAGCGAGGCTGGTGTTGGTGCTGCAGCTACTGAGATGCAGAGAGAGGGTAGCATTTGTATTTCTCAGACACTGCAGCATCCCTGGGGAGCGGGTAACCCCAAGGCTCTGCAGGTCTTTTCAATATCTTGGATTAAATGAACTGTGAAATATTTGTTTTATTAGAAGAGCTTGAGTTCATTTCTGAGGCCTTAAATTGTGTCTGTTATGGGCAGGAGCATGGAGCTCGCATGGTGTTTAGTGAAGTCACAGGAACCACCCCTATCATTCTGAGAGTCTGTATTCATGGGCTGTTTTCATTTCTCCTTTAAGATCTGCAATACCTTTGTTGATACAAGGCATTGGGGAGGATAGGCTTGCAGATGGTTTAAAAAGAATGTGAAGAGGAAACACCTCACAGAGAGCATAGTACTCAGGAATGCATAGTGTTTCTTAATGGATTGGTGCAAGTCCTTGAGGGTGAGACAAGTGTAAGTTTCTTGATTAAGGGTAAAACAGAGGATTCAGGAAGAGTCAACTCCCAAGCTAATAGGAACCTGTAAACTGTTATGATAATAAGAAGAAAATCCCCATACATGTATGCTGAATGAAGTTACAGTGTCTCATCTCAAATCTGTGGCTTTGTGTTTTCTCCCAATGTTTATGAAAGACAGGGGCCTCTCAGTCCAAGGGGGGAAGCCCTTCTTTCCAAGGAGCAATGACAAACCCCATGCTCTATGGTTAGTTCCCATGGTGAATTTGAGGGAGCATCCTCAGTTGAAGCTGTGATTCTCAGCTTTCTTTCAGCACATTAGAGGTCTGCACTTACATCTCAAGTCCGTGGCTTTGGGTTTTCTCCCAATGTGCTATGAAAGTCAGGGTCTTTTTTCATTATTCATTTATTTGGGAGGCCACGCCCACTCTGGGCAGTGTTATTGCTGTGCAGGTGGCGTGGACTGTATACATAAGGTCAGGGGACACAAGCCAATAAATGGCATTCCTCTGTGGGTTCTGCTTCAACCCCTGTCTAATTCCTGCCTTGGCTTCCCCTGATTTTGAATTATAAACTGTAAGACAAAGCAAACCCTGTCTTCCCGAGTTGAGTTTGGTCAGTGTCTTATCACAACAGCAAGCGAACTAGAAAAGGAGGATAAAATAGGAGGGAGGCTTGGGTTGGGGCTATAGTTTTAGCTTTATACAATTTTTTACAGCATTTGATGCCACGATTCATGTGTGGTTTGATTGCATATTTAGTTTAAAAATACTGTATCTGTCTGGCTGATGAGGAACTTCCTCCCTCACTTCCGTGCCCCACTCACCTACGTCCGTCCCAAGAGACAACAGAGAGAGTGCCCAGGCAAGGAGCTCTAGTCATGGCACATCGAATTTGACTCCCTTGATGCCAAGTGTGTACTTTTTCAGGGTCTGTTCTCACGTTATCCCTTTACTAGAACACATCTTTCACCAGCTCATCAATAAATTCGGTCACCTTTTAATTGCTACCACTACTAAGACACCCCCAAGAAGTTTTCCTCCTTGGTCCATCATACTTTCAGCACTCCTTCAGGGATGCTCTTTCTAGTTAGGGTGTCTATTGCTGCAACAAAACACCACGGCCGAGGCAATTTGGGGAGGAAAGGGTTTATTTGGCTTGTACTTCACAGTACTGTTCATCTTCGAAGGAAGTCAGGACAGGAACCTCAACAGGGCAGGAGGAACCTGAAGGCAGGTACTGATGCAGAGGCCATGGAGGAGTACTGCCTACTGGCTTGGTCTCCATGGCTTGCTCATATATTTTTTTCTTGTAGATCCTAGGACCACCATCCCAAGGATGACCCTATCCTCAATGGGCTGGGCCCTTCCTCATCAATCGCTAATTAAGAAAATGTCCTATAGACTTGCCTGCACCCCGATCTTATAAGAAGCATCCTCCCAGTTGAAGTTCCCTCCCCTCAGATGATTTTGGCTTATGTCAGGTTGACATGCAACTAGTCAGGATAACATCCAAAGCTAGAAAGCTTAAATAATGAAGATATCCTTCTTATCTGCTTGAAGAAAATAACACTGAAATAAAATTATGAAAATAAATATGGTTTTTAAGATAGAGAACAGTGTGGCAATCCTCCTGCCTCAGCCTCTACATTGCTGGAGCCATAAAAGGCATAAATATAAGAGGCATAAAAATCATTTTATGTGACCCTTCCTTTTGTGTTGCCTCAGGCCTGAGGACTCCTTTGGTGTGAAAGAGAAAGAATGCTGTACTGGACTAGCAGGTATTTTATTGTCACCCAATGCTTACCAGTTCAGCTCTGCTATAGTCCCAGCTTGCTGAGCTAGTGCCAGTCATGCTGACTTTTCTCTAGGCAAGGTAATAATTGTAATCATGTATTATTTTCCAAATCCGAAACGAAGAAGGACCTTTGTTCTATCCCTAGGGAACAGCGTATTCAAGGGGGGACTACAGATAAGAGTTCTAACTTCAGCCACTGAATGGTGGCCAGAATTAAAAGGAAAGCACCTTGCCCTAGCTGCAAAAGGTTAGGAGGAATTTTAAACATCACTTGAGTCACTTTCCTACCCTGTGCTGGAACTTGTTTACAGTAGCTCCGAAATGACATAAGTCTCACTCATATTCAAACACTGCTTTTGGTGAAGCATTTCTACCTACTTGAAAAAGGTGGCTATAGCTTTGAGTCACCGGGTTCCTTGGTGTTACTTCTTCATTCCACTTTCATCCATAAACTTTGATGTGACAGCCAGTGTGTCTCACATCCTTCCAGTAATCTTACATATGCTTATTAAAAAGGTAAGAGACAAGTTTTATATGTGCACTAATTAAAATTAAATTGAGCTTTTAAATCAGAAGATTAAATTACGGTTGCACAAATTAACTGACCTTGGGCAGGTATTTAATTTCTATGCCTCAGTTCCTTCCCCTCTAAGATTTAGATGGTAATGATCTTACTAGGGGATTGTAAAAATTGAACAGAGAAATGTATGAGAAAGTGGCTAGAGTCTGCCCAACATTCAGTAGGTGCTTGAATTTCTGTTTTCTCAGCCCGGTGATGAGATATCTGGTAGAAGAACTTAAGAGGAGAAAGATCCAACTTGAGCTCATGGTTTAAGCTCATGGCGGTGGATAGGACAAGACAGAAAACACAGTCCACACCTTGGTGGTCAGGAAGCAAAGTGGACAGGAAGAAGGCAGGCAGGATATAGCCTCCAAGAATAGTTTCCAGGGATTCCCTCAGAACCTTCCTTCTCTAGTTGCCAATGGGGAACCTAAGAATGGATGATATTATTCATTAGTTTGGAGATCTCATGACCTAACAGGCTCTGGAAACACCCTCATAGACACCCCAGAGGTGTGCCTCGCTAATCGCCTAGGCATTTCTCAGTCCAATCAGGTTAATTCTGAAAATGAACTATCAGGGGTGCCTAATAGATTTTCTTCTCTGCCCCATTTCTTTTCCTTGTGATTACTTTAAAGAGCTTGAGGGCAGACCAAGAGTACACTTGGTTACAAGTAACAGAGAGCCTAAAATGCATCATTCTGAATCATAAGAAGGTTCATTGTTTATTTAACGTAAAGGTTAAATACAGGCAGCCCTGTGGTTGGTCCTGTAAGTCATTGAACCCATGGTGAACTCGGACTCTGTCTTTGCTCCATCATTGCACTGGTGCCTTACCCCTCCCTTTCTTTCTGCAGAGCAGCATAAGAAGGCTGCAGGGTCCAGGCATTGTGGATGAGTTCAAGACAGAAAGAGAAGCGGGATGAGGTGTGCATCTTCAAGATTTTCTCACTCGCTCTTCTTCTGTGGGGAGTGGACAGTGTTTCCTAAGGCTTCACCATAGACTTGTGCCGCTCTCCCACGTAAAGGACAGATGGAATGACTACCTTTGAGTGCAGTGTAGGCTGGAGAAAAATACAGCTCTGAGGAAAGGCGGTGGGAGGTCACGCCAATGCCACAGTCCCTCTCCAGTTTCCCTGACAGGGCAAATTCTCCACGCTTATCCCCATTGGCTTATACACTTTGAAAATGCCCTGATTTGCTTAGCGCTCTGTTTCTCTGGTGTCTCTAACTTGACTTAATTATGGTCAGAAGCAGGCAATGTCAACCAAGGAACAGAAAGAACCAGCACGAGTGCTATGGGCTTTGAGATTAACTGTGGGGTCCAAGGGACAAGGAAGGTCCAGAGACAGCAACCAGTGTGTCAGAGGAGAGCCAACAACAATGAGCACTGAAGGAAATAGGCGTGTCCGACTGAAGGGATCACAGAAGTCTCTGGAAGGTGAGCCAGCATGGTCCCTGCTCAGTCTGGAGCAGAATTGCCTTCAGGGATAATTGGGTACCTGACCCTTCTTTTCTTGCTTTTCATTTCATATAATCATAGTGGTCTTCTGAGACCGAAGTTAGGGTAATGTGATGGGCTCTGGAAGGCTTCGCCAGTTCCATCATATATCCAAGAGTAGGACAGAAGCTAGGCACCCACAGGAACCCTGGCCATCGAGAATCCTTACACATTTTTAGTATGGTAAGAAGTAGGTTAGCGTAATAAGAAGCATTTTTAGCATTGTTTTGGGGGTGTCTCAAATTTTGGAAATAGAATCAAAGGAAAGAGCACATAGCATGGGAATATGAGTTGCTTTAATTATACAACAGGTGAAGAAACACCCTCAGTTGTGAGGAAACAGGCCTGGGGATGTGCATTTGCCATTTCAGCATTCAGGATGCTGAGGAAGGAGGATTAAAAATTCAAGACAATCCCATGTGTCATATAGCAAGACTCTTTCTAAAAATAGAATAAGGCCATGGAGACCAGGTCCCCACAACTGTGTCCCTGCAGAAGCTCTCCCAACCACCAGTATTTGTTTGGTTCCTTTCTGTTTCAAAACCCCATGACAAAGGCTTTTCTGTAAGTGTATTTTCTCTTTGGAATAAAATCTTTTATCTTTGTCTTGACTTGTATATCAGCAGATATGTAGGCAGTAGGTTAGCTGTTATCTTCCCTGTACCACAGCCTTGACTTGTTGAGAGTAATTAGGCCATCAGAGTTTCTTCCCACCTCTTGGCACTGACACTCTTCATTCAGATGGTAAAAGCCAGACACATTCGCATCAAATTGTCACATGATAACTTGAAAAATTAAGAGAGAGCGTTATCTAATCATGAAAATACTTTAAATTCGTCCTTCTCTATAAATAAGAGTTGGTGTTCCTTTTTTCTTTGCTTCTATTTACAATGCAGGCAGAAGATCAGTGAATGGAGCCATTTTTCTAGTCCATTATGATGAATTTATTGTTTCTAAGAGCTGCTCTTTAGGGTTAATTTGTCAGAAGGATGGCTTGACCTATGTCTTCACTGCACAGCACACAGGATGCCAAACAAATGTCGTCTTCATTCCAAAGACACTGATTTAATTTTGGCAAAAGACGATGCCGGCTTAACCCAGCCACGGAAGCGCCTTGACCAGCATGCCTCCCATGGCAAGTTTGTTTCCCAAAGCTTTACAGACAAGGTGAGTTCTGATGTCAGTTAAAGCAATGGTTCCAGTCAATGTCAGTTAAAGCAATGGTTCCAGTCAGAGATCCAGTCATTACCATCCAAGTGGGAACATCAAGTGCTAGGATTGCCTTATAAAAATTGCAAACCTCCAAAAGTCCCTTCTTAAAAAAAAATCACCCGACTTAATGGTATATACAAAAGCCAGCATTGTGAATTCCATATTGCTCCAGACATGGAGAAATAGCAGATGGGGTATATTGGAAGGGCTGAGGGCACAGATGTCTTCTTGGCTTGGGTTCAGAGTGAAAGAAGCCCTTTCGAAGATGAGTCTGTGGTAGAAAACGCTAAGATACACAGAGAAATGAAAAATCAGGGGTACGTGGCTCCATCAATTACTTTTCAGGTGAGGATTATGGCGTTTATTTACAAGATTTAGCTATCTAAGTTGAGGCTCGTGAACTTCTAAATCAATGATGCTGAGCTGTATGTAGAGAGGCGGCTGAGCACCTCTGTGTACCGTGGCACTGTGATTCCTCTGTCTGAACAAGATAGTCTACCTGGTGCCGCACTAACTCCTTGCCTATCGTACACTGTCTGTGTGACATTGCAGAAACTGGGAATGGGGAAATGGGTGTTTATTGTGGGAAGTCTTTTCTTAACACATTAAAGCTGCCCATGGTACTCAGTGTAGAGAGGCTATTCCTAAGAGAACATGTAATGTACCTTTCAATCTTTAGCTTCTTACTGTACAAATCCATGCACTCTCACAATGGAAAAGTAACAACACACAGACAAAAAGAAAATATGGAAATCAGGAACCGTCCTATAGGAAATATTTGCAGGTAATAGTTTATAATGAGTTTTATTATTTTCTTCTTTTCCTGTTCTTTCCTCCCACCTCTATTCTACGGAAATTGTCCCTTGCAGAAACAAATTGAAAATTTTATCAAGTACAACTAAACATGCATTAAAAGGTCACAAGGAAACCCATTATCTTCTATGCTAATTTGAAAATAAAATCAAAATATTATTTTAAATGAGGGAGAAAAATGGGAGTAGAGCAACCAAAACTAAGTTTATAAGAAAATAACATAAGGAAAATTGTCAGTTTGTATGTTTGTGAAAAGTAAAATTTAAAAATATATTCTAAAAGAAATAAATTGATAATTTTAGTGAATGTCCATGTTATCTGATCTGTCATTTATCTAATTTGTAGGCACTGGAATTACTTTTAATGATCTGCTATATACCCATTTATTTAACTTAAAACACACTAATACCTTTCTTCACAAATGTGTCCCTGTGTGCTTACTATATTATTTCTCTGGGTTCAGTTCTCAGAAGTAAAATCACTGGATCAAGGGTCTGCACACATTTAAATTTGCTGAGGACCCCCAGATTATTTGCCAGAATTGAATGGCCATTATTCTTCCTTCAACATGGTGTAGACTGTCTTCTCTGGAGGTGTTCTCATATGGTGGGCAGGAGCACCGTGACTCACATTCCATGCTGAAGCCCCAAAGCAGCCCTGGTAGTAGCACTCCTTATTTGTTTACTTAAGGCTGTTACTGACTTTGCCCATCTCATTACATGCTAATTATCCCTTCTCACAGAACTCTGAAATTTCAGACTGTGAACTCCACTGCTTGTATTTGCACTTTCCTTGCATTTTAAAGAGATTGTATAGTGCAGCCTGAAGGCTGGAAGGAAGGCCATTCCGCACTGTAAGAGATGAGTTAGTGCTCCCCTGAGATGCCCCCTCTAAAAGAGGAGAAAGCAGAGTACCTTCTATTATCACACAGTCAGAGAGGGAAGTTCTGTGGTTCTAGTTTTAGAGTTTTGTGAAATTTTTCTGTCCAGTTCTATAGTAGGTCGACTATATGACTCCAACATATCACTTTCCAATATTCACATTCTTGGATAGTCTTCCTTTGACTGTGGTTGAGTCCAGTCACTCACCTCCAGTAAAGTGAATTCAACCAAAGGGATAGGATGCCATGTCTAAGATTAAGTTAGTGATGGACACTGGACTCCCTTTATCCCAGCCCCCTTCTCTCTTTCCCTGTTGCTCCTTTTGGAGTAACACTCTAGGGAAACTAGCTGCTATGCTGTGAGCACTCCACAGAAAGTTTGACGCCTTCCATTAACAACCAACAAGGACCTGGGTCATGGACAGCACATGAGTAAACATTGGAAAACAGCTTTTGCCTAGTCTGCCTGTGGGTGCCAGCAGCCCAAAACTGTAGCCAAGAATCCTTCTTCTGTCTCACTGTTCTCCCCCTGGACTCGGAGGCCCTGGGTTCAGTGTACTCATCGGAGAAGCTGATTAGAGCCGTACTCTTGTGTTTACCTTGCTTCTGCCTTCTGCCCGTCGAGTCTGAATAGGTAGCTCCTGGCAGGGTGAGACAGAACTTAGGGATGACAAGCGGCTTAAACACAGTTTGCATTCCAAAGGCTGGATCCACACCCCAGCCACTTCTGCACAGAGTTCCCCCACCCTGGGTCTCTCAAATCGTCCAGTCCGCTTTCTGTCTTGCTCATTTCAGAGTCTCTGATCCACTGTGTCCTCTTTCCCTTGCCTTTCTGGATGCTTCTCCATGCTGTCCACAGATGCACAGCGCGCCTGTGGTCTCAAACCTGTGAATACTGTGTTTCCAGTGGCAGTCATTTCCTGGTCTATTAGCTTTATAGCGTCTGAGTAAGATTTATATTGAAACAACTTCTCTGTGCAGCCCATGGTGGCCTTATTCTCCCATGCCCTCCACATTCTTTACCACTAGCTCAGGAAACTACTCGCTAGCCACTACTGGCTAGGACTCCCACGTGACCAAATGTGAACACCGTTTCACCAAAAAAAAAAAAAACAAACAAACAAACCGTATTAGCTAAAAATGCAATGATCATGGTAAAGAACCACTTTCTATGAGAAGAGGATGAAATGTCATTCCTAGATGTATTGCTGACATGGGTATGACTATATCAAGGACCCCAATGCCTCAGACCTATGGGAATGGGAAAGCCTTCCCCAGGTGAGGCTCAGAGGCATGGCAAAGCCTTCCTCTGGCCCAAGTACAAGTGTTCTCTAAGGACTGACCAGGGACCAGAGCGTTTAAAGCTTCAACCACAGCTTCCTCCTCTAGGGTGACTACAGCCTGAGACTACTCCACTATAGAAGCCTCCCACCAAGACTAGCTAACTCCTCCTCTTTGTGCTGTCTGAATTTCCAAGGTTGCACAGTAGGTGTCCTCTGGCAGCATGAGCACGGCCCACCTGATTACAGCTCTGCTGTCCATGTGTCTGTCTTTTCTTCAGCGTCTGTATTTTCTTTGTTGTCAGGATTCTGGGAAGCAGTTGGCAATCTCTGTCAGTGCCCCTGATGTAGGTGGATTTCCTTGCCCACTGACAGGTAAATCAGCATCCTTTTTCCCGTGTTGATTGCAATTTACCGTTTCTGCCTTAGACTTCCTCAGTACCTAAGAAACCAGGGAACAGATACCCCACGATGGCAGCATGGCTGTCACAAAGCCTGATCTATAGCGCCAGGAAAGTCTTTGCTGTCCCCGTGTGTCTCATCTCTTCCTCTTACAAGTAAAAAGGGAGGAAAAGACAAAGAAAGAGGTTGGTTTTCCAGAGGTTTTGTTCGAGCTGGTGCTAGACCAGATATCTCTCAAAATTCAATTTCCGGACAAAGTTGCTTGCTCCTCTGTGAACTGGTTCAGTATGTCACTTATCCTATTTGCTGTTACTATGCTTTTTCCTTGCTTTTCTTTCTGAAGAATGAGCAGTCCAGAGTCTGTGACTCGCGGTCCTGCCCGAAGCCCTTGTTTTTAATGAGGTAGGGAGTGTACGCTAGCATTCTTCGTGTGTGCTGTCTTCCTGATTGCCCACACACTGTTTTCCTAAACAGGATGTAATCATCTTCATGGAAAGGGAACTTGCCTCGAAATTATCCCAGAAGTGATGGAGCAAAAAGGTTGTGCTTTCCTGTGTGCTTTTCTAAGATACAATAGACTTTTGTCAGAATTTGCATGTAATGAGCCCATTTGTCAACATTGCACTCTGCCTAATGGAGCTTGCATCTACTCTGAGTTGTCTTGGGTTGAACTAAATAGTATGTAATTTACCAAATCACTAAAACACGGGAAAGAAAAGGAACGTATTTCTTACTCTTTGTTTTGCATCTCATCAGTGATGTGCGATGAAATTTGTACTTTAGGTCTGTCAATCACATCTCATTCCAGAACTGCTTAGATAAAAAGTGAGATAGTCTGACAGGTTACATTCAGACTTGTGTCTTTTGATGTTGTTGTCGTGTGTTTTGTTTTTCCCTCTCTCTCCTCTCTTTGTTTAATGAGCTGCTTCTTAAACAATGCTCTCACTCTGTGGAGAAAGAGCGCTACGGAGTTTTCCTGTGTGTTGACTAGCAAACATGCACACGTGGAATGGTGAGCAGCAGGGCTTCTGCAGCCAAACGAAGTTTGCAAGGCATTACATTGTTCAGGGAGCCTCAGTGTTTCTCAGATTGACCTTGAAGTTTTGAAAGAGCGATACTGGGAGGGGCACAAAGCCAGCTCTGGTGTTAAATGCAAATGGTTAAAAATGGTGCAGAGTAACATCTGCCTTGGAGTATGCCTTAATCAGCACTGTGAAAAATGAAAGTTTAACGACCTACTATAGTGGCTTCTAAGTGAAGGATAAACAAAGGATGAAAGAGCTTCTTGCATGGTTTGTAACTGATGCCATGAAAAATGTCAAGAACCATCTGCCTCAAACTTCTCCAAACTGTCATCAAGTATTCTAATCCAGTCAAACGAGATGCAACTAGAACAACCTATGTAACTTGCTGAAGGCTTATCAAAAGAGTTGTAAATAAAGGAGGGGAAGAAAAAAAACCCATCAACTGTGTAGCTGCAGACTGTAGCCAGCTTGCCTATGGCTTTGAAATTCAATCCCATTTCTTTAGTCTGACAAACTGTACTAAACAGCAAAATGGATTCTTTTTTTTTCCTCAGCCATTTCATTTAGTTGTATCAGGAGATAAAGACACGGTTTCCTGATAGAATCGAAATCATGGTTTGTATGCATTTTAAATGTACAGATTGGTTGAGACTTTACTATTTTATACATAATTACACATATAGCCGTGCAGAGCTGTTTAACATGGTGTTTCCCGTCAGTAAGAGATCACTCACCCACGTGTGGCTAGACTTTGCTGGTCTAAGTCCTCATGTTTGTTTTTTGTATGTTTGTTTTCATTGGAAACATGCTATTTGCTAAATCAGTTTTTCATAACTTACTCATTAGGAGTCCAGGCCTCAGAGGTAGAGTGATGGGGTTGAAATCCTAGTTCTATCACTGAGTGCCTCAGGCAAGTTTCCTGACTTCCCTGAACTGAATTCCCTCATCTGGAAGACTTTAATAATTATAATCAACTAGATAATAAACAAACATGAATTTGTGCTTCTGAAGTTTCTAAAACAAAGGAGGCAATGACCACTGAGTGTCTGTGAGTTTCATCTGGTCTTGCAGTCTCCTTTGTTATTGGGGTAGAACTTGTGCTTGGGATGTGAAATCTCTTGGGGGGGTCTAGAAAAGATAATGATACAAACAGTCATCCCACCCCAAAATGTTTTTACAGCCACAGAACACAGCATGTAGAGATGGCACAGCTGATAAAGTGCTTAATAGCCAAGCTCAAGGATGGGAATTCTGATCCCCCCCCTCATAAAAAGCCAGGTGGAGGCATGTGGTCCTGTTTCTCAGGTCTGGGAAGGCAGAGACAGGTGGATTCTTGGAACTCATTGATCAGCTAACCTAGCCTAATAAGTGACCCCTGAGCCAATGAGAGACCCTGACTCAAAAAGTAAGGTGAACACTAACTAAAGAAGATGCCTGGTGTCCATCTATGGCTTCCACACTCATGCACACTTGTACACACACACACACACACACACACACACACAAAACGAGAGAGAGAGAGAGAGAGAGAGAGAGAGAAAGAGAGAGAGAGCAACAAAATAGTTTTACAAAAGGAGGTCCTGCGTGAATGATGTTTATGATGTTCAGAAAGTCTTCATGGATACTGAGTCCCTTTTTCTAGCACTGAGGGGCAAGGAAGGTCTAGACACTGAAGGATGGAGGAGAGCTAAGTTTAAGAATGTGAAGTCATCTTGTCTCCAGCCTCTTCCAACTCCAGAATGAGAAAAATGAAGTGTTTTCAGTGGAACAAGAAGGGCAATGGCTGATTTACCTATGAAAAGATATTTATTCCCCAGGCATCAATAATCAACTTTAAAAAATCAAAATTGAAACAAGAATCAGGCATTCCTTTTCATCCACCAGAATGGTCGAAACTAGACTGACAATAGTCACTGAAGGTGACAGACTAGGGCTATGGCAGCACCCTGACCTCCAGGGGAAGGGCAGCATGCTACGTTTCTGAATATTTGGCAATAGATATTAAAGCCCACGGGACCATGCTTTTCTTTCACACAGTAATTTCACACCTAAGATGATTGCACAGAGATAATCAGGTGGAGATAGTTATTACCAAGACAATTTGAAGTAGCAAAATTCAACAAAACAGTCTGTGAAAACAGGAAACATTCTAATGGTACTCAAGAGGAGATTCGTCAGAAAAAGGAACTTATGCTATATTTGGGAATATTAAATTAGGTAAAAGTGATACAAATATAAACTCATTGACAAAGGAAGATCTGTAATATGTGGTTAAATAACGAAAAAATCTTAAAGTGCCATGAACTTCATGAGACCATTTGTGTTTACATTTGTCAACCTATTATCTGTTTCCTATTTCTAAAATTTATAAACATAATTCATGGAATTACATAACACCTAATGTACTTGCATACACATTGTCCTAGTTCTCTTTGTGTTGCTGTGATAGATACTATAACCGGAAGCAACTTGGAGAAGAGAGGATTTATTTCATATTACAATTCGGTTCATTGTCAAGGGAAGACAAAACAGGAACCCAGAGCAGAAAGTAGAGCAGAACATACGGTGGAACCCAGTTTACTGCCTGCTTCCAGGCTCATTGTCCACTACCTTTCTTATAAACCCAAGCCCACCTTCCCAGGGATAGCTAAGCCATCAAACAAGAAAATGTCCTATAGACACACCCACAGGCCAATCTGATATAGACAATTCCTCAGTCAAGGTTCTCCCTTTCCAGCATGTCAAGTTGACAACTGAAGCTAACTATGACATACATTATGCTATGTTTACTTTTATTCAGCTGGATTTATACACATGTGCATATTCTTTCCGAATTTGAGTGTATCAAAGGGTTAATAGCCGTAATCTTTGGTAGTTTCAGTTAGGATCATGAAGGATATTTATTTTTACTTTCATTTTTCTCATGGTTTTCCATGAGTGTGTGCCTATGTAACTTTCATAATAATAAAAAGATGTTTCACAAATAAAATGAGGAGCATTTGTCTTCATACTGTTATGTAGATACAGACGCCTTGAATGCCCATATCCCTTATGAAATTGATATGGTAATAGCATCCAGATTGGACCTACTCTTAGTGTAAGGGGATAAGCTGGACCATCAAAACAGACCATTTCTACTTCTATAAGTCACTTCAGACTGAAGAATACTGCCTGCCATCATATTTGTAAAACTATCTTTGGGAGGCAGAGAGATAAACTAGTGGTTGACAGCCCTCATTGCTATTGTGGGGAACCTGGGTTCAGTTCACAGTACACAGTGGCTCACACCATCTGTATCTCCAGTTCCAGAGAGTCTGATGCTCTCTTATGACCTCTCAGGGTACCAGTCATGGATGTGGTGAATAAACACACATTCAGGCATTCAACTCATACAGGCAAAGTAAGTAAAAATCGAAGAAAGTCTTTTGATATGATCTGTCATGTCTCTAAAAGCAATTCCACCCCCAATATTGCCAGAAGTCTAAAGTGTTTGGCCAGCCACGGGAAGAAGGAGATGGGGTGATTATTTTAGCAACCAAAGGACAGGAAATTTCTTGCATTGGACAGTCAAGAAGAGCATAATAAGTTTATTACCTTTGAAACATCAAGAGCTACCACAGATACAAGCTATCTGGCATGTCTGCACTGAGTCCTCCCTGTGTAATATATTATTTTGTCCTTCCTAGAAGCCCATGATGCCCATGCAGTTCTGATTTCTACTTAGGCAAGGAAACAGTGTATACAACTGGAGGCTCCATTGCTAAGCAGTGACAGAGTCATCACTTTGCATGATGATTGGGGTATGGTCAGAACCCAGAGAGATGGAAAGGAGCCAGGTGTGGGCCTTAGATGACCAGGTGGCCCCAGTTCTTGGTAAGTGTCCTTCTCTTGGGTTGAAGGGCATATGGTAAATAGGATGTGCATGTATACTTGTAAAGGCCAAGCATGTGTATATCTAAATATACCCCAACCACAATATGCAATGGGAGGGGGGAGCTTCAGACAAGGGTGGCAAAGGATGGGGGAAGACTGAAAGCGATCCAAGTGCCTGTGGAGCAAGAGTCACCAGTCACCAAAATGCAAAGGTGAGAGGCGACTCCAAAGACAGCCACCCCTCAGAGCCGGCCAATCGCTCTCCACTATGTTAGTCCACAGCTTTACGTGGTTCATTTTTTTCCAAACTAAGAAGTCCTTGGATTCTTGCATTGTGAAAGGATCACATTCACAGCTTCAGAATTTCAAGTAACGTAGAAATATAGACGGTAAGAAGGAGAATGGCTCATGCTTCCCATCCAAGTCTCTAGCTGCGCTACACAGCCACCACTCATCAGCGACATGTTGCTCCTTAAGTTAGAATCAGTTAAATAAAGTAAAATAAAATCATACAATTATATTTATTAGCATCACTGGACGCTTTTTGGGTACCTAAAGGACACCTGTGACTGGTGGCTACTGCGTTGCAGGGTTCAGAAGTAGAGCATGGATGTCATCATAGAACCGTACAAGTGAATGCTGCCCTAGCAGTACTCAAAAAGCATGCTGTATGAAATGCCGCTTTCTTCAGTTATATGCAGAAAGTCAGGGCAACACAGGTTTATTGTTTTTGCAAACAGTGCAGCAGTTTTGTCCCTGTGACACCTCATCTCCCGAGAAGCACGCACTTGAAGTGTTTTAATCAAAGTATAGTTTATGCAGTGTAAGTAATTCAATAATACAGGGGAAATGACATCCCATTCCCTTACTACAGAGACAAATTTACTTAATGTTGGTTTTTGGTTATTTTCATGGCTGCTTCCACAAACGTGCTTCTTGATGTGTCACTTCGTCAATAGCTGTTACCGCCTCAATATGGAAGGCGTGGATTAAGCTCACCCGCATTGACCTCCCTCCCATATGCCTCCTGCTAGTTTTTAAATTTGCATTAGTACATTCTATTAGTTGTCTGTAACTCCAAATAACACTGTTTAAGCTTTGTGTCTTATATTACCTACTTTCTCTTGACTTGAAAAATTGTGGTACCAACCCCTCACCCCTTTCCAGCCTCATACCCTCCCACTTCAAAGTCCTTCCTTCTGCTACTGCTCCTCTTTTTGTGCCTTCATTATGTCGTCTGTCTGCCAGCCAACACTGCCTTTTCTGTGCCTTCCACATAGCCTGACACCAGAAGCCCAAAGCCGGTTAGCAGACATCAATGTCCCAAGTTTAGCTATGCTGCAATCTACTTAGCTAGATCAGATGCTAGACTGTCTAACATAACTCTTACATTGGGGGGGGTGTCTCTCAGTCCACCCCATCCCATACATGCATGCATGAGGGTATTCACATTTGCAGGGTAAACGATCTCTGTTCTTTAGTATGTCAGAGTGAGCTCATGTATAGGGTTTTGCAGAACCTGAAAGATGATTCACATCGATCCTCTAATCCCTTTGATTTTACACAAACTTCACATCTCACATCTTTGTTCCAACACTGTCTCTCTAGCATGGCCTGGAGGCGGTTGAGTGTGCTCACTTTCCTGATCTCTGGAGTGCTGGTCTCTTGACAAGACTTATAGTACATGGACTAAAATGTACAGAGGGTAAGAATTCTATCCAAGAGACCAAAGTAAATGCATGGAAACATTTATATTACATGAAAGTGGGTACAAATTATTCATAATTTCAGCATCCATATTGAGTTGCCTTTCATATGCATTAGTTGAATGAGGGAAGGAACCAAAAACCAGTATTGAGGCTTGTTCTCAAGCTGCTGGGAGATCCCAAGAATCACCAACTGTCTTCCTTTGATTGATGCTGTGCAATATAGTGTGTAGGAGAGATGGCACTGAGTACTCTCTTACACGTGTACCAATCTGGATTCACTCTTTGGAGAGCGTGGCTCGTTTTAAGAGTGTAAATTATGGTTATACCGCAGCAACAGACCTCCTCCCGCTGCTCTTCCCACTGCGATCTCCCAGGTGAAGTGGCATTCCTAGAATGAGCCAACAGGTCAGGAAGAGCCAAAATTTGGGAATACTTTGCAGTTTTAGTGGAGGGGAAAAGGAACTAGATTTTTAGGGGCCTTGTGTCCTCCTCCTCATTCAAGAACTGCACCCATCTATTTTTCCTTTTCCCTTACAAAGTCAGGCAAGGTGCCAAAAACAGTGTCCATGATGCTGTGCATTTGCTGTGCATGAATGAGGCTTCCTTCCCTCATTCATGGAGAAAGCAGACTGTACACAGGGGATGATCCCGGAAACTGCCTGGGTACAGCAGGTGCATTGGGAACCCAGGGCATCAGGTAGTTAGTCTGTCAAATGGGTTGGTGGAAAATGTCCAGGCAGGAGGACAGGATTGAGTACAGAAACAAAAACAGGAAACAACATAGAGGTATGTAGGTCTGCAAGCTAGTGCATGGGGTGGAGTGGGGAGGGGCACAAGAGAGAGTGTCAGCTTCCCCTTACTATGACAAAGTACCTGAGGCAAGTAGCTTTATAAGGAGAATGTGGTCATCAGTTCACTATCAGTTTACAGCTTGGGAAATCCAAGTCCAAATTGAGTACCACTAGTTTGGCATCTGGTAAGGGCGGTTCACCATGATGAGAATGCATGTAAGATTAAAATGTTATAGCAGAAGTTAGAGAGAGAGAGAGAGAGAGAGAGAGAGAGAGAGAGAGAGAGAGAGAGAGAGAGAGAGAGAGAGAGAGAGAGAGAGAGAGAGACTATGTACCTCTTCTTCAAGGTCCAAGTCTTCTGCCCAAACTACTACCCTGGGAAGCAATCCTTTTCATATGGAACTTTAGGGACACTTATCCAAGCCCTAGGTAGTTTAGATAATGATAATCACAAGTCAAAAAGAAACCTCACAGCCAGGAAAAGAAGTTTAACTATATTTTGTGCTGGAAGCATGACTCAAATTCATTCCATTTGGTGCTCATCCTGCTCTGCCCCGGGCATCTGTCCACAGGGCTACTTCCCCTGCCTTGTGTCTGCCCTCCCTCTGCCTGCTTCCCCTGCATTGAGTCTGGCCCCACCTCTGTCTGCTTGCCCTGCCTTGGGTCTGCCCTCCCTCTGTCTGCTTGCCCTGCCTTGTACCTGCCCTCACTCTGTCTTTTCATTGGTCATTTTAGATGTTTTTTTAAACTTCAAATGTGAAAGTAGAATGTGCTAATTTTAAATGGATATTCCTTTTTTGACTTGTATTTCATGTGTATGGGTGTTTTGCTGTGTGTCTGTCTGTGCGCCACCTGTGTACCTGGTACCCGGTTCTTGTAGAGGCCGGAAGAGGGTGTTAGAGAACTAAGGTTACGAGCAACCTTGGTGATGAGCAACCAAGTGGGTGCTGGGAATTCTGGGTCTCTGGAAACCAACTAGCACCCTTAACTGCTGAGTCATCTCTCCAGACCCACGAGCTAAACTTTTAAGAAATGAAAGACAAGAAGAGGAAAATAGAAGTTCTCTTGTCCACCTGTAATTCTCTTGTCCACCTGTAATATGACCTTTGGTGGCCATATTCTCTGTGTGTAAAGAATGTGGTGAACAAGTGACATCAGATATGCATACAATATTCAACATTCTGCCTGGATGATTTAATTAAGTTTCACATGTCCTTGTATGACTTCATATTCACAATTCATATTTTTATTAATTTCTGCATAGTATTTCATAGTATGGATTGGCTTTAAGACTTTAATTATTTAAATAGTACTTATTAAATATGTAAGTTTTCTCTTATTAGGCTGTGATGACTATACACACAGATTTAAGTATGCAAACATACATATATTTGCACATACTACATGAAATGCATACATGTAATAGATGTATACTACTATATATTAGACTTGGTATACCTACTATGCATGTACACTTATTTATGAACAATAAATGTACACAATAGGAAAAGTATTAAATATGCACCAGCTATACTGGGAAGCTATAAAAATTGTCATCCTGAAAGAAAGGATAGGAAGGAGACCATAAATGAAGTCATCTTTATCTGTAATACTTTATTTCATACACATGTGTATGTATGTATATGTTTCATACACACATATATACTGTGGGATATTATTTTAAGATGTGTTATATTAATTTATGTGTGGAATATTTGTTTAATGATGCAAAGATGTGCTGCATTCTTTTTTTAAACGAGCAAATCTATTGGTCTTTATTTTATACTTGCTTGTGCTTCCACATTCAATGAGATGTAGTTATTGTCTAACATTCTTTATAAAATTGTGCAGTTTAATCACTTCTCAATTTCCTACACTGCTCCTTCATATCCTGATAATGTCAGTGTTTTTTTTAATTTCCAGTGAACTATAACAGGAAAATAAGTTCATCACAGGTATCTTTAAGACTTATTTCTCTAATATATACAACACAACTATGATAACTATACATAATATTAACCAAAGTACAAACATTCCAGGTTCATCATAACACTGGCTTGTGTAATAATTTAAAAAAGGTCTTCCCTCTTGCATGGTGTGTTTCAGACATGTCACAGTTGGCATCCTTTTCACACTCACTGAATTGGAGTGTTGTTCATGTCTTCATTCTTTAGCAAGGCCTCCTTTCCTGTGCTGGTTAGCATGTTTCATGTGCTGGTTAGCATGTTGTGTTGCATTCTTTTATGTTGAATTTGTTTAACTCTGTGAAGCTGTGTTACTTTGCCTGCCTAAAACACCTAATTGATCTAATAAATAACTGAATGGCTAATAGCTAGGCAGGAGAAATGATAGGCAGGGCTGGCAGGCAGAGAAAATAAATAGAAGAAATCTGGAAAGAGAAGGTTTGGAAACAAGAAAAAGGAGAAGGAGAGAGGACATCAAGGATCAGACAACCAGCTATACAGCAAGCCATTAAGTAAGAAGTAAAGAATCATTTGTAGAATGGAGAAAAATAAAAGCTCAAAGGCAAAAGGTAGATGGGATAATTTAAGTTAAGAAAAGATGGCTAGAAACAAGCCAAACTAAGATCAGTCATTCATTTAAAAAAAGACTCCAGGTGGTGGGCCCCCCAAAGAGCCAAAGAGTAAAAAAACAACCAACTACACACACATATGTATACACATATGTATATAGATATACAAATATTATCTGTCATGTTTTATTTCACATATATTACATATATATTTCATGTACATACATACATATAAATGTATCTGTATATATAACAAAAATGAAATAAATACATTGATAGTTTGGATATTATCTTCTTTATTTGTCTACATTTTTAATTCTCCATATATAATTTAAATATTACACATAGAAATCAGATTGACATCTTCATCCTACAAGTTTGTTTTACTTCCAAAAGGTGTGCTCTTGAAGAAACTGCTTGTGATATCAAGACAGAAGTCCTGGTGTTAGGCACTACACGGTTTCTATGGCAGTTCTTCCAAAATGTTCATATGCCAGCCTGGGGTACTTACTACAAAGTGAAGTAGCCTGGAAGGAAAAGATGTGGATGGTAAAGGGAGGAAGCTGGGAGGCCGGAACATGCTCTTGGTGGGCCCTTCCTCTCACTCTACTCCCAGTCACCATGAGGCCAGTCGTTTTGCTTTTCTCTAAATGCCCCACAATGACATTCTATTTGGTCACGTGCTGGAAGGATATGGACCAGTCAGCCATGGGTCTCCAAAGCTTTGACCAAGTTAACCTTCACCCCTCAAACTTGATCCTCTGAGATAGCTGACCCAGTGGTGGAAAATGGTCTAACTCAGTCTCGTCCAATCCTGCCCAAAGTTAATTGTGAGCTCCAGGTTTACCTCTGTGTTCCTCCATCAGGTCAATAGGTGGTAAGGCACAGTCAAATTCTTCTGTCCTGTCTTTGCTTTTGGGTTCCTTCATGTGTCCCATCCAGAAAATGTCTATGTCAAACAAGTGTACTCACTGCTGACAATTGCTGTGCTCCACAGAGGCTCTCAGTGAAATGGTCAGCCAAGAGGACCATCTTCTCAATGATGCTGAACCATATCCTTTTCCACTGTGGCCCCCACTCCAGAACAACACGAGTCCCCAACATACCTCGGCTCGCTAGAGGATTCAGTCCTCCCCCACGGCCCTCAGATAGCTAATGGCATAGAGTTCATGGGGAAACACTGGAGACCTTATTCCAAAGCATTTCTAGAACCCAGGAAATGTGTTTTTAGTCAGTGCTGATGGAACTGTAGAGACAGGTGACCCAGATTCAAGCTTTAGCTCTTGACTTTATTAACTGTAAGACCGTTAATCTCTTTTATCAGCCTAATGGAAATAATGCTACCAGCTTCCCTTATCTGGAAATGTCATCACCAGGATCAAGTGAATAAGGATGAGAAAGTGATGTGGAAGCCATATAGTAGTACACAAATGATAATTTTACTGTCAAACATGGATTCAGTCCAATGAACTCTCCTGTCCTTTTCTATCAATACAAGTTCAGTATTAAAAATTTATGATGCTGAGGAAACTTCAGGGTAGCTCATTATTAGTTTTTTTTTATGACTCCAGTAACAGAGTACTGAAAGTGGGTCACTTAAAAAATACATCCTACGACAGTTCTGTAGGCTTGGCATACATAATCAAAGTGGTGGAAGACCATACTCCTTGAAAGGCTAGAATCCTCATTTTTCCTGTTTCTGGTGACCCTGCTATTCCCTGTCCATTTTACTGAGTGAAATATGAATAGAACATTAACTCTCACCTTGTCACATGGCTATCTTTCTCCATATCTGTCTCCTCATGGTTCTCAGACTCCTTGTAGGAATACCCAATATCCGGTTTAGAACCTTGCCCTAGGAATTTTTCTGTTGCTCTGATAAAATACCCTGGCCAAACAATTTAGGGAGGAAATGTTTACCATAGTTCCCAGTTCCAGGATACATTCTTTCATGGGAGGGAAACCACGGTGCCAGGAGCGTGAGAGGGGTGTCAGGAGGTGGAAGCAGAGATGGGTGCACACTAGTTCTCAGTTCATGTTCTCATTTCACAGGGCTCCTAACCCAGGTGCCAACCACAGTGGATAGATCTTCTCAGATCAACTGACTCCATCAAGATAATTCCCCAAGGGCAAGCCAAGAGAACCACCACTTCCAGTTTGACTCTAGAGCTCTTCAACTTTACAATTGAAATTAACCATCTCAGATATGATTCAGGAAGATTTTACCTTCCCTTGATTACATCTGCAGACTGCATTCTAAATAAGATCACATCCCTAGTCACCTGGGATTGGGACTTGATGGCGTCTTTTGGGGGAGACAAACCAAACCTACCACGGACATGTGGCCTGATGTGTGTCTGTGCATCTACATATCATGAACTTTTGAAGTTAAAAAATTAAGGTAAGTACTACTCTCATTAGCAAAGGTGATCTGGTTCCTAGAAATCTCTCCTCAAAGTTCAAAGCATTGTTCTTTTAGCTCGAAGTCCCCTTCTCAAAACACATCATAACTCTGGAATGGCTGCCATGAAACCACCCATTTACAGTCCTGTCAACATTACAATACCAAATAATCTGGGATAAGGGAAAAGGGAGAAATAGAGAGATGAACTCGTCTTTCCTTCCCATTTGCTGAGGATGTCACATGATTCAATATTAAAATAGTTGTCCCATTCACTCATCATAACCAATTTATCTCTAAACAGCACATTTTTGATTGTTTGC
Source organism: Mesocricetus auratus (assembly GCF_017639785.1). Taxonomy (NCBI): domain Eukaryota; kingdom Metazoa; phylum Chordata; class Mammalia; order Rodentia; family Cricetidae; genus Mesocricetus; species Mesocricetus auratus. The sequence continues at coordinate 5,352,557 of NW_024429222.1, read as the reverse complement.
TTTGTAGACGAGCAAGCTGAAGCTCAAACAGGAAAAATTCTTATCTAAAGAGTCATAGTAAGTGGGAGCCCTTGGGACACAAATGTGGGTATTCCCGATGCATAGCAACCACATAGCTTTTATTATTCTTATTTTAATTTTAGACATTATGTGTGTTAACTGTCAACATGGAGGATATAATCTGAACAGGGAGGGACGGTCCCTTAGTCTTGCTATACCCTTTGTTTCCATACCATTGTTGAGGAATTTCTGGTTTAGGAATGTGTAACACACTGAGTCCAGATGGCCCTACATAGCTCGTCTTCCTTTGTTAATCCATTTAGTAAACACTGTCTGGCATCATATAATAGACACAGGGCAACATAGGTCAGCAAAAAGAACCCTTACAAAGCCCACCATTTCAGGATAGCTAAAGCACTTACCCATAAGTCAAGCCTACATTTCACTTTCTGCATTAATGATGGAAATGTCTTTGTCTCAACTTCAAACAGAAGTCAAGGAGAATAAAAACAACACGCATGTACCTGATAGATACCAGTTCCATCGGTTTCTGCCAGGCATGGAAAGCTCCTTGGCTCCCAGCCCAGTAGATGATAGTTGGAAGGAAGAAAGAGTATAGAAGGAATCGAGAAACTGCCCTCCATCATTGAAAACAGAAGATAAAAGGAATATTCACACAGGCTACTGACGGTTTGAGGGTTGTAAGATGTCCCTTTTCCTTCCATAGGCAATAGTTAGAAAGAACCTTGCTTCTAAACACACAAATAGTGACCCACTTGAAGAATTCAAATCAGAGCACAGGTCTCTGCTCTTCCCGATGCTGGATTAAACTCAAAAGCACACAAAGCAGGAAAAGGCACAGTCTCCTTAAAAGTTCAGAAGCCAAACAGCAAGGGTGGGGTGGGAGGGTCAGTTGACCTCATGCTGCAAAGTGCCAGCAAAAGGTCTAGTCTGGACGCTAGGGACGGCTGGAGGGATGGAAGAATTCCAGGGGCAGGGACCAAGACTCTGAGGTACCTCAGGTTTCTTCCTGTAGACTCCCAGGTTGGGAAGTGTGTGAAACCTTTTTTTTCCCCTCTCCTTTGTCTTTGGAAACTCATGAAAATGTTCAGTGTAATCCATTTGTCATCAAGGCAGATGAAGCACATTTGCGGTCGGCCAAGAATAATGCAGCAGCGGCCTAATTGTGTCGAGACCTACATTTTACTAGCTGTATGCACTTCTCAGGCCTGGGCAAGGCTGGAATCAGGTCCTATCACAGGACTGTGCCAAGTAGCCCTGGGTCCGCAAGAAAGCAAATCCTATCTATTAGCTGTGCTACTGGGCTCCATGGTGAAGTTAGACCTGCCCAAATATTAGTCAAAGGGGGAAGAGGTGCACACAGTACTATACAATGAAGCAATGTAGCAGAACAGAGCGGTCCAGGCAAAATATTCAATAGCACTGCAAAACTGCAAGCTGTTTCTTAAGTACTTCTGACTATTCATCCCAACATAATTGCTCACATGTGTGTTTATCTATACATTATGTGCACATTAAACCTTGTTGGTGTGTTTTATACCCTCTAAATATCTACTAAAATAAAAATGCAAAATTAATCAGAAACAAATAAAAACCAGAGCCGGTGGGATGGCTCGGTGGGTAAAGACACATTCTACACAGCATGGGGGCCTGAGTTTTCTCTTAGGGACCCACAAGGCAAAAGGAGAGAGCTGCCTTTGGAAGTTGGCCTCTGACTTCCACGTGTGCGCTGAGGCACGGACATGCATGCGTGTGCATGCTCACACACGCATACACACACAAAATAAGTACATACATAAATAAAACAGATAAAATTTAAAGTTACCATGTGAAGGTTACAGCTCTGAGCTACAGCATTCATTTACTGTACAGGACAAATGATGTAACATTTCCTCTAGGACTGGCATAAAAAACCTTTTTATACTACAGAAAATCAGTTGCAAATGCTCATTTCTGCCTTTAAAAGGTGAAAACAGGGCCTCGGAGAGGTGACCTAATGGCTGCTCTTCCAATGGACAAGTGTTCAAGTCCAAGCGCCCACACCAGGGTCTCAACTCCATCTGTAACTCCAATCCTATGAGATCCAGTGCCTTCTTCCAGCTACCACAGGCACTGGGCACAAACATGGGGTACAGATATGTACGCCCAGAGAAAATACCCATAAACATAAAATAAAATAATGGGAAAAGTTGATTGTTGAAGCAGTCATGATCATATGTAAAAGAATATGTGTGTAGTACTGATAAAACTATAAAATGAACTGCCCTGAGGTCTGGAAGGCATAGCTTAGTGCTGTAGTACCTGCCTAGCATGGACTCAAACCTCAATAGTGTGCGCGCGCACACACACACACACACACACACACACACACACACACACACAGCAACCAACAAAAGCCTACCTCAAGAATTTGCTTGCCAACTATTGTTTATCTTTGTTCTATTAGGCTGTGATTTACATAAAACATAAATATAACTTGTGAAGAGTTTTCACAACTCTGTAAATTTTTAACGCAGCTGTTGTTTTGACAGAAAAGGGGAGCTAAGTTCATCAGACCAAATTCTTGTGTGGCAGTAATAATTATCATTTGTATACTACTTTGTGGCTTACATATTGCCTTCTCCTGTTTATACTTCTTAATCCTGATGATGACATTTCCAGATAAGGAAGGCCAGTGGCGTTATTTCCATTAGGCTAATAAGAGAGACTAAAAGTCTTACAGTTAATAAAGTCGAGAGCCAAAGCTTGAATCTGGGTCACCTGGCTCACAGTTCCATCAGCACCAACTAAAAGCACGTTGCCTGGGTTCTAGAAACGCTTTAGAACAAGGTCTCCAGTGTTCCCCATGAACTCTATTCTATTAGCTATATGAGGGCCCTGGGGATGGACTGAGTCCTGTGGAGCACCAAAGCAAGTTGAGGACTTGCTTGCTGATGTGCTAATTCTGGAGGCTTCCACATGAAGGTGAAAGAGAATTCAGGAAGGTAGGTTCTTGGGTTAACCACTTCCCACTGACACACAGTGGAGCATGACAGTACACAGGGCTTGGGCATCCACATTTTTTCAAAAGAGCCAGAAGGGGAATTTGTGCACCGGAGAAGGGATGGGGGGACATGATCAGATTCCTTTCTCTTACACGTTTCCCATTGACTAATATTCACCCCGTTACAAACTGACTTTCACCCACTTTGAAGGACCTCATCTGTCCCCAAAGTCTGCTAAGACGTAGGTAGGCCAGGGCGAGTACAGGAGGTCAGGCTGCTCATCTGTGCTCAACATGGGATAGGTTTTTTGCTTTTGTTTTGGTTTTCAGAAGATTGTCTCCTCTTTTCAACATTTCCTATTCACAGACAGAATGGAAAAATGAGGCTGTTATGGAGCCCCTACTGAAGGAGATGGGAGATAAGAGCTGCACAAGGATTGAGAGCACTGTGCCCTCTGTCCCTGCAAAAATAAAATAGTCGGACACAGTGTTATATCGCATGGTAATTACCATACCCAGTAAAATCTAAGGCACCCCAAATGAAATTAAACTGATGCTTGATATGCGCTTAAAGTGTTTTTACAATGCAAGCTGAAATGACACATGTTTATTCATCGTGTGTGTGGTGTGTGTGTGCGCGCGCCCGTGAACATGACAGTGCCCGTGTGGTGTTCAGGACAACTTTGGAGGCCAGTTCTCTCCTTCTGACACTGGCGTTCTTGGGGTTGACCTCAGCTTGTCAGGCACTAAGAATCTCCTCACAGGTACCCAGGCACACTTTTATTTCACACAGAAAAAGAGATATAATAATGGAAATGTTAGGATATTCCCCCAAACATTTCTGCTTTTGAACAGCTTTCCATCTGAATTGTCCATGCCTGTACTCACTAACTGTTAAAGTCCTGGGCGATTATCATAACCACCTGTAGACAGTAGTTATTGTGGTATGTGCCCAAAATTTATGCATATAAAAAGATGATGAGATGCATGTTTACCCTCTATGAAGTATTTTCATACTTTCTATGATGACTAGTATCTTCCATTTACTATAAAATGTTTTCTTTTCACAGCCTGGAGGATTTCTGGTGGTTGTCTAACTTGCTGGGTTTGGGGTAGTGGTGGGAGAGTCTTCTCTTTGCTAGGTTTTAGTAATCCCAGCAAAGGGATTAATGAATTGGATTAATTGATGGGTATACCTAACCCTCAGCATTCTTTGCAAGCTATGCGATTTAACCGTGTTTGAGAAAAGTTTCCTACTAAAACTCCAGGGTTTTTAATTTATATGGAGTCTTAAATACAATTCATCATCTTATCTAATCTGATATCCAAGGATAGCTTTGTCAAAGCAGAGTCAAGTATTGGCAATCCCCCAGAAATCTCCAAAGAACGAATGAAAGAAAAATGATTTAAAGCTGAAAGATTTAAGGAGAGCTTTGAAATCTTTAAAAACTTAACGACGAACCTCTTCCCAAATCTGCTAATGCTGGCTTTAGAACATGAATAGAGAATCAGACTGTGGGAGGAGAGGTGCATTGTGGGTATTGCTTTGACTACTGCTAGAGGGGCAGCTAGCATCCCAGTCAAACAGTAAAATGACAATTATATAGAAGATTCCCACAGAAGAACTAATTCCCTAACTTAGGGTAACTTACTTGCTTTGTTTTTATATTTTATCTGTCCTTGGAAGTTGTGGGTACACAGAGTACTCCCCCTTTACAGCAAAGGCCTGTGTCTTATTGAGGGTTGATGAGTATAGGTCAGACTCAGACTTGGATCCCAATTTGGTACTAACTGGGTATGTGTTCTTGTGTTAATTCTGTAACTTTCTGTGTATGTGTTTTCATAAATTAGATGGAAAAGATACTTATGTTTGCTGAGTGATACAGCTTTAAGAGTAACCAGGAGTAGTTATTAAGACCTGGTGCCTGATAAATGTCTAGCTCCTGGTAGATATGTGCTAGTTTATTTTATGTTGTTGGGGCAAAATGCCTGAGATGATTAATTGATAATGAAAATGGTTACTTTGGCTGACAAATTTGAAGTTTTCAGTCCATGGTGGGACAGTACATTGTGGTAAGGGTGGACAGTATTAGAAGGCCTGTTCACCTCATGATCACATGGAAGAAAGGAAGAGACCAAAGTCACACAACTCCCTGGAGGACATATCCCCAATAATCTAAAACCTCCTAGTAGGTTTTACCTACTGTATGTTCCACAGCTTCTCAGTAGTGTCGTGTTGGATCCAATGCCCTTCATACATGGCAATCTTGTTATTTCCCTTGCTGTTTGTGTGGGAAACCTTCAAGATTCAAACTGTAGCTTTTTGAACTAAAGTAACAACTGCTCTTACTAATTCAAGTTCCTCACACGACGTGTGTCATATGTCTAATTCTTCATTCCAAGGAAAGAATGGTGGACAAACACCGTTACCCAGGTTGTTTCTTTCTATGTATGTCTATCTCAAAATAAACACTTATTTTCTTTTATAAATTCTAATAGTGGAGACAGGAACTTTTTGTTAACACATATCCTACTTTGTGCGACTACAGCAAACACATTTAACTTTCTTTTCCATTGATGCTAAGTTTGTGCTGCACACTCTATCAAGACTGCCGGCACTTTCTAGGCGTTCTGTTCCAAGGATGTTGGACATTGCCTTTAAAAAAGGTTTTGGCACTAAAGTAAGAATTTTGAGCTGCAGTATAGAAGTCTCTATGTCTCAGGCTCATGCCAGAGGCTGCCTTGCTCTGCCCTCTACCACATGGTCATCTCTGTGAATTCAGGATCCTAACAAAGGGAACCTATAGAGTTGCACATTTTTCTTACCATCAGGCTTCTTCTTACTCCACTAGCTAGCCCCACCTCCCTGTGGACCAATCAGGGCTGCCTTCATGGCTAGGGGATGAACAAGACCATGTTTGTGCTGGCCAGATTATAAAAGGCTTCTTTGTTTTGTTTGTTTGGATTTTTTTTTGGATAGGAAATAAATCGGCAAATCCATTGCACACATGTTGTGCATACTTTCCTCATTCATGGAAACAAAATTTAGCAAATCATAAAAAAGCACATTTCTTTGTTCTGGAAGTTTCTTAATTTGCTACCCAGAGAGATCTCCATCAGAGCAGGGACATATGACCCAGCCAGTCTCTGTACCTCTGCTCCTTCAATGTCTTCATGCTCCTCAGCCTATGAAAGGCCCTTGTTCGACATTAATCAGGAAGAATGTGTTGTTTCCTTGAATGTTTACATTTTAGCTTCACTTTTTGGCTAGAAAATTGGTGCAGTGGCTATAGTTGTACCAAATTACTTTAAAGAAAGAGAGTGGAAGTACGGGGGGATGGGAAAAGGAAGAAGAAGTGGAAGAGAGAAGGAAGACAGACTCCATTTTCTCTCACTAGTGGAGTTGAGGATGACTTCCTGCATTCTGCCTTTGTGGCTGTGGTCTGGATCACACTTACTTGCTTAGTGACCCAACACCTTATCCTGCTAACTGCCAAGAGCATCAGCTGGGTTCAAAAGGAATATGAGGCTCTTAAATGTTCTAGAGTGTTATAAGATATGAAGTCCTCATGTAGACTCCTGAGACCTGGTCCATGCTGTGGCTGCTGCTGAGATGGCCAGTGTTTGTGTTGACATAGTCCTTTCCAAAAAGCCTTGGCAAACTCTTCTTATAGCAAGCATTGGGCCAGGAAAAGGGAATGGTCAGAAATACAGGAAGACAACATTGTTTATAACCTAAAAAGTCATCAGATACATGCTTCTGCACTGTTTCACAACAAGCGGTAGCAGGATATTATAGCACATAGCTGTGTCAAAATTAATTCTAGTTTACCCACCAAGCTATCACATGCTTACTGTGGAGCCATCATGGCCATTCTGCTCTCTCTGACGGTGAATTAACAGCTTTCAAAAGAGAAGCCCAAAGAGAAAATTGAACCTATCACTTAGTTGGTTTCAGCTGGGTTTGCACGAAATTCTTAGCTAATAAGTCCTTTCTGGTGTACTCACAACTGTACATCATACTTGAGTATAAATATAACACTATCCAATTGTGTAGTTTATTCTTTGGACAGTAAGAAAGGTATCAGCAGTCTTGGAGAATGACCTCCTCTGTCTGCTCACTGGGTCTTCTGAATTTCCTCATCCTTATCACTCATCACATAATCTCTCTCTCTCTCTCTCTCTCTCTCTCTCTCTCTCTCTCTCTCTCTCTCTCACACACACACACACACACACCAGATTCTGCTTTATGATCTAATTTTTGTCTTTTCCTGGATGCTTCAGAAGCTCAACTCTTTCTAGCATGAGGGGGAAAAGTCCTTAGTGAGATAGCACACAGCAAAAACATTGTCACTTCGGACACTGCTAATGATCATCTTTAATGTTTAAGGCGTGAATCCTGTGAGCATGGTTGAACTAAAACTTGTGAGCGTGACTGAGCTGAATAGCTTCGAAATTTGAGCAGCTCAGTTTGAACCATGTGTTAGAGGCACTGAAGGAGGGGAAATCTGGACCTATTTGACATCGTCTTCCAACCTGAATTCTAACCAGTTCAGCTAAGTTGGGGAACTTTTAGAGATCCAGGATTTACAAAGTAAGGTGTGCAGCTGGGGAACATCCATCACACTGTCTTATCTGATGGCCATTTTCCCCTTCTGTTCACCAAAATAGAAAAAATCAGTGCATTTTGGGGGACAAGTCCTTGCTATTCAGTAGAAGGTGTCTTGGCCAAACCGACAAGGGCTGTGGATGTAAGAAGTTGATTTTATCTCTCAACACTCGACATTTCTATTCATGGCAAGTCTAGCTGCTACCTGAAAATCTTAGTGTCTGTGTAGATAGCACGTAAGCCACCATATTTATACTGAAGCAATTCATAGAGCTGGATATCAAATAAATTCCATGCTAAGAAGGAAGGGAAATTGAAATACTTGTTTTCTGGTAGGACTGTGGTGGATTCTAATAATTATCTGTTTTAATGTTTTCTGTTATTGCTGAATACAGGCTATGGGATTATGCCATATAGCCTATGATACTCCATTTGATTGGGCTATGTTGTGAGCATGTTATTTATTTATTTACTTTGCCCTCATGCATATGGGGTGTGGCAATGTTCACGCATGCCCGTGGAAGTCATTTGGGAGTCAGCTCGATCCTTACATATTGTTGAGAGAGTTGCTTTTGTTGTTTTTAGCTCTATGCTACATTCTCAGGGTAGCTGGTTACCAAGCTTGGAGACAATTTCCCTGTCTTCACCTCCCATCTCTCAGTAGGAGTACTGGGATTAAAGATGCTTACTATAACATCAAGATTTCTGTGTAGATTCTGGGGTTGAGATCCTGCTTTCAGGCTTATGTGACTTCCTATCTCCACCTTCCATTTCCGGGAGTTATACTATTATATCTAGCTTTTTAATATGGATCCTGGGAATTGAACTATTGCTGTCAGGCTTACAGGCTTACACTTTTACCTGATGAGACATCTCCCCAGACTAAGATACACACACTTAATGTATTCAAGTTGTTGAGTTTGGAGAGACAATTATATGCCCATGAAATCATCATCACCTGCAAGGCCATAATAATATCTATTATCTCCTCCAGGTTTTTGCCAGCTCAGAGTGGGTATGGTACTCCTTGTGACTGACCCCACATGGGCCATAGGAAAAAAGCCTCTAATAGTTTTAATGTCCTAGTACACTTTCATCCTCAGCACCAACTTGCTACATATGGTGCAGGAAACTCATGAACATCACTCAAATCTCATATTTTCTGGAATTCCCATCTGCTTTGCGCACTGAGGCCTTTGGTACCCTTTAAAGACACTGTTTTCCCAGTGATGAAAGTGGAGGTGTTGTTTTTGCTTTGTTTTAAACTGAGACCAGAGCCTAGGGATAGAACATTTCTTTACTTTTGTTTCCATTGCCTTTCTAGGCCATTCCCCCTGCTCTCTTTCCTACTAAATGGCAGACACTCTGATACATTCCTAGCAACCTCTGAGCCAGACTCCATTGAATGCACTGGCAGTTTGAATTGCTCAACTGACTTCTCCTGCACTCATGCCTCCCTCGTAGATTTGATGCCTTGAAATTGATAAGGATGATCCATTCAACCTGTAGGATCTCATGATCTCATTTCTTTCCCTCCCTCCCAAAGGTCTTTTCCTACTGTAGGGCCCAGGGCAGCTTGGTACACACCTGCCATGGCAGGTTCAATAGAGACCAACCAAAAACTAGGTCTCAGGTTTCAGTTTACCCTGAGGCAATATCTGACTCCAGAAAAGACCACAAACTGGGACTACACAGGCACCACCCAGAAATGGACCACCCAAAGGGAAAATACCTAATGCTCCAACCATTGTAGATAGGATCCCAAGTTGTTCCTTAACACAAAACAAACCCATCCCCTTTCACCAAGATACCACTATACAAATGTCAATCAATCAGGGGTCCTGAACATTAGAAATCCCCCATTCCAATCTCTGCAATGATGAAAACTCCACCCCAGATGAGCTCGAGGCTCTCTGATCATGGATCATGCCGTTGCATTGGACACACAGAGAGTCCAAGTTTGAACTTGAATAAAAGGCTCTTTGCCTTTACATATGGGATTTGGTCTCCATGTTGGATTTTGGAAGTCTCCTTGATCTTGGCATAACACCTACAAAATGCCCATTTGAACATTCCATTTCCATGTTGTTTCTAGGTATCCGAAATTATTCCTGTTCTGCATTCATCATGAAAGACTCATTCCTCCTCCCTTCCTTCTTGTTCTGCTCTCAAGGCAACTCTGGTGATGCATTACAGAGGAAGGCATGCCTGGCTCTCCATAGAGTACATGCCCACAAACATAAGATTTTGGTTGTGTGTTGCTACCATGTACCAATACTCTTTCAATTCATATTAGCCCCTCAGCAGGCATTCGAAAATGAAACAATGAATAGATTGTATGTTTCAATCTACGTATTGACCATTAGCAAATTATCACATCATCTCAATACTCAGAGGTTAACTCTGACCTACAAGAAACATTCTTGGGAATAATTCCTATCATGGGAATAGTTCCCATCAGTATTTCTAGTTTCCCCACTTTTTTTCTGATGGATTCTAATTAATCTAGTCTTATTTGTAGCTTCACCTGAACTGCTCTACATTCCTCCTGAGAGCAATTTAGAAACACACACTAGTTCTTTGTAATGTTTCCAAATGTAAGTTTTGATAATTTCTTTTTAAATTGGTTAAGAGAAAGAGTGTCGATGCCAAGGGTGAGGGAACATGGGTTATTCTTGTGAGTGAGAAGATTCATGGCTTACTTAATGAGAAAGGAAATGTATTTCATTCCTCCTTAAATGATGGCAAATAGACTTACCTCTTTTCATGTTGTAGCTTTATTCATGGGTATAATATTTGTTCCCTTCTGGGAGTTCTTAGGGTGTGGATCAGAAAACTCCGTTTTGTGTAGATTCGTGATCTGCTAACCTGGCCACTGTGGGGTCTCCTACTGGGCCGGTCACCATATGGCAGACTTTCTTCTTTTTTTCCTTTGAGGAAAAAAATTTTTTTTCTAAGGTATTAATAATTCTTTTCTGATTTTTCTTCTGATTAGTGGCGTGAATTTGTAAGATGTCCAGCAGTATCCACAGGCACAGACCTGTGCTGAAGAAGTTGCTCCCCTAGTGCAAACCTAATTATGTTCTGTGCAGACTTTGGCCTCATTAACTCTTTTTTTCTAAGCAATTCAGTAACATGATCCCAGGGTTAAGAAGCATGGATCAAGGCCTTCCCTAAGGTAACCTTCTCTGAAAATTTAATTTTGTATTTGAGGAAAACCGTAGGGTCCCTGAACCCTTTAAGCTTCCCTGTAGTTTATAGTCATCTGTATCCAAGAAGTAGGCAGAATTGACTAAGTAGAGAACCCTGGACAGGGGGATAGAAAGCACAGCCTTTTCACTGGGGGAGGAAGTTCCTAGGCTGTGGTGGAAATTTTTTAAATTTCAACTGGAACACCCTTGGCCTTGAACATTAATCACTGGCCTGCTAAGGGAGATAAGATATTAATAACACAAACTCTCAACTTCCTGTGAAGGGGAACTTCATGAGCGTTAGTAGCCCCTCCCTCTGATTATTATGCAGGAACAAAAGGAGTGAGAGAATGACTTACTGAAGCCCAGAGATGTGACCAGAGAGAATCAGAGACAGATGGGTGTGTTTGGGTAGGAAGTGGTTGCTGAGGGAACGTGTCAAATATCACAACAACCACAATATTAAGAATGGCTGTGCTGTATGTGTGCTTTCCTTCATTTTCTTCATCTGGTATTGTCTGGAGACTGTAAATGTATGTATTTGAGAATATATTGTGATTTTCAGACATGTTTTCTATTGAAGTTATTTTAAACCAATTCATTATTTTATGATTATTATTACTGTGCCTGTACTTTGAGTTTGGGCTTCATACACCCGCGCTGGGCTCAGATATGCTGCACAGTTAGGGTGACTTGAACTTTGGAACTCCTGATCCTCTTTCCTAGATCTCCTCAGTGCTGGGACTGCTGGCCAACTCTACTCATCCTCTAGATTCAGTTTAGTCTTCACTCTCTCCAAAAGACTTTTCTTGATTTCTCTTCACATAACTCAGTGTGAGTTTGAGTGACCAAGGAACGCACACTCCCTGAACCATCAGTCTCCTGGACACAGGGGCCGCTTTGCTCCCGATTTCGTCTTCACTTCCCTTCTATCAGACCTCTAGAAACACAATGCATCTGAAATAATTGTCTCAGAAAAGAGACAGAAAGGAAGAGGGAGAGGGGAGAGGGTGAAGGAGAAGAGAAAGAACTACCAGATCAGCCACAAACAGTCATAGCTGGAGGAAGACTAGACCTAAGTCCTCCCCTCGTTTTCACAGTTGCTTTAGCCTTGAGGACAGAGATGGGGAGAAGGAAGAAACCCAAGCACAGAGTGAAATTCATGGCGGCTGAAATCTGTCAACTGCCACAGTGGTGCTTTCCTCCTGTGCCCTGTGGTTGGTTGCCTTACAAATAAAATATACGGTGCTATTTTTATTTCAGAACCAGATGTTTGCAATCTAAGACACAAAAATGCTGGGTTGGAGGGAATGGCTAAAATGTCACACCCTGAAGCATAGCTAAGTCTCACAGAAGTGACTGTATGTATTTGCTTGGAAATATTAAATATAGACTCCATCAGCACACCTCCCTCGCTCCTTGCTCCAAAGTCTATTGTCAGTATTGTCAATCATAGCTGCTCCATCTCTCGCCCACTCACATTTATATTGAATGCACTTGTGTGACTTTAAGGTACAAGGAACCATAATAATAGGAGATTTGAAGTAATTTTTTTTCTTCCACTGAATTTAGAAGCCCAGTAAAATATAGCCTTAGAGTCACTGACTGAAGGATGATGAACACATTAATCACATTGACAAATAAACAAAATGATATGTTCTCTTAATTTTCTTGTGAAATGTAAGAGCACAGATGCTGTGAGCTCATGATTTCACTGGCTTTCTGTGTTTATTTATCTGATGATAATTTACCACAACAGTCTTAAGCAGACTGGTCCCTCGCTTCAAACATCCCTGTCTGAGGCCCTGAGGCGTAGGTGAGTGTTGACCACATGAACACAGGGGCAATCGTTCCACTGGCGATGGGCAGAAACATGAGACCTCAAACTGGGAGGAGTAACCTAAGCATCCAGATAAGGAAGCCTTCCTAAGGAAATTGTTCTTAAGGCCATGTAATCGACAGAGGTCTCCAAATAAACAGAACAAATGTGACTTAGACAGACTGATATATAAACAAATAAAGAGACAGATAGATATTTTGAGGAACTGCCTAACAAATTGGTGGGGTGTTGGTAAGGCCAAAATCAGGAAAACTATACTTAGTTTCCTGGACATCCATTTTCTGTTTAAAGAGAGACTGGACACAGTGGATGCTTCAAACAGTGCGTACTTATCTCCCCACATTTCTGGGGGCTACAAGTCCAAGATCAAAGTATCAAGAAATTCTGTTTCTACTAGGGCCTCTCGTTGGCTTGTATTTGACCATTCTGTTGTCAGATCCCCATATGGTCTTCCTTGTAAGCCTGTCCCTGGTGTTTCTCTGTGAGTCCACATTTCTTCTTGTCATAAGGACATCAACCATATAGGAGCAAGGCCCACTCTAATAGCTTCATTTTAACTTAGCCATCTCACAAAAGCTCCTATTCCCAAGCATAGTTACATTCAGATGAACTACAGGTGGGACTTCAATGTATGAAGTTTAGGGGTATATAATTTGTCCCTTAACAGATAAAATCTGATATATAACTAGCATTTTCCAGGGAGGACAGAGGTAGAAAAAGAAGCCCCCTTTTCCAGAAAGAATAAGACACTGAAATACTCTTGGCTGGCTCATCCTTGCCTCAAGCTATGAACTCCCAGTGATAGTTAGTTCTAGTCATCAACTTGACATAGACTGGTCTGTGGCCTGGTCTATGGGGGGCTAGGTGAATTGAGATGGGAAGGCTCACTCTCTGTGGGTACCATCCTCCTCTGGACAGGGTATCCGGAACTGCTTTGGAGTTGAGAGGTGGTATGCACAGCATGAATGCATTCTTTTTCTGCTCTTGACTGTGAGTGTGAGTGTGATGCTTCAAGGACCTGCTGCTGTGAATTCCCTGCCATGATGGACTGTAACCTGGAATCCTGAGCTGAAATAAAACATTTCTCCTCTAAGATGCTTTTGTCAGAGTATTTTATCCCACCAACAGAAACAAAACTAAATACTCACACAAGCTGACAATAATCTTTTGGGAGCAGAAACACAGAGCTGCCTGGTTTTGTCAACATTTCTGGAAAGAGGGAATCCTAGTTGAGAAAATGCCTTCATTAAGATTGACCTGTAGACAAGTCTGTGGGATTGTTTTTGATTAATGAGTGATATGGGAGGGTCCAGTCCACTGTGGGTGGTGCCACCCAAGACAGATGGTTTTGACTTACTTACATAAGCAAGCAGAAGACTGGGGAGGCCATGGGTACAAGCAAGTTAAGTAATGTTCCTCCATGGATTCTGCTTCTGTTCCTGCCCCCAGGTTCCTACTTGAATTCCTGCCATGACTTTCTCAGTGATAGACTGTGACCTAAGAGTTGTAAGGCAAAATAAATCTCCTCATGTTGCTTTGGTCATAGTGTTTTTACCATATCAGTAGAAACTTTAACTTAGCCTAACACTATTATGCCTGTGCTGTTGATGAGGTATAAGTGGGGAATTATGAAACTTGCCTAAAAACTTATAGTGGGGGGAGTCAGGAAATGGTCTTTGGAGAGGCATTGGTATCAAGAACTAGAGAAGTACCTTGGTCCTAGGGTAAGTTGACTAAAGTTATGGACATCTTCTCTAAATCAACATCGAAAAGAATGCAGCGGAGACCAAAGGGAAGGATACGAGTGCTTTGGAGGTTCTTTCCCGCCTGGTCCCACAGAAGCTTTCTTTTCAGCCCCAAATAAACATACAGATGCTATATTAACTATAAAACTGTTGGCCAAAGGCTAGGGCTTCTTATTGGCTATCTCTATCTTAATTATTAACCCATTTCTGTAAATCTATGGATTTCCACATGGTCTTATCTTACCAGAGAAGGGTCCGGACCTGCTATTCCTTTGTGGTCTACATGGTGACTGCCTCTGGCAGGCTCTCCTGCCTACCTTTCCCAGAATTCTCCTCATCTCCTAGTCCCACCTATCTTCTTGCCTTATTGGCCAAACAGTGTTTTATTTATGAACCAATAAGAGAAATATATATACAGAAGGGCATCCCCATCAAAAAAGAGCTTTTAATAATGTAGAACCAGAAATCTAAGCCTTGGAGAGTCAAACTTGAGATATCAAGAGAGAGCAAAGAACAGGTTGCTTGAATCTTGAATTGCTGAGCCTTTAATATGGTGGATGTGATAACTGCGCAGGTCATCATAAATCTTAGGCATGAAAACTGCACTCTACCTTCTTGAGCCAGTCAATGGACTTTAGCTTTGGATCAGCTAAAAGTCATTCTGTATAGCCCAAAAAAGCTCTAAGAAGCACTTCTGAGGCTCATTTCTAAATAGGCAGTGACAAGCAGTCTCAGCTTTGCTTGCAAAGACATTAGTATTTGAAAGTTTTAAGATGAATCTGAGAATCTAATTTCTTTCCCAATCCTAACTTATTGCCCTCCCTGTCAACCTGGACTTAGAGATCATGCTTCCAATTATTCTAGAATGATTGTCTCTAGGCCAGACATGAAGGCCAATAGAGTTGAACCAGCAAAGTGTGTACTGAGAGACACATCCAAGAAGGAGACACACAAAAGCATGGGCCTTACAGCTTCTGGAAAGAAGAAAAATTCCCACAATAAGTGAGTGTGCATACTTTGAGTGACTTAGATGAGGAGGCACAGGATCAGAAGATTCCCCTTGTTGGTGTCTGGATGATGTATGAGCTTTGGACAAGATAGTTTTCAATAGACATCCTTTGAAAGAGAATGTTGACAAGGAAAAGGCCTACAGCAATGGGAAAAGAAAGAAGGAAAAATCAGAGGCATTTAGTAACAGGTGAAATGGGCCTTGGTGATTCACGGGAAACTAGAAGATGAGTCAATAATGATGGGCCAGGTGTGGTGGTACATGACTGTATTATTATATATCTTGATGTTGGGGACTGCTAGAACCTTGAACAAAATGGAGTCTGTCAACCATTCCTTGGCCTTCTGCCCTTGAGACAAAGGAAAAGGCTAACCATAAAAGTTAAATTTACGCCGGGCGTTGGTGGCGCACACCTTTAATCCCAGCACTCAGGAGGCAGAGGCAGGAGGATCTCTGTGAGTTCGAGGCCAGCCTGGTCTACAGAGCGAGTTCCAGGACAGCCTCCAAAGCTACAGAGAAACCCTGTCTCGAAAAACCAAAAAAAAAAAAAAAAAAGTTAAATTTACACAGGGCAGCCCACCCACCTAGCCAGGGGGAAGTAACCCTTACAGAGCAATTGTCTTTGTTAACAAAAGGTTAAAGTGTTCCTTTGAATACTTTCTACCCCTCCCTAATTCCTGCACCTGATTTACGCTGACAAGCATTTGTGGAATGCGACTGATGACTGATGGAAAATTATAGCTTTGTCTTTACCGTATTTGGTGTATATTTGAGTTGAGACTTGATTGGCATGCTTGTACTGTCCCCTGAGATTCTTCCTCTATAAGTACCATCGCACCCCAAGGATAAACGCTCTTGATCAGCGAACGTTGTCTTGAGCATGTTTCCTTTAACCTCTTGAAGTTTACTTTTAAGATCGGATCTGCTCGTGAAGGCCCACCAAATTAGTAGCGACCCTCATCACCTCATCCCCGCGGGTTGGGGGTCCCCTCCGGGGGTCCCATCTTGAGGCTGAGGAAGAGTAATCCTAAATTCAAAGTCAACCTGAGCTAACTAGGGAAACTATGTCTGATGAAGAAAATAAAACAAACAGATAATCTTTCTCATAGAGTTCCTAATTGTGTATAATACTCAAAATGCCTGTCCTTTTCCTACTGAGATTTTTTTTAAGTCACAATACATCCTGGTGATGAGGAATAGTTTAAAATAGGATAAATAGATTGCTGTTTGTTTTGAGTAAAAGGCTTTATTCCTGGTCTGTCCCCTTTCAGCTCTTCCCCTACCCCATCAAGAAATACAAAAACAGAAAGTGTGCCACACATGAATCACCTTAGTGTCTGCTGTGGACTGACTGCCTCATACTCCCTGCTTCAGCTCCCACAGCTTCTGTACATGTGCCTTTATTTGATTTGATTTTGTGCATATGTGTGTATATATGTATTTGTAGGTGCATGTGTGTGCACTTGTGTGTGAAGACAAGAGAACAACCTCAAATATCATCCAACCAAGCTCGGCTGGCCAGCCAGAGGGACCCAAGAACCATACTGTCTCCACTTTCTTGATGCTTGGATTACAAGTGATGACGGCTAGTATTCTTTATGTGGGATTGGGGGGTGAATTAAGATCCTGGTGCTTGCAAGACAAATGTTACTGAGCCCTTCCCACAGACTTAAGCTGCCTTTGTGAAAACACAGAGCATGTGGAGATACTCAACTCTAAGATGTGCCATCTTGGTCAACATGTTCACAGATGGACTGTCCTCTCTGGGGCATGGTTCCTTTTTACTGGTAAAACAAAAGTCGGGGTCCATGTTGATCTGGATGAGATCCATCAAGATGTTCTGTGTGTAGTTGGAACATCCCGTCCATCTGATAAAAATGCAACAGCCACTGTGTGGTAAACTCCTTGAATCCATCTGAGGTACAACACCAGACCACTCTTCAGTTAAGCATATCATTCAGCAACTTTTCCCAGCACTTTGAAACTAGAGATGGGGGTAGGCTGTGAGTTCCATATTGAGTTCTTAGTAAGAACTCTACCATGGATGACAAAAATTCGAGATGGGTAAAAATACTCCAGTGTTGGGAGATGTGAGGACCTGGGTTGTCTCCATAGCATGCATGTAAAAACCATGAATAGTGGTAAACACTTGTAAACCCGGGTCTGGGGAGGTAGAGACAGGTGTGTGGTTGGGAGCCTACTGGTCAACCAGCCTAGCCTAATCAGCAAGGACTGAGACTGTTTCAAAAGATAAGGTGGGCAATGCCTGGAGAACAACACTGGAGGTTTGCCTCTGACCTCTACAAGCACATATATTCTTCTTCACATGTATGCACATGTGTATACAGGTACCCATGTACACACACACACATACACACACACACACACACACACACACATACACACACACACACACACACACGGTGATTCTCTAAAATAAAGGTTAAGTAGAACGAAATGAAGCAAGTGATTAAATACAGAAGCAGAAAGGTTGAAGAGTGGTTAGAGCAAGGCCCCCTTGCTCCTCCCTGTAAAGGGAAGCTTTTTCCTTCTGAGAAGCCTTCCCACCAGTCTGGTTCCAGAGCTGCATCAGTCGCAAATAAGCACACAGGAGACTATATTAATTATGAAGCTGTTGGCCTTGCTTGTTTCTTACTGGCTAGCTCTGACTTAAGTATTTACTCCATAATTGTTAATCTAAGTATTTCTCTTACCGGAGAAATTTCCGGGCTTCCTACCCCATGGCGGTTACATCTTGACTTCCTGTGTTTCTCCTTCCCAGAGTTCTCCTGGACTTCTAGTCCCACCTATCTAGATTCCTATTGGCCAGCAGTGCTTTATTGACAAATGCACAGAACTTCCCCCCAACACCTCTCTGCTGTGTTGTTTGGACATCCAGCTGGACTGGGCACTGCTTCTTCAGGCTGACCAACCCTGTGCCACTCCCGTGACTACAATCTTACACATGGCCTCTCCTACAGCAGGGACAAAAAAAGTGCTCAAACACCGGGAGGCCAAACACAGGTACTGTGGCTTAGCCTTCCCTCATTTCCTCCCACTCTCTGGCTGTTCAGTTTTCTCCCCAGATATGTGGTCATTGCAGGCAGCACCCAAGCATGACATGAAACTGCATCCCCCAGGGAGGAAAGTTTTTGCTTCTAAGCCTTCAATCTTTGTCTTTAAATTTAGGGGCAAGTGTGCTGGAGATATGGTTCAGGGGTTAAGAACACAGGTTGCTCTCCCAGACAACCTGGTTCTATTCCCAGCACCTACATGACACTTAACAACTGTCATTAAACCCAGTTTCTGGGAATACAATGTTCTCTTCTGGCCTTCACAGGCACTGCATGCATGTGACACACAGACATACATGCAGGCAAAACACCCATAGACTTAAAGATTAACATTTTTTTAAGCCAGGGCAAAATTTCAAGTTGGGTACTAATTTCTTGATCAACTCTGATACTTGCGTGGTATTTTATGTTTAAGCAGAAGTATGCAGGCCTTAGGTATAAGGTTTTGCAGCAGACAGAAGGACATTTCACTGTTTTAACAATTTTCATTTATTCTTTGGTATTTCCACAAATGCACATAATGCATTCTAATCATAGCCCTTCCTGCATACTATTCCACGTATATCTGTGTTACAGAATTTCCAAAACATTTAAGGAAAACAGGGAAACAATGGATGATGTGATAGCAGCGGTACTTTGAAAATGTAGCAAACAGGACATTTTTGGTGCTTAAGAACAGGTACAGCGTGTATGGCATACTGCACAGACAGGAGCCTCTCTCCTTCTACATGGAAGACAGTGCCGAAAGATACACGGAAGACATGTGTATGACAGGCAGACGGATGACAAAGGCTTTTAAAAAGCCTATGTTTCCCGAGAGTCTGGTCTGCATTCGTTACTGTCTTCCCTTAGCTGCATGATGTATCCCACCCCGCTGTAGAGAGAGGCTCGTCTCTAACTGTGCTGGACTCAGGACACACTATCTTTCTAGAGCCCAGGCTTCTCACGTGGAAAAAGAAACTGAAGAGCAGAGTGTGCCGTTCTTGCCACACCAAATGCTGCTCATGCTTGAACCTCGTGACACCACGGGACGGTGTTTTTACAACAATTTTGTATGTCCTTCCATCTTTTCTAATGCAGAATGCACTGGAAATCACCAGTTGTATGAACACTGCCACGCACATATGGAAGCAAGGCCTAATCCGTGTGACAGTGGTACACCAATCGATTGGTGGTGGGGGTGGTGGGGTCTTGGAGAACAGACACTACCTGGTTACCGTGAAGGTTTGACTATGAAATGATCTTTCCTGGGGACTTGGGTGCCAACCGACAGGTTTAGCAAGTGACTAGATCCTGAGGCCTCTTACCTAATCAGTGGATTCACTCCTTAGGTTATGATATGATGGGAAATGGAAAGGGCTGCAATTGGAGGAGATGGGGGCTTGATCTGGAAAGATGTATTTCGTGTGTCATCGTCCCCCCAAACACCTCCCCGCTTCCTAGACACTTTGCAGTATGCAGCCTTTCTCAACCATGTTTCTCCCTCACCTCGGGGCCCAAAGAAATGGAAATGGATCCAGCTGTCATGGTCTGAATCCCTGAGACTGAGATCAACCAAGCCCTTCCACCCATCAGGTGTTTGTTTCAGGGATCCTGTCACAGCAGGGAAGGACCTAACCCAGACCTGGAAGGAAGTCTCACACCACAGATGGGTTGTGTGTATCTGTGTGCATACGTATGGTTGTGTGGCAGTGTTGTGGCCGTAAACAATGGGCTCACGCTGGGGACAGAAGCCTGGCTCAACCAGACACAGTTTGATATTATTTATGAATTAGGGCCTATTTTCATGAATGAAATAATGACTCCCCGTAGTTTGGGGATCTCGTATTGCTTTAACCTTCAACCTTTCTATCAGGAGAAGGAGGGGTGTTTTCACCCTTCACTTTTGCATCATCTCCTCTTTTGCTTGGAGCACTGAATTGTTCTCCAGGAAATTCAAACTTGGTCCAATTAGTGATGACAACACCCATTAGTTCATGGTTCAGTATCTTACCCAAACTTAGTTAAGAAAATTATTGCAGTCTATTACTCTGTACGATTAATATATTCGTGGGTAAATAGTCTAGGTTGGAAGAATAAGAGTGCAATCGTGGGTTCTCATTGGACTGTCAGGCTGAAGAAGCTTTCTTTCCAAGTAGATTGTAGTGTGAAAGCACAAACGCTCCTGAAAGGAGAACCCAACCAGAAATGAAGCCAATGCAGGCAGAGCTGAGCAGCAAATGATGGTGAGTCCTCACATCCATGTAAGTCTCTTTATGACCTAGATCCAGCCATTCCCAAAAGGATTGCCCTTGAACTTTTCGTTCCATGAGTCAGAAAGCCCTTCTCCACACCTGTTTAAGTCACAGCTACTTCAACTGGGAATTTTCCATCTTGCTTTTCAGAGTCCTCACCATGCTGGGCACATGGGAAACTCTTCATAAACTTAGGGCAGGGCAAGTACATGATGAGTGCATGGCAAATGCTTGTCTTAAGGTCTTCTATGCATAGAGAAAGGGTACTGTTTTCTAAAGGGCACTGGAATAACAGTCAAGAGTCTTACTTAAGTCATAGTGTCACTTAACACTTTAATTGAATATTTCTTTTATGCTAGGCATTGTTCTAGATGCTAGAGATGAAGCAGTAGACAAATAGACAAGTTATTTGTCTTAATAGGAAGTATATTCAAATAGAAGAATATGTAATGTGTCAGGGGTGAGCTATTACATGTAACTGTAGAGACAGGCTTGCTGCTAATTAGGTTCGGGATCCTGCATAAGCTGGTTTATCTTTCTCAGGCTCAATATTCTCATATGGGAAATGAATTATGGTTGCGGTTTTTGTTCTTTTTCTTTTCATTTTCATTTCCAGGGCAATCACCACCAACAACAATATTTTCACTGCTTGACATGTTTTTATGGGCCTGAATCCTATATTTCCCTGATATTGGTAAATGTCTGTGTGCATAGCTTTACAAGTCTGTGGATTTCTTCTTGTTCAAGCCTTCCAGAAATGAGTGAGATTCCCATGGGGCCTGAGGGCTGCCTCTACGAGCTCAGTTCCCTTGAGGCCCTCACCTGAAAGCATTGTCTGTGTCACTTCGTTTGTGAGCTTTCCCCGAGATCAGTGACAGCCGGTCTGCTCCATCACCTTTCATTTGGTGAAAAGTTCTGTTATCACGGAAGCAGGATAAGTTGAGATGATTCTACCCCTAGCCCTGGCTCCTCAGTTAATCACTTCACTTATCACTGTCTCTGGTCTTGGCTGCTTCCTTCCATGTGGTTTCAGAAGTTTCAGGCTCCTCTCCCTGTGGAAATGATCTCAGCAGCATGCTTGCTTCTGCCTTTGAAAGCGAGACCATGAATAGAATTTGGCTTTGAAGGGCAAATGCTATCAGTTTACATTTCCGAACGATGATTTGGACCATATTTCCAGTTCTGAATTTGTAAGTTCCTTTCTATTACTGGACACACATTGTATGCCTGTTGATACTTGGTTCTTGTTTCTGGAAGAGTAGGAAAGATATTGATTTGATTCATGAAAACCAAAAATTACTCCTTATTTATACAATTCCCAGGTGCCTTCTTAGCCACTAAGAATTTCAAGCTCTTGGCAAAGAAAAATACTTCAGTTTCCCTTGAAAGTCTTTTAGATGATGATGGTAAACCTCTGGCTGGGGATCTTCCAGGTGTGACTCTGAATCTAAGCATGTGATGGCTGCTTCAGGTGCCTATCCTCTTCATCCTGCTTACAGAACAAGATCGCCCAAGGCTGAAGGCATTTGGACTGTCCACCAAAGAGATTAACCCTGTACTTCATTCCTGATTGTCACTGCATTGGTATCTCACTGAACTCATGTCTTCACTGCTGCTATAGCAAAGCCCCTGGGAAAATAACCTAAGGGGTGATTTGGATTCATAGTTTCAGAGTATTCAGCCCATTGGTCGTCTGGCTCTACTGATTTTGGACTGTGGCAAGTTCTAAACATGGTGGAAGGATATGGCAGAGGAGGAAAGCTGCTTACCTCATGGCACCTTAGAACGAGAGAGACAGTGCCAGGGACAAGACGTGTGCTTCAAAGACATGTCCCCAGTGACCTCGTACTCCTCATCAGCGTCCCCCCAAAAGCCCATTCATTTATTGATGAGGTTAGCATCCTTATGACCTAAACCTCTCAATAATACTACTGATTGAAGATCATGTCTTCAACTCATGGGCTTTTGGCGGACGTTTCCAGATTTAACCTTCAACAATTTTGTGTGGGCAGATTAAGGAAATCCACAAATGCCAGAGTAAAAGAATAGCAAATATTTTTTTAGGGAACACTCACCCACTGAACAGTACAGCGCGGCCGGAGTCTTCTGCCCTTGGAGGTCCAGGATGCTGAGATGCAGGATTATGATCAGGTCTTAGCCAGTCACCCCAAGAGAGAGGACGCATGACCTCTCTTCTTCCTTATGAGGGACCACTTCTGTGCACTGGAGCCACACCCTAAGACCCTGAAACTATTGGTGGAAATGAATTCCCAATACACTCTTGCTGTTTGGATGTCTGGAATAAACTAGTTTATCTAACCCTATCACAGTTCCATCCTGCTGACTGGGTCACATGAGCCTTGCATGTTTGCTCCACATGTGTTCAGGATCTCCCTTGGCCATGTTCTATGCCGTCATGTCTCCCACAGAGGTAGAATGTATCTATGGCTGTTGAGTTCCCTGCAGCTGGCTGGCTGTTTTGCATGCAGCCAGCATACGGTGGATGTTTTCACAGTCAGATTTTAAATCAGTTACTTTCTTGGGCAGCTGTTGACAAATAGCTCAGGTTCTTGATAAAGTAAAACCTTATGTTAGTCATTGAGTTTCTATCAAAGGTATTGCGAACTGGTTATTGATTTTTAAAAAAAGGACATAAATCTACCTCTTGATACTGTTTCTCTAACTTGTGAACTAGGACATAACTCAGGAGTCATATGACACCCTTATGAAATGAGCAAAATAAAAATAAGAGCAAAATATCAGTGATTTAGTTAACTTTAGCCAATATCTAATTAGATTATTTTGGGGGGGGTTCTAGAATCTTCTCCGTAGCTTGGGGGAGATTGTTGGCATACTACTCAACTTTTGAATTCAGCTATGCTACTATCAAATTATCACATTCTCTATCAACCCAGCACAAAGTTCACTTCCTCCAGTTTCCACCAAAACTTCTGTACACACCACATCTGATGAATTTAGTAACATAGTTGAGGAGTTGGGGTTATCCAGAGAGACAGAGAGAGAGAGAGAGAGAGAGAGAGAGAGAGAGAGAGAGAGAGAGAGAGAGAGAGAGAGAGAGAGAGATTCTTTTTTTTCCTCGTGGTTCCCTCTTCCTTTCCTCTCTCTTTTCTTTCCCCTCCCATTTCTTTTCTTCTGTTTTTCTTCCTGAGGTCAAGACCACTTTATTTGTCCTCTTATCTCACAGCCAACTCCCCCACTCATGGCCACATCCCTAAAGCACTCTTCTAAACAGATGTGCTGGCAAAATCAAAACGTCTCCGTGTCATTGTGTTGCATTATTTTTCCGGAAGAGCCTATTTGTATTCATGTCAGATAGAAATGGCAAAGATAGGCCAATATGTTAACCATTTAGGTAGGACGGGTATTAGGGAGGGGGCAACAACCTTTCAAAGGGGCAAAGGAAGAGGGTCGTGAATGACAATTGAGGGAGCATCTCCACTACACTTTGGCACAGAAGTGAAGTTGTATGCAATCAGCATGGGCATCGAGTGTACTAACTGCCATTTGAAACTCCATTTCATCAAAAGTCATGTGTAGAAACTCACGGGAGCAGCAAAATGGGCAAAACGAATCAAATGAAGAAGGCGCTCCAAATGAGAGCTGGTCAGTGGCTCTTTTACTGATCAGTTTCATAGGGGCAGGACTAAGAGACCTCCCAGAGTCTATCAGCCTGAAAGTAAAATGGCCATGTCTAGCTTCAGGAGGTTAGAGTCCGGTATGTGTCAGGGAAGTTCCTAGCCTAAAGCAAGTACCTTAACTTCATTAGGAAAACCTCTATCCAGCTTATCTGCACCTTGAAAATGAAGTTGAAAGGTTCTGCAATTGGTCTTCTTTAGTGGGTTCATGGGGAAAATATGTCAAAGCAAATATCAACCCCTGCAGGGTAGGGGTGAGGGCACAGAAGACTGTTCCTGATTCCATGGTTTGGCGGTCAGTTTCTGAAGTGTTCCAGGCGTCAAGTCCTAGAGCCAGAATTGAGCAGTCACAGCCACAGCAGAAGCAGAGAAAGAAGAGAGTAAATTTCCAAGGGAGGAAACATGACATATCAAAAAGAAAGTTTAGCAGCCTGGTGACCTGCACAAAGCTCTGGGGTTTTATGTCTCATTGCACAAGTACAGCATAGGGTTTTCCTCACATGCTCAGTTATATGGAGTACTACATACAACTTCATGCATCATACATCGTACAGCTCATGTGTTTTCACCTCAGCCCAGGTTTTAGAATATCACCTCCAGATATTCTAGAATGTCTCCTTGGCTGACGTCAGGTGAATTCCTGCCTTGTCTTTGCCAATTTGTTTTTTGTTTTGTTGTTTGATTGATTGTTTATGTTCAAGGCTTTATGGGCCCCCTGTTGTCAACCCTGCTCTCCTGTCTCACCACCACTTCAGGTGCCAACTACATTCAAGCTGTCCACTTTGCGACTGTCCACACTCTTTCAACTGGAGGGGCTCATGGATCATCCGTGTGATTGACTCAGAGTAGAACAGCTCATAGAACTCAGGACAACTTTACTGACTGGATTAGTGACATATTTTAAAAGAGTTCAATGCAGATACATCTAGATAGAAGGCAGAGGCAGAGCATGGCGTCTGGAGAATGCTGAGCTCACGTGTTCCTTCCTACACTTTATCAATCCTGAAACAGGAGCTTAGACAGTGCTTTTGTCTCCCTTGACTCCTCGCTTGGGCCCACGACAGAAATGGAGCTCAGAAGTCTGGCATCTCTGCCTTCATTTTACATCTTTCTCCTTTATGTTGACCCAGACTATTTAAATTCTCTGCCTAATCTATCCCCAAGGTTTAAGGCACAAGTGCACATCGTTGTCCTGAGGCTGTAGCCAATTAGGTTTCCAGGAAGAGCAAAACCATACAGTGGGAAGTGGGTACTTGAGAGTGATGGGCGTTCCCATTTCAGGAGCTAAGGAATTAGACAAATCAGCAATCACCAGGGCCACCCCAAAATGGTGGCTTCTGGGCCCCTTGTCTTGAGAACTTGAAGAGTGAATTTCATGGAGGGTGAGCTTAGACAGGAGTTTCTGTTTAGCCCCAGGGGTGGGGGTGGTCCCCCCAAAATTGGTGCCTTCAAGGTGATGGTCTGGGACTTTTTTTATATCATTTTTTATTTTAATTTTAAATAGCTTGTTTTACATGTCAATCCCAGTTCCCTCTTCCTCCCCTCCTCCCACACTCCCCTTCCCCCCCCAGCCTCCCACCCTATTGCCAAATCCTTCCACATAGGGGATATATAGAGTCTGTCATTTCACTCTGGGTAGGGTCCAGGCACTCCCCCTAAAAGTCCAGGCTGAGAGAGCATCCCTCTTTCTGCTATAGGCACACGATGACTGTTTGTATTCCTGGGATAGACACTGATCCACAGCTCAGGGCCCCATATTTGGGGGTTCCAGATCAGTCCCATGCTGGCCTCCCCACTGTCGGTCTGGGGTCCAAGAGCTCTCCCCTGTTCAGATCAGCTGTCTCTGCTGGTTTTGCCAGCCCATTTTTTGCCAATTTGCTCATCACTCCTCTCTCTCTGTCACTGGGTTCCTTGGGTTCATTTCAGTGATTTATTGTGTGTTTGCTTCTGCTTCCATCAGTCACAGGATGAAGGCTCCTGGATGGTTATAGACATCAAGTTCATTATCTGGAATGGGCATTCGAGGTGGTCTCTCCACCATTGCTTAGCTTGCCAATTGGTGTTATCCCTTTAGATCATTTGAGGTCACTCTGGTGCCTGATCTGTCTTCTATCCTATGATTCCCTCTTCCCCCTATTCTACCCCCACCCACTCAACTTCCTGTTCCCCCATGACCAACTCTCTTCCTCTTCACCCCCTCTCTTCTTCCCAGCTCCCACTCCCCCCCACCCCTCGCCGTGTTCCCCATCCATTCAGAGGATCTTGTCTCAATCCTCTTCTCTTGGGTACTATGCATATATGCATATCTTTTAGGTTCTTTCCTGTTTCCCGGTCTGGGACTTTTTATAACTAGAAACTGTGTGAGGTATAGTGGGATGGAATGGTAGTTCAGGGACCACCCTCCACATCCCCCAGATGATCAGATACCTATCTATTTCAGTGTCTAGAGCTTCCAGGTAGTCAGGCTCATTTAGACACATATAAGAAGAGTAGAGAGATGTGAAACCAGAATCCCCTTCTGGTATTTCTGACCACTAGCTAAGACCAAACCAAGGACAAGCCCAGCTTCTGGACAAGAATATAGGTTCTTATCCCTAAATGGCTAATCCAGTTTCTCTCTCCTGCTCTCATAATCAGGACCGATCCATACTTTTCACAAAAGGCAGTTATTTATTACAGTAAAGCTCCAACCTTCAGCAGAAGTGATCCTTGAGGCCCACATACCCCCCACCCAAACAATAAGGACTTCCTTAAGAGATGGTGGGTGGAACCAAATCTCTTTTCTCTTGCCCTGTTCTACCTCTGTTTCCACCTAAAGCTTATGTTAGTATGGATAGATGGACCTAGGGGTCTCTCTTCCCAGTGAGGCCATGGATGAATTAACTTGGTCTCTCTGCTTTTCTGTGTGATCCCTGGTGGTGTCTGGGGACAGGTGGCTGAGCCTAGAATGTTGTACCTTCTGCATTCCAGGCTTTTGGCCTCAAAACCCAGGCTACAGTGCCCCTGAGTGTTTAACAACCCTAAAGTCCTCTGAACCTTTGCCAAGTGAGATTTTATTCCTTTACCGTCATTATGCAGATATGATGGGTTAAATTGTTGGTCACTGGCGATTCACTAAACCTCTGTCTTTCTTCTCTCTCCCAGGTCAGCAGCGTGAAACAGGAAGTCCCAACTCTCTACTACATGCTCATCACCCCTGGCAACCAGCCCCTCCTTTAGGGACAGTCCAAATAGCATCTCATTAACAACTCAGGTGTAGGGGAGGGGGATTGTTATGAATAAGGGAAAATATTCTCTTTATGTTGGTTTCTCTTAGAGCTTGGAAATTCTAAGGATTGGGGGAATCCTGTCAAGATCCAGGTCCAAGACTGAACACTTATCTCTTAAAAACCATACTGCTAGCTGGGTGGTGGTAGAGCATACCTTTGACCAGCACTCAGGAGGCAGAGGTAGGTGAATCTCTGTGAGTTCAAGGACAGTCTGGTCTACAGAGCAAGTTCCAGGGCGGGCTCCAAAGCTACAGAGAAACCCTGTCTGAAAATACCAGAAAACAAACAAACAAACCAAAAAAAATACCAAACAAACAGACAAACAAAACAAAACAAAAGAAAACCACCCACCCAAACAAACAAACAAACAAAAACCCAAAACAAAACAAACAAACAAACAAAAATCATAGGGTTAAACACCTGAGAAGATGCAGATGGACTTTCTCAAGGATGCTTGTTCAGGCTGGTGCCTAACATTAAGCGGTTTCCCATTCTACACTGAAGGAATCATAGCCTCCATGTCAGAGGTGTTTGGGGTTGGACTATAAGTGACAAAATGGTCCTAAAAAAAAGATTCTATCTTGTCCAGGAGAAATCAGAAGTGCTATAATGCCGCCAGTATTTATTGAGGACCACTGGATTTGTTAAAACACTTTTTGTAGATTTTCACACTCCTTGACAGTAACCCTATAACATAAATTAACATCTGGCAAATGAGGTTTAAGAATGTTAATCCATCCAAGATTATCTGGCTGTCCAAGGGCAGAGCTGGGATTTGCAGGCGGATGTGCTTTGGGGTCAGGCTGTCACTGAGTAAAAGCCTGTTAACTGGAGGCTGGGTGGACCATCTTGGGAAAGAATGGAAACAGTGATGAAATGCTTGCCTCATACTCCTGCTATTTATAAAGCTGCAGGTGCTGGCAGGGGGTTGGGCTTCTGGAGGGTAGTTTGGAGAGGAATGGTTGGGGGGAGCTCCCAGATTGAAACCCCTCACTCGTTCAAGGTATTTCATTTGTTTTGTAAACTCTCTCTTTTTCTAGGTCTAAAAGGTCACACACAAACCTCTCCTCTTTCAACCTGAGGTGCGGCAAGGCAAACTTGGACATACTCACCAGACTATTTCCAGGAAAACCCCAGGTGAGACTGGAATGACCCCTGATGCAGGGGTCTTTCTGTGGCTTAATTCTTTTGTTTTTTATTTTGTTTGGGTGTTGTTAAAGGGAGGCAGAGGGCAGGGGGTGCGGTCTGACTGAGACTCATCATCTTCCCGTAATGTTGTCAGGGTTTTTCCAGTTGCCAGTCTGTGGCCCAGCCTGATTCTGAACGGTTCCTCTTCCTTTCTTCATCCATATCTTTCAAAATTCATCCTAACAAAGGGCCAGTCTAGTGATTCCTGGGGCCTCCACAAGGGCAGGGTGTGAGCTGTCCTCCCCTCTTGGACCACTCTGTGGTCTGTCTCCGTTGAAGATTTTTTTCCCCTTCAGGAGGCCCAACTGCTGCCACATTGTCAATTGCTAGCTGGTTACTATGGAAACAGGTCTCAAGAGGGCTCTGCTTTTCTCCCTTCTTGAATGAGGAGTAGAGGGCTTTGTGAGGGGCAGTGCTTCTTCTTCATGGCCAGGAGAACAGGCTTTGGGTAATGGGGCTTACATAATTTTATCCAAGGACCTCACTCTCTGCTAGCAAAAGACTGTCTAGTTTTCTTTCTTACTTGCAGAGTGTGTCCTTTCTCTTTTATGATAGCTCAGATATGATCTCTTTATGAAATGATTGTGACAGCAGAAGGAACAGTTTAGAGGATGTTATCCCTTAATGGAGTAAGTTTGTTGATGACCACAACTCGAATGAATCTCAAAATCACTAGAGAGAGAAAGAAACGCTGCAAAAAGTGTGCACTGCAAGATTCCATTTATGTAGCATTCTAGAAAGTGACACAGAAATCAGATCAGATCAATGGTTGCTAGGGGATGAGACAGAGGGAGGGATGAATTATAAAGGTGCATGTGGAAATTTTGGAGGGAGATGAAAATGTTGCCTGACCATGGTGCTGGTTTCCCAGGCAGGTACAGATTTCAGAACTGAACACATGGTATAGTATAGTTTAAATGTGCACAGCTTAACATACACCCCTTAGACTTCAGTAATGCTAAAACAAAGCAACGACGTTTCGTTGGTTCCTGACTTTCAGTTATTCACTTTTGCGATTCCTTTTATCAGAGACTGACTACAGCATTGACAGCAACAGGTCTGGATGTAATTATAGAGCAGGCAAGGTTTGCACCTGTTGCCTTTGTGTTTGACCTGGACCCCCCAGAACTCCTGCTGTGGTTTGAATATCATTTGTTCCCTTTAACTCATACAGGACTTTAACATCCGAAGCCTGTGTTAATGATATTATGAGGGTGAAATTTTAATCGAACTCTAGTGTTTAGAGATAGGATTTTGGGAAGTGATTAGATTAGATTAGATTAGATTAGATTAGATTAGATTAGATCAGATCATGAGGGTGGTGGCCTGCCATTGAGTCCTGGTGGCTTTCTAAGAAAAGGAAGAGGCCCTACACAGAGGGGTATATGTGCTTACTTCTCCATGATAGGAAAAAGATGCCTTTATTAGGTTGTTTTAATCTCACATCTCCAGAATCTTGAGGGAATATAAAATACTTACTTTTCTCTATACAGTGGCCTGTCTTCACCATATTGTTACTGACTAGCAAATTTTCTCCAGTGGTGGGATTTTAAGTGCTAAAACGACTACCTAAAGCAGGATTTTAAGACTCTCTTTGACAATGTTTGTCAGGTGTTAGAATTATTGATTCCTCCTGTGTTCCTGGAGCCCTTTCTTGTTTTTTAGATTAGTAATACCTTTTCCATAGTTATCATTCAATCTGGAGTTTCTAATAAGTAATATGTATACAACCGTGTCTGTATATGTGGTCAGATAAAATATAAGGGCATTTTAGACAAAGACAAGCTCCTATATGATAATGGCCCCATAGTGATATTATATAGTAATTTTTCAGCCATCTTACTTGGTGTCGAAGTTCATACCATGATGGCATTGCCTAACAACACATTTTTCATAATACAGCCCTATATAAGCATATGTATTTGCTCATTTATTTCTATCAAAAATATACTTTTTGACATAATTTACATGGATGAAGCAATGATTAAAAATAGTTTGCATGTTCCCAAACCAGGTCTCTCCCCTACCATGTACTCAGAACTCTTCTGGGAACTAGAGACACACATTAAAACAGTTCCTGACTTTAAGGTTCTAACAATGTAGTAGGGAGCCAGGTGTTGGTGGCACACACCTTTAATCACAGCAGAAGCAGGTGGATCTCTGTGAGTTCAAGGCCAGTCTGGTCTACAAATCAAGTGCCAGGTTAGGCTCCAAAGATATACAGAGAAACCCTATCTCGAAAAACCAAAACAAACATACAAACAAAAAAAATAATAAACAAACAAACAACAATGTAGTAGGGAATGTAGCCCAGGATATGAGTCATAGAGATAGAATGTGGGTACCTGCAAAGATCCTGGTAAACTCAGGTATCCCCACTCATGGGCAGTGAGCTATAAAGGAATGCATGATGGAAAATCCAAGTGACCAAAGGACTCGTTGGCAATGACCTAGAAAGTTCATTGTAGGTAATGGGAGCAGGGTCCTGGGAAGAGGCGAAACTCAGAGAAGTATTAGGACCTACACCATCATGGTCCATTTGAGACTCAAGTAGGAGGTTATACTTCTTTGTGTGGTTCATTGGTAGCTTTTGTGAGGTTTCAATCTGGCAGAAATTAGAAGGATTACTTAGCTATAGACAGATCTATTCATAGGCAATATAGCAACTGGGACTCAATCTAGCAATGGTACCCAGATCCAAGTCATGAGTGGGGATGGAGGCAAAACTATATATATATATATATATATATATATATATATATATGATAGGTATTAAGAAAATAAACCACTCTAGGTGGTGATAGCACATACCTTTATTTGATCCCAGCACTCAAGAGGCAGAGGCAGGAGAATCTCTGTGAGTTCGAGGCTAGCTAGCCTGGTCTACAAAGCTACGCAGACAAGCCCTGTCTCAAAACACCAAAAAAAAAAAAAAAAAAAAAAAGGAAGAAGGAAGGAAAGAAAGAAAGAAAGAAAGTGAATAGGTGAATCATTAGGAAACTGGGAAACTTACTGACTGAGCATAAGGTAGAAAGGCAAAGAGGGGAAGCTAGGAATGATGTCCAAAGGTTGACCTTACCCAACTTCTCAGTAAGCTATTGCATAACAGGTTCTGAGTTTAAATGAGGTTACAGACAATCATGAGTTCAGTTTGAGGCATATTGGCAGGTACCAGAGACTTATTTAGCAATTGAAAAAGAAGTAAGAATTATATGCATAAAACTCTGGGACTGGGTCTAGCATAGAGGGATTTAGTACACTTGTGGGAACTGAAGCCACCAGGAGGGAATAAAATATTAAGTGTGCCTAGAATTAAAAATCTGGGTGGCTCCCATGCTCGGGAATGGGGAGAATTAATGTTGTGAAAACGGCATCCTACCAAAAGTAATCTTCAGGCTCAACACAATACCCATCAAAATTCTAACACCATTCATTCTTCACTGAAATAGAAAACCAATCTGAAAATTCATATGGCAGCACAAAAGACCCTGGCTAGGCAGAGTGATTCCATGCGAAAATAGTGCTTGAAACATCTCCATACCTGATCCAAAGGCATGCTACAGGACCATAGCAATAAAAATGTCATAGTACTGGGCCCTAAATCAGACAAAGAGATTATGTATGGATTAATGAAATAGAATGGAGGACTCAGATAAAAGCTCACACAGATATAGACAACTTTGTTCTTAGCAAAATATGTTAAAAATATACACTGGAAAAAATCAGCCTCTTCAAAAAATTGCACTGGGAAAACTGGATATCAACCTGTAGAAGAACAAGGAAACTATCTCTTTATCTCTTACTGTGCACAAAAACCAACTCCAAATGGACCATAGACCTTAGTGAAAGATCTGAAAGTGCTGGGAGAAAAGATTTTTTAATATGACGCCACTAAGTCAAGTCAACAAGTGACAAATGAGATCCCATGCGATTAAAAAGCTTAAGTATTATAAAGGGAACTGTTAACTGAGTGAAGAGACAGCCTACAGAACAGGAGAAAAATTTTGTACACTACACATCTGACAGATGATTAATATCTATAATATGCAAAGAATTTTAAAATCCTAAACATCAAGAAAATAAAAAACCACCCAAAACAAAATAAAACAAACAAACAACAACAAAGCCCAAATCCACAAAGATGGGCTAGGGAACTGATCAGAAAGTTCTCAAAAGAAAAATACAAACAGCCAATAAATATTTTTAAGAGTTCCACATCTTTAGACACCAGGAAACAGCAAATTGAAATTAATTAATTAATTAATTAATATGAAGTAAGAATGGCAATATTCAAGAAAACTGGCATGAATGTGGGGAAAGAGGAACATTCACTGACGTCAGAGTAGAAACTGGTGCAGTCACCTGGAGATCCAGAGCGGAGTTTTTTTCCAGAAAACAAGATAGAACTTCCATATGACCCAGCTATGCCATTCTTGGGCATATACCCAAATGATTCTACTCAGATACACAGGTATTACACAGGTACATTCATGTTTATTGCTATTTAATTCATAATTTTAAGGACATGGAATCAGCTTGGTTGACCATTAACTGATGACTTCACTAATGGCAGTGTGGTATTTTGGAATCTCACCATGTGGCCCTGTCTGGTCTGGAACTCATTATGTGGACAAAGATGGCCTCAGAATTATGGAGATCTGTGTGCTTCTGTCTCCAGAGTACTACCATACCTGGCTACAGAAGGGAGTTTTATTTGGTCATGGAAAAATTAAACTATGAAACTGGCAGGAAAATTATTATATTAAGTGAGATAACTTGGGCTCAAAAAGACCAGTATCAAATAGTTTACAGTTATCCTTGTGCATTTGTGCAGGAGTGCATGTGTATAGAACTTGGGATGGAGAAGGAATCATGATTTTTTTACGTAGGAGAGGGTAGTCTAGTACACATGACGTGAGAGCAGATGGTGGAGACTGGGGAAGGGAAGGTTTAACTGCAGAGGAAGCAGGAGATTGGGAGAAGAGGAGGGAAAGCAAACCCAGCCTAATAATGCATGAAAAAACCTGGAGGAAATCTGATACATGATTAGCCAATTAAGAAAATAAGCATTTTTATAGACTGAGTATAGTCAAAGAAAGCGCCTTCTAAAATCTCTATGTTGTTGTCAATATGTGAAAATCCCAGTGCAGGCATGGGTAACTTCCCCATGAGTTGTTGGTTAGGGAGGCCCCTAAGACCATGCTAACAATACGGGCACTTGCCTTTGATAGTGCATACATGAACTAGATGGTAAGACCCTATTGCTGAAGACACTCTGTGTCTTGAATGCAAGACATAGGAAGTCAAGTTGAAACTGGCTAGAAGCTTTCTCTCTGCTGGTCTTCTCTCATAGTACCAAAAGGTGCTATGCAGCTACTGAGGAATAATTGACAATGTCAATTGCCCAGGTCAGATGGATCCTTTGGTAAAATAGTGGTATGGTAGGGGTATAACCAAATGCTTTCATTGGATTTGATAGCTGCTTTGCAGGAGGGAATTCACATATGGTCCTATAAGCCGGGTCTAAAGTTCATGGCTGGGAAGCTCATAGGCCGTAGAGAAGTTGCTGCTGTTGTTTTGCTAAATGAACATGACTTACCTGTCTTAAATAACCTCCAAAATAACTTGATGCCCACAGAATAGTGTCTCCGTAGGCTGTGCTCAGAGAAGTTTCCTTTTGCAGTGGCCAGCAGTGGCTGTAGAGATTCATAGCCAAAGTACAGAGAATAAGTAATTATTGAATGTCCAGCCATAAATAGGGTATCAACCACTCCAAGGCACAGGGAGTATCATGGAAGAAAGGGCAGAAAGAATGTTAGAGCCAGAGGATGTGGTAGGAGATAGGTTTGGAACGCTGGCTTCTGGGCATGACATGGCTGCTGCAGTTTTGAACTCACAGCTGCTGTTAGTACCTGCACGAGATCAGACCTATGAACAGCTTATCACGGAAGGGGGTGGGGCTAATGGGGTCTTACCCTTCTCTGAGGACTTATATACAGTTAATGGTTGATGGGAGAGGCACAGATGTTTTCTTTGGTGTTATAGCCACCGGTAAGGCATCCACACTCTTGTAAACAAGCACTCACCCAGACTACGATAAACCCTAATGAAGCTTATTTAGCTCATCTTCCATCCCCCCCCCAAAGTCATCAAAATCGAAGGGGAGCTAGTTGGAATGAAGGGAATTGCCAAGGACAGGAGGGAGACAGGAGGTGCAAAGAGTGGTGAATATGACAGAAACATATTATCTACATGAGCGAAAATGCTGTAATGAAATGCACAATTATGCATAACTAATATGTGCTAATGAAAATTTTTTAATTATAAAAGCTGTGGGACCTAAGTAAAGATGCCGCATGCTTCACAGGTACTTCTGTTCATGGAATGTGGAAAGAAGTCCAAATAGTGCCAGGTAGGACTGATGTGGGATTGTATGATTTTAAGGAAGTGCTCCCACGTTGTTCCTTCGCATGACCCTCTTTTTTTGTGTTTTCAAACCTAGGCTGGTTTTATATATTCAGGCAGGTGTTATGTCTCTGCTCCTTGCATCAAGCCTTTAAGGGCAGGTACCGGCATGATTCATTTAAATTTTGGCATGTGATAAGGGTTGGTGAGGGAAGCTGAGTGCTTCCTCTCCACAGTTCCCATGTTGAGCTGTGTAGCAAATTGTTCTTGACGTCCCCATTGACATTTCATGAGAGCAAATTTAAACGGGGAGGCATTTGTCTGCCCTGAAAGAAGAATTTTAGTCATTTCCACATAAGGAAGGAATAAAGAGCTGCTGTCTATGTGCTCGATGCTAGGTCTGTAGGCGTGCCTTCACGGCTTAGAGCTTGAAACCACTGGACAGATGTTCCCTTGGTTTTTGTGAAAACATTTGGGAGATTCCCTTTTGTTTAGCCCTTGGGCTCTTTGATTTCTCCTGAGCTTGGCAGCCCAAATCATCATTCTGCCTAAATCGCCCAGAAAACATAAGTAACTCCCGGTCTTTGTTTCCGTCAAACACTAAGAGAAAGCAGTCATGGGGCGCTGCCCATTCACGTTCATGTCTTAATGCTAAGTGAACATTTCTTGTGTTTACAGTCCGCATTAATTAATGTAGGGCATCATGAAAATGGTTTTTGTGTGCGCCGGGTGAGTTTCATAACGAGCAAAAT
Organism: Mesocricetus auratus; assembly: GCF_017639785.1. NCBI lineage: Eukaryota > Metazoa > Chordata > Mammalia > Rodentia > Cricetidae > Mesocricetus > Mesocricetus auratus. The sequence continues at coordinate 5,316,581 of NW_024429222.1, read as the reverse complement.
TTCTGCAAGGATTTCTTAATCATTTAGCAGTTGAGAACATGCTATTATTTTATAAGCACTCCTGATAAATCATTTGACAAATACTTCTCAGACCTTTACAATAATTTTTATTTCCTGTGATTTCAATTGTCTCCACATTTTTCCTTGTAAATAGTTGAAGAGTAAGCACATTTTCAAAGAGCTGCAGGGAGGCTAAGATGCCAGTTGCATTTTAACGATATAGGGCATTATCGTTCCTACTGTAGCCAATTCTCTTTTAAATCATTGCAGCTTCTGCTCTAGCCTCCAGCTATAGAATTCTTTTCAAGCTGGCAGTGAACTTGGCAGGTTGCCAGAAGAAATATAAAGGTGTTTTGGTCCACCAAAGTATTTTGAGTGGTTCTTAGTGATACAGTGTTCTTCAGTACATCTGCAAAACATTTTTCTGAAGTGAATTTTCATGTGAAAAGCCCCCTTAATCATCCCTAGTATTGTTTATCTCAATGCAGCGATTGCAGTGCCCCCCAGGGTGCCTACAAAATAAACAAGGGGACAGTCTAAAGAGTTTTAAAAGTGGCAGGTGCTGAGGCTGGGCCCTATTCACTTCGTTTGCAATGACATTTCTGCGCTAATCTACAGGCAGACAAGAGACAGGTGACACACCGAATCAAATACAGTGCACAAGAGAAGCCGGTTTCATCCAATGGGGTCAGCTCTAGATAAGAGCTTTGGAGGCGAGGGTGTGAGGGAAACAACTGTTTTTTAACTCTCTCGCTCCTTGTGTTCTCATGTAAAGCTCTACTCTTTAAACTGAAGACGTTCTCATGCAAAGCTCTACTATTTAAACTGAAGACGTTAAGTAACCCTTCTGATTCCAAATGGAAACAAAAGGAGGCTCAAAATGAACGTGTCTTATGATTGACTATTATAAGTATGTGTGTGTTTACACATATACATGTCATAGAAATGTATTTGCATTTAAAGAAAAATAAATACATCAAAACATGGGGAAATAACCCCCCCCCCCCCGTTTGCTATTTGGGCTCTGAATTTGAGCCAGGTATGTCATATTTTCACAACAAACTAAGGTATTTGCATGCCAAACACTGGCACACACAGTGGAGTTTAAGAAATAAATGATTAAACACATTTTATATTCTTTCCTTTTCACTGATTGCCACATGTGTGAAAAAAATGGCTTCTAGCAGACATTTTAAGAAGTTAGATTAAGTATAGGTGTGCGGAGGCTCACTGGGAAGGTGACTGTGGGAAACCCCGATGAGGACCACTGCTAACCAACACCCTCCCACTGCTTTTTAAAAGTAATTAGTCAGAAACTGGTGACAAAAGAAGGGTTTTGTGAAAGATTTTTTTCTTCAAACACTTTTTTTTTTTAAAGCGAAGCATAGCTGTCATGAACACCTAATGCCCTGGAAAGTCATTAAAGTCTAGGGCACTGACTTGTAGAATTTGGGGATTTACACGGTGTGCAGGAAAGGTTGAAGGCTTTGCACCAGATCTTATAACACAAAACGAAAGCCAGATGCTAGTATTTTCCCTGGCCTTTTCCCCTCAGGAAGCCAGGCAAGGTTCGTTTTGACTACTGTGATCTAGCCTGGGAAGGGCTTGAGGCTCTTCACTCTTGGTTCATTTCAAGGCCTGGCTTTGTTGCCTGGGCTCAGCTGCTTCCAGGGTCGTCAGTCTCGGTTAACAAAAATACATTATTTACCAAGTGGTGAATGAATAGATGGAAGATGTCTCCTCTTAGGAAACACGGCAATTAGAACCCAATATGGCCAGGAAACCTAGGTATTTTGGTGACATTGTGAGACTATGAACTTCAATAAAATCAAACTGGGAATCTGTGAAGAAGACACAGCACATGGTTATCAGAAATAGTTCATTTGAGATTCGGGAAAGAGACACAATTCTCTATTCAAATTAGAGATGACCTTTGGTGAAGCAGTACTAGCTATGCCTTTACTCAGAGGGTTACTCAGCATGCCACTAAGAAGCCATCAATGCGGGTGTGTGACAAAGCAGGGATTGCCTGCCTGTTGGCCATCTTGAATTAAGGCCATAATGGAAACCTTTGCTTTCAAATATCTCACAGACTCTTTAAGATGAGCACAATAATCACAGTTTACCATGAAAAAGTGGCTTGGGATATAAAAACAAAGTTAACTCTTCATGGTTGTGATCTTTGGGTTTGGTTGGCAAAGTCACTCTCCAACATTCAATGAAACTGTGATGTTTCACTGCCTGCCAGGAAATGAAAGTTAAACAAAATAAACATGTAAGGAAATGGTAGCTTTTATTAAAATAGACGCATTAAGGGAATACATCATTTAGGTTTTACTTTTAAAATATTCTTGTAAAATGCAAAGAATCACATTGAAATGCAGATGATGTAGGTGATAGTTAACTACTGAATGGAAGTGATACTCTTACTCATAGGAAAAGTACATGTTCACCCCCCCCCACACACACATGGATGATATATCCTCAATTCATGGGCCTTCCCAAGGATTGTGGTCATGAGTAAAGGACTCTAGGTAAAAGCACACAGAACATTGCCAACACCTAAGTGTAAGCATTCTGTCTGCTGTTAACACAAAGCCTGACAGACTATCCTAAGTGAGGAAATAGTCATACATTGGAGGGTGTAGCTCACAGTCACTGGCAGTGAGGACAGGAGGTAGGGCAGAGACATTTCATGCTAGTCTAGAAACAGAAAGAAAGAGAGAGAGAGAGAGAGAGACAGAGAGAGAGAGAGAGAGAGACAGAGAGAGAGAGAGAGAGAGAAAGATCCAAGAGCACAGAAAGAGACCTAAGACCACAACTCCAGTCCTATGTCCTCCAACTAGGCTTCCTCTCCTACCTTCCACCACTTCCCATTAGTGCCTTGTATCACAAATCCAGCAAGGAGTCAATCCATTGATTAGGTCAGAGTCCTCAGGATCTAACATGATCTAACCACCTCTGGAAATGACCTTGGAATGAGTCCAGGGTGTGCTTCATGAATCTCCTGGAGGATTCTCGATTCATACTCCTGGCTCTTTCATATGTGGGAATCACGGAACATTACTCTTACATACGAAAGCACTTTTACTCTGATGACCAGCTCCGAGTGGGAAACAAACTCCTTGAACTGCATGTTAACAGAAGCAAGAGCGTTTGTGCTTCCACTGGGCTTCACACTCTGGAAACCTCACGTCTGTCCACAGCCTTGCTCCACAAAGAACAGGTACGGTGGTACCATCTGCACTTTTCAGGAGAGTAAGTTAACTGAGAGTTAAATGTCTGTGCCCAGCAAAAGACCTCTAATCTTTCTTTCTTGCTGTCACTTTACTGTGAGAAGGGTTTTACTTTGTTCTTTTGGTTTTTTGAGTGGGAATCAAATCCTTGTCAATCTTAGCTTTTCTTTCTTAATTTTCAAGCACTTAGAGTAGTCTCTGGCATTAATATAGACCACTTGTCTTCTTGGCTAGGGTCCCCGAGTAGGTGATATTGACTTTAGGTATTTTAGACAGGCCACTGGTTGGGGAACTCACAGCTCCACCTTTCCCCTCATTTTTCAACTTAAAGAAGACATTTGCTGTTACCTCTCTTCTGTAAGTTCCGCTATGGTGTTGTCTTCAGAAACTTTCCCAAGTGAGCTGGCAGTTCCTGCAGCTGATTAATCATTTCAATTCTGACTCTCAGCAACAAAGGAGATGGGGGGACAGTGATACTCTTCCCACTGATTCATGAAAACAAAAGAAAGGAAAAGAACTTAGAAATCCTCCTTGATGTCTATAAATTTGAGAAAAGTCGGTCCTCCTTGGTGAGACATGGCTGCTGTCTCCTTGGCTCTTGCTTCAGTTTGGAGACAGGCACCTGCTGAAAAAGGGAGACAGTGTGCTCATCGGAAATAACATCCTGGATATTTGTCCCCTCCCTTTCACATGGCAATACACATCTGTTTTCTCTTGCTTCTGCAGACACATTATTGACACTCATTTCATCACAGCCTGTGAACTCAGAAGTGGCTCCATTTCTTGCCTTTCTGAGAACAAATATGAACTTGAAAATTTTGAACATTCGACTGAGTGTCTGAAAGTTAAAGCCAACTTCTCATATTTGATGGTGGTTTGCATCTACAAAGTAGTTTCAAATTTGTAATTTTGCATGTGGTACAGGGGCTCAAATTTATGGCTTCATGCCTTCTAGGTCACAGCACCCTGCCATGGAGCTACCCTAGCCTTTATTACCACAATTCACTATCCTCTACGGGATCCCACATTAGAAACAAGGACAAGTTAGCTGAGAGAGAATAAAGACCTGAGCAGAGAACCAAGGTCTTCTCAGTACTGGCTTCCCCCCCCCCCCGCCCGTGTCACTGACATGATTGTTATGCTGGGGAAGGGCCAATGAAGTCACTCCTCGCTTTAGACTTATTTCTTCTGACCCTCCCATGTCCTTGCAGGCAGCACCTCAATTGACTTTCAGGATTCAGGTAACCAATTTTCTTGCTATTTGCTTAAGAACACTTCTTTTGAAGCACATGTGACTGGTTTGGACCTTTAGACAGATCCCCAGGGGATGACTTATGTGTGCAGTGCTGAAAGTCGATTTAACAAAACCATTAATTTGAGTTTCTGGAAATAAACAGTAGCTGTCACCCGCCATCAGAAAATACACAGAAAGTGCTTTGTAATCCAAATCACAAAGGGCCTGCGCAGACGCAAGAATCAAGGAAAATAACTTTGCTGCTTGTTCCAGTGTATGTATTGTTTTAACTTTCTGGCCAGGACGGTTCATTTCAGTGTGGGTTTCAGAAAACTAGATATTGTGTTGTGCCTGCCACATTTCATCAGTCACGCTGTATTAAGTGCATTAGGAGGCCCTATGAATTCTTTCACTCTCAGATTTACTGCAAGATGAGGCAGAAATCCATTTATGAATCCAAGGGAAAAGACTGTTAAAGATGGTCCCCTTCACCAGGGGAGACAGACCTCGCCTTTGCTCACCAATCTCCTGTGACAATCCTGCCAAACTCAGCCAGCTCCCCCCCGCCCGCCCACCCCCAGAAAAAAGACCTGGAATTCAGGGAAAGTTAAATACAGGGAAAATAGTTTCCAAAGATGTGTGGCTGATCTTGAAGTTATATATCACAGGCGGTAGCATTACTATTATGAACTTAAAAAAAATAACAATTTCAGCTCCAATCTCCAATGAGCTAATGAGCCAGGAGAGAGCACCTACTGCTAATCCCCACTTCCTGGAGTCTACGCTTCTGCAGGAGCATGTCCATTGATTTTCTACTCCGAAATCTTGAAAAGTATTTAATATAGAATATTTCAACACACAGAAAAACAGAGTGTCACATCTCAAAGCGTCGTTCAGATAAGTGTGAACATTTTGCCATTCTTTTAAGACCTCCCATTTCATTCTTTTTTTAAACACGTATCTACTTTTATGTTATGCGTATGAGTGTTTCACCTCTTTGTTCATCATGTGTCCTGGAAGCCAGAAGAAGGCGTTGGATTCCCCTGGAACCAGACACAGACAATTGTGAGCTGCCATGTGGATGCTGGGAATTGAACCCTGGGTCCTCAGAAAGTACAGTCAATGTTATAAACCAGTGAGCCATCTCTCCATGTCCAATGTCTCCCATTTCTGATGGTCACAACTGAACAACACATTTTTATATATAGATATGCACATATATACCCAAATATTTTGTACCTACACATGCAAATACACATGCATAAAATAAGTATGTATGTTTGTCTAATATATGGGACATATCACTAACTGGAGGTCATACACACACACACACACACACAGAGAGAGAGAGAGAGAGAGAGAGATGCTGTCTATAAACAACTAAACAGCAAATGCAAATATAGACCAAAGATCTAAGACACACTTTACCAAACCCTTTAAGTCTTTGTTTATTCAAAAACATGTTTCTTTGGTCTTCATTTAAGCAACAATATAGTAAATAAGACATTCTAGACTGACAGGACTTGCCTACATACTTCTTATTAATTTACTCCTCCTCCACTTGAGGCTATTAGTGGATTCTCTCCCAGGGTCCCTTGTAGTTGTTTTCTTTCACTCTTGACTCTTAGTTCTTTGGGGGCCCTCCACCCAGCTCCCAAATAAATACACTGAGACTTATTCTTACTTATGAATGCCCAGGCTTAGCTTAGTTCATTTCTAATCAGCTTTTCTTTCTTTTGAAATTTATTTTTTACATTCCATTCCCAATTCCCCTCCCCACCTTCCCTCCTAGTCCCTCCACTCTGCCCTCCTCCCATCTGCTCCACAGAGAGGATAAGGCCTCCCATAGGAAGTCTACGTCTGTCCCATCATCTAGTTGAGGCAGGACCAATAGTAGCCAGCTATTCTTAACTTAAATCATCCCATCTATCGTTTTCCTCTGAACTTTTCCTTTTTTCTATTTTATATTCCTTTCTTTTCTTCTTGCTCCATGGCTGACTGTGTTGCTAGGTGACTGGATCCAGTTATTCTCTTCTCTTTCTCCTCCTTTTCTTGCTCCTCAATGTTCTCTTTCCTGATTTCTCCTATTTATTCTCTCTGCCTCCCAGGCCTGCCTATCCTTTCTCCTGCCTAGCTATTGGCTGTTCTGCTCTTTATTAGACCAATCAGGTGTCTTAGACAGGCAAAGTAACACAGCTTCACAGAGCTAAACAAATGCAACCAAAAAGGATGCAACACATTTTTTGCACCATTAGACAAATATTCCACAGCATAAACAAATGTAACATATCTTTAACTAATATTCCACAACAGTCCCCTCCTTCTGATTCCGGCCAGCCTGAGTTGTACAAAGACTCAAATGTTCAGTGGGAGGCAGAAGCTTTGCTGCTGTGACTCCCAGCTTCATCTTACTTGCTGATATGAATCTGACTCTTTTTTTCTGTCAAGGAGATATCAATCTTCTAGTCTCTTACTTTGGTTTTATCCCTGTCTCTTTTCATGTTCTATTGCCAGGTGATGCTAACATAACAGGGGAATGGTAATTAATAATAATAACAAAATAAGCTAGAATTTTAAAATGTGAGTCTCGTTATGATTGTGCAACAGTTATTAAAAGTAAGAGCAACTTGCCCATGCTTCAAAAGACGTGAGGCAACTGAGCATGAGAAGCACTTGCAGGAAATGGATGCCATGCAAATCTGAAATAGGAAACTGACATAAAACAGCTGAGTGGTGAAATAACAAGCTGATAAAAGAAAACCATTTTAAAACATAGGGGCCGGGCATTGGTGGCACATGCCTTTAATCCCAGCACTCGGGAGGCAGAGGCAGGCAGATCTCTGTCTACATAGTGAGTTCCAGGACAGCCTCCAAAACAATACAGAGAAACCCTGTCTGGAAAAACCATAAAAAAATTTAAAAACATCGGAAAGGAAGAAAAATTAAACTAAAATTATGGCAAGAGAGTAGGTATACAGTATAAATCTAAGAGAAGCAAAGTTTCTCTTCTCCCTCTGCCTCATGCACACGTGTGCCTGCTGGGGTATGAGTGGGTGTGTGTATGTGAGTGTGGAGGCCTGAAGTTGACATCAAGGTGCCTTCTTCAGTGGCTTTCCACTTCATCAATCAAGGCAAAGTCTTTCTCTGCAACTAGAAATAGCCAATTCCAGCTAGTCAGCTTACCCTGGGGATCTGTCTCAGTCTCCTGAGTGTCAAGTTCAGGAGACCCCCTACACTTGTGGGGATTTTACATGGATCTGGGGATTTAAGTTATGTTCCTCACCCTAGAAGGAAAAATGGACCATCTTCCCAGATTCCAAGATGGGATATTTCAAATGGACATCATAGAAAGAGAAAACTGGAATGAGGAAAAAGCCCCAACAGAACAAATGGGTCTTGGAGGTCACAAAATTTAGCACACTGGATGCCAGTTGGAAACTTAAAAAAAAGCCACAGCACTTTAGCACTGTGTTTTTGAGTTATTGAAATATGTAGAAAATAACCCATACAACCCCAGAATAAAGAAAGAACGTGGTCTATATTAAGGAAGGAAACCCATGCACAGCAAACTATGCCGTAATCTTAGAGATTCCAGTTTCAGGAATCTTTGTCCTCTTAGAGTTTTCCTCGTGTGTCAGAGCAAAAGAATGGAAAATCATATAAAAGTGATTAGAACAACAAAGTCAAGGAAATGATGTTTAATTACAGTATGATTTTTCCCAAGGTTCCAGGCAGGGTGTGTACATATGCTGTTTAATTCTTAACAGAGACAGAGATTTGCTTACATGTATTGATGCTTGAACAGAGAGCTTGGTTGTGCAGGGAGAAAGAAGCATCCTGGAGCTAGCTGAGGAAAGTGGGCTTACTTTAAGGACCGGGTAGCAGAACTCAGCCATAGAGATCAGATGTTAGAACCCAGTGAAAACCAAAGGCCCACCCTCAGTCTCAGGAGCTGCATGATCCATTTCTCCCCCTCAGGAGTCACGTGATTTGTCCTAGCTTTATCCTTCTTACAGCTAGTCTACATGCTGATAGCTCAATGATGCCACACATCGTAAGTCTATGACAGCTGGAACTGGTGACCAATCAACTACATTTCTGTGACTCTTCTTTCTCTGTCCACTGGACAAGGGCTCAACTTGTCAGCCTCAAGTTCCAGGCAATTAGTCAGACTGGGTGTAATGGCGGCATATCACATGGCCTAGTAGGCTTGTCTTGGCACAGAGAGTAAGGGTAAGAGTCATTCCCAGAGAAGGGGTTGGTGAGAAAGCCAGCAGGCATTCCTGGCAGGTGAAGAGTAGTATGGGCAGCCATTTGTGTCATAAAAACAGAATAGCTGGCGAATGTCCTAGGAAGCTAGCTTCTGGCAGACATACCCTACTTAGGAGAGTTCTTTCTGATGACAAAAATTCGTCTTTCCCACATGTAACCAGATAGTCTTCTGGAGATAAGCAGAGAGATACTAGTCTATCTTTTCTGTGGAAGTCCCTCAACTACCCACCGAGAGTGGTACACACTTCAGTCTCACCATCGTTTACTCTTCAGGTTATAGAGTCTTGCTTGTGTTAATAACTTTAAATTTTTTTGCGAGAGAAAAAATACAAATTGGCAATACTTTTGTACCATGGACATTCCTGGAATTCTATTTGGCTCACTGTTATTCGTGGATTATCTGCCTTCCTTCCTGAGGTTTTTGTTTGTTTGTTTGGTTGGTTGGTTGATTTTTGTTTTGTTTTGTTTTTGAGATATTGCCCAATGACCTTCTCCGTTCACTGGCTATGTTTGTGAGAAATGCATTTTATACTTTAAATTAGGTATTTTATTTTATGGTTCTAGATAATTCTATGCTATTTGTTATCATTTCATCAGAAGGCAGGTTGCTAACTTGTGGAACCTTATATTGTATATAAGCCAAGCATGGCACCTTCTTTAGAGCTTGTTCCAGGCAGATATCTTCTCCATGATTCAATCATGGTTTTCCAAGGCACACAAAGTTAGCCACAGTCCAGAGACACAGAGCCAATTTTCTCTGGGTTGTTTAATCACTTGGGGAAAGTGAAGGAAGGAAATGGGGCCCATTTCTGACTTTGCCCTCTGGAATACTCAGTGACAGCCACTGGTTTTAAACAGTAATTGACATTTTCAAAACCAAACTGACACAGTTCTGATTTCTCAGACTGAGTAACCCCAGGGGGTTCTTGGTAGCAAAGACAGTCCACAGGATTTTCAGCTATGGGCTTGTGACCCATGCAGCTCAGCACAACAAACTACTGTAGATTTGGAAGGATGGAGCAGCTTATAGTTGGATTGTTGAGGTAAAGAGCAGGTGCACTGTTCAAACTCTACGCTGAATTTCCTTTACAAGGGAATGTTCCTCCACTTACATACGTGCCAGCTAGAAAAAGCAACCTGATCCAAGTGAAGCAAGCCATTTTCTGCTCTGTAACCACAGTCAAGGGGCTACGGAGAAATTAACACCAATGCTGTTGCTGACAGGACTCAGCGCTCACAGCCCAGGCCTGCTTATTACAGCCCTCCATTGTTTCTTATCTGACCCAGATTTTCAGCGCCACTCTGAACTTAATTTAAGGAGTGGTTCAGTATAATGAGTTTCCAACTCTGTGCAGAAAACAAATTTGCATTTTTTCCAACTGATTAGTTTCTCTACTGATTAACTCAGCAAGGTCAGCCTTTGGCCACTGATGGTGAAGATAAGCAGGGCTCCCCCTGCCCAGTTCCAGAGTGGGAAGGTCTACCTTCAGGCTGTGGTGTTCATTGTTGACAGACAAATTGCAGTTCCAGGAGAGAAGGAAGCACTGGTGGGCTTCCATTTTTTGAGGGGCTTAGCAAACCTGAAGATATCTTCTATTTTCTTTTTTTCTTAAAGGAGGGCAGGACCTTGCTATGTAACCGAGACTGTTCTCAAGTGAGAGATCCCCCTACCTCAGCCTCCCAAGCACAAGGCTTACACAAGGGATGTCTCCACACCCAGGTTCTCTTCGTTCAAGTAGAGAGACTTGAGCAGGATGGCCCTGGACTGTCAACTCAGTTTCACTGAAAATAGAGTGAAAAAGAATGGGCTTTGGAAACAACGAACTCTGGACTGAAGCCACTATTCCACCATTTTCAAAGCTTGAATTAGTTTTGCTCCTTGGTTCATTCATCTGTTAAATGGGGACCATAGCAACCTCCTTACACTTTTAGGGTCAAATGAGGAAATGTTGAAATGCCTAGCTTAGTGTTAGGAACAGGATAAGTAAATGCTGTCTGCCACTGTTTAATACCTAGGCTGATAAACAGTGGGTTAGTGCAGAAGCTTGGCATGCTGGCCCCATCCCCATGCCTGAACTCTTCTCTGTAAACAACCCAATCATTTCTGCTCTCAAGTCCCATCAGCTGCACAGTTGTGGCTATGTAGTCACGATGCTCTCAAATACCAAATTCTCCCTCAGTCGTTAGCAGGTCCCCACACCACAGACTGTTACTTTGTCCCAATCCCAAACATAAGTCGAGGACACACACTCCTGGTGGTGTCAAGATTGTTCAGGGTGGAATAAAAATGATTTGGAAATTATAAAGACACAGGATTCTCAGGCTTCTGTGGGCAAAAAGTCTCTACCTGGCATTTTGTCCTTGCCTTCTTCTTAGTTATTTGTTGTTACGCTTCCTAATCTCTGGCAGATGGCAGGGATTTCCATTTTTGGTAGTGTTCTCTGACAAGTGGGTTATTTAAGAAAAAATGAGTGAGTTTATTCACACGATGAGTCAGGATACTGAGTAAGGATGGTATGGGAAGGTGGCAGGAGGGAAACTTCTCTTGCACGTGAGCAACACTGAAGAACACTGGCCTGTTTCACTCATGGGGTCCACTGAAAGGGGCTGCTGTCTGTTCATCCCAACTGGAGTCCCGCTTTCTCCTCAAATGGACAGCACATTTCTTAGGAAAGAGGTTGTCACTCTGCTTCCCAACCTAACAGCTGTATTAGTCATCTGCACATAATCTAGACATTATCTGATTAAAGAGGTGTGTGCTTCTCAATGGTCCTTTGTACGCTGGCATTTACCCACAGCAGCACAAGCCAAAGGAAAATACTTAAGGTGTGAACGATTAGACATTGTAATAAAAATGGAAGTGTATCTCACCCATGCCGACCTTTCTTCCTTGTTAGCATCTCTTAGTGCTGGGCATGGATTATGACTGTGAGCTGTGAGTTTAAAAATCTTGAGAGAGGCTGTAACATATTCTGATTGGATATTAGATTGAAAGCGTGCTTACCTTTGAGGCTCAACCACAAAGAACTGACTACCTTGTCATTCAGACATGAGGGGCAGTTAGAGGGAGGAGCCTTTAGGTTACATAAAAGCAAAGATTAAACCTCGATGGCAGTCCTCATCAGTTCATCATAAAAATCATTCTCTACTTGATTATTGAAAGTAAAGCTTAGTTGGGTGGTAGTGATGCACACCTTGAATCCCAGCACTTGGGAGGCAGTCTACAAAAGAGTTTCAGGACAACCAGGGCTGTTATACAGAGAAACCCTGTTCCAAAAATTCAAGAAAGAAAGTAGAGCTTTAGCTCCTGACAGGGGCCAGAGACCATGCACAAGATCCTTTGTTAAGCATGAAATGATCTGCACTCACACTTAGCAAGGGCACCCACACCCTCTCCAGAAAAGAGTTTTATTTGGGTACAACTAAGTATGCATGTGGTGGAGAGATTATTTTTTGGGAGTTCTTCAGAGTTCCTTACACCATCTGATCACACCACACTCACAGTGTGGTGATGCCACTCGCCCTAAAGTAGCCTTTCTAGAACTCTGTTCCACAGTCAAAAGAGGCTCCCTCTTCTTCCTCCAGATTCTTTTTAAATGCTTCATTTAGGCTGCTGAGGCTGGTGTTTCCATCATGCCGGCCTGTAAGATGTCCTTACAGCATGCAGGCACCACTGGTCAGCCTTTTCATTTTCCAGCACTTGATATATCTCTGCGTTTTGTTTTCATAGCACTTGGGATCTAAGGCAGGATCTTGTTCGTCTAGAACTAGGTAGCCCCACCCCAGCAGAAATTCTGAAGGCATGATGTACTCTTTAGGTTTGGCATCACATCACACACACACACACACACACACACACACACACACACTTTTAAAGGTAGACGTAACCCCCACAACATACATGCATGGAGTAGGGTAACAGAAAGCTCCTTTTCCCTGGTGATCTTGCTGCTTAGCTTTGAACTAACTGTGTGTTGGGTCATGGTGAGAACAAAAACCAGAGTAGCATTTGTGAACTTCTGTAACTTATGCTTAGCTTGGAAGAAGAAAACCATGCTTTGAAGAGTGAAATATAACTGTACATAGGATATGAATCTACAACCAGACATTACACAGTACTGAGTTTTTGTTCTTTGGTGTTTGATGTTACTTTGGGGTGTGAGGGAGTTGATTTGAAGAATATCAGTAAGTAATACTCTATGTTAATGTCAGCACCCATCTCACGCTACCCTACAACAAAACAGTTGTTTTCTTCTTTTTCCGATTTTTTCCCCATTTAGGAATTGGCTCTTATGGCCTATAAAATTTAGGGTCCTGGATTAGGCTATCTAAAGACAAAGACAGGGCTTTTGTCCTTTCCATGTCTGTGTACTGATGTCATCCTGTCCAGTTGTATAAGGGCTACACAATCAAGGACTAATTCATAGCTCTTCAGGGACATGGTAAGAAGTAACTATGACCATTCCATTGTGGGCCACAGGTCTATTTCGTAGGCAAATCGCTATGGTGATGGAACCAAGGTCATTTATTTGGATGAATTTTACACTTGAAACAACTGTTAGAATGTTTTTCCTTCTTTGATTTCTTTTATCTTCCTTTTTTCCTTCCTTCCTTCCTTCTTTCATTCTTTCCTTTGTTCCTTTCTTTCATTAGAGCCTCAGCTTGTAGCCCAGGCTGGCCTCTTACTTCTTTAATCTCTCCACATTGAGATTATTGTCATGGTCCACAAACCCTGGTTTTGAAACTAGAATTTGGGGGGGGGTACGGGAGCTGAGAAGGAACTAGCAACAACAAAAAAGAAAGGAAGGAAGGTAAGAAGGAAGGAAGGAAAGAAGGAAGAAAGGTAGAAAGAAAGACAAAGGAGACTTTCAGATAAGGATATATAAATGTTGGCTGTGACTTTGATTTGTATGTATCTTAGTGAATGAAGGGAGAAGAGGGAGAATCAAGAGTAAGTTAGAATGCTGGTGATATGGACAAATGGCAGGATGAAAGAATATGCCTTGCGATGGAATCTATTCAGATCTAAACTGTCAGTTGGGATGAAAACTATGCTTCTGTTTTAAAAAGGACCTTAACACATACCACCTAAATGGACACTCATTTCTCTCTGTTAGTGTAGTCTAGAGTTGGCAGAGGTAAAGTTTGCTGAGTTCCTTTATTCAGAGTGCACATCTAAGAAGCAGGGTTAACTCTAGCTCATCCACCATGCCCTAGGTGTAGCTTCAAAGGGTAAAATCTGGGCCTCACCATCACATTTACACCCCAACCTATAGGAGGGGGAATGGGGAGAGAGCAAAGCCCCCACAGAAAACTTTCTAAGGTATGCCTGCAACTTCTGGATCCATCTCCTCTCAGCTGCCCTGGTTTACAAGGAAGTCTGGGGAAAGAGCTTTTTAGATTAATCCTGAGTACAGGTTAAGTTCAGAGGGTATTATTGTTACAGGTTCAGGAACCCATTAAGAACTTACCATTCCCCAAATGTAAAAAACTCATCTACCTTCAATGGTGGTGAAGACAGAGAGTGTTCAGTGTTGAGACTCCGATGAAAAGAAGAGTGCCAGGAAGATGTGCATCCTACTGAGGTGCTGACCTGAGTTTCTACAGCCCTGTTGCTGGCCATCCCTCCTTGGGACACACCCTTTACTTTGCCATCTTGATGCTTCTCTTTTGCAGCCTGCCCTGTGCTTCTTAAGCAAAGTGTTGGAAGCAATGACACGCATCCTGGCTCTCTAATGAGCCCATTTAGACCACCATCACTGTTGCGTCTCTCTTTAATGTTTCCAGGAGTGGGGAACATTGGCCCTCATAACACCTCTCCTGTCTCAGACTCTGCCAACCTTGTATTTTCCAGGTCTCCAAGAAACAGAATCTTAAAAATGAAATATTCATTTTCAGAAGCCTAATTTCAACGATGACTGAGTTGCTTATCAGATTAAATACTCTAAAATATTCTCTGAATTAACAATTCTCTGCTAGTGACAGGGATTGTTCACTTATTATTATTGCCATTTCCTCCCACACTTTATTAAAATATACACACGTAGTATAGCTTTAACCTTGGTTTACCTGGCAACGGTTAATTCACTCGAGATCTCAGAGTAATGAGAATCATTTCAGGAAATCATCTTGCTGTCAATAAATGAAATACGTCATTATTTTACTAAAACAAGGATTAATGTTTCTCCCAGTGCAGCTTCAATTCTGAGTGAGAAATAAGCTGATCTTTAGTTTTATTTGGGGAGCATGTTCTAAAGTCTGGTGGTAAGGCATCCATGTTTCATAACTTGTGGGGCTGATGCGGATTTGCTGACACGGAGCATACTGTTAGAGTAGTGACAGATGTAATTGTGTGCCGAGCACCATGGGGGTGACACACTGTGCCATTCTGAAAGGCGTGTTCTGGTAAATGCTGTTTTCCTGAAAGATTGCAATTACAGCTTGTTTTCAATGGGCTGTCTTTGTTTTAAACACAGGGTAATAGAGTTCTAAATAGAGAGATTGAGTTAAAAGGCATTTTGGGGGGGAGTTTAAGCAGGCTCGCTCACAGCTGGAGTTGGCTACCCTTGTCATTTCTACCTGTAGCCACTGTCTATCCAAATGCCTCAACAACAGTTGTTCCAAAAAAGTCTGCTTCCGGTGCTGAAGTTCTCTTGAAATCCCTGGGACCACTGGACTGGCACTATAGCTCCTTGATGTTGTAAGCTCTTAAAACAATATAGAAACTAAGAAATTGTTTAGAAAAGTTAGCTATATGCTGACAACTACTAAGAGTTTACATTGCACTCTTCAGAAGTTACCTTGTTCCAAGGTGATTAGCAATTAGACCAGTGGCTGCATTTTGACTTGAGCAGCAAATTTTTCATCTCTTGGTGTAAACCTTCTAGAGTTTTACATCTGTTACTCTCCTGTGCATGGGTCTGGTCTTGAGCCTGATCGTTCTTGATCTTAAGAAGAAGAAGGTAAGAGATAATGGTGCGAGGTGTTCCCCTCTTTTTTGTTTTTTTTCCCAAACTAAGTGTGATGAATGTTAAGCATCTAAGCAGTTCTCAAGCAATGTTAGTACTGAGAAAACGTTACTTCTTGCTGATGGTCATCTTCTAGAAACATCATAAAACACTTACAAAATAATGAGAGTAGCAGGTTATTTTGATCAGGAGCCCAGCTGTCCTGAAATGATGACAATTTTAGTGTTTGCAAATTGCTTTAATAAGCATCGAGTACCTGAATCCGAATATCTCTGTTCAGAAATAGACTGTCTCTACCGGAAGAAGAAACAGAGTGATGCATAAAAATGCACCTGTGTTTCTCCCACAGTGCAAATATTTCTAACAATATTTAAATACAAGTAAATTATAGACTCCAATTTATACCTATCAGCCAGATATTCATTTTAACAGTTGGGGACCATTTTAATTTTTTGTGAGCATGGATGTATAGGTCACACACAAATATCCAAGTTAAATCAGTTTATAAAGAAAGAAATTAATTTGAGCTCACAGTTTGGAACTTTCTGTCCATGACCAGCTATCCCAGTGCTTTGGGTTTCCTGAAGCAGAGGAAGCTAGGTATAAAAATAAGGAACAGACCATAGTCCCACAATCCCATTCAAGGGCACATGCTTCCAGTGACCAAAAATACCTTATTAGATCCCATCTTTTAAAAGGTTTTACCTCTTTACCATAGCACCAAGCTAAGGTTCACACATGGGCCTCCGTCTCAGGGGCCTTTGGGGACATTTAAGAGCCAAGCCCTGTGATGACTGAAAAGACAAACCCGTATGTTGTGCTATGAATCATGGGGAAAGAGGAAGAAAGTTTAAAAGGATATTGCTTTGAAGTAGTTGGAGAGCTTCCAGGATGGAAGGGATTCAGAGACTCTTAGCCTGATGAGAATAGGGGTACGGAGAAGTGAGCCCATAGTTAGGGCCATTTTTCTGCTCAAAGCAATTTCTACTTCCAAAGCAGTGCAGCTCAAACATGACAGAAGGAAGCATCCCCAAGAATAAGAAGCAGAAACACTGGATAATTTGCATGCCGTAGGTACACTCATAAGAAGATGGATCATTAACATTTGCTTCAGAAGAAAGAAGATTTGGATGGTCTTAAATCTAATGAAGTAAAACATTTCCTACAAACAAACTCAGGCCTCAGGGTAGTCACTACGAACTGGTTGGATCTGCTAAGGAACACCGAATACCAGTTTTACAGAAATAGGGGCAATGCTTCCCGGTTTGTTTGCTGACATCAGCATGACCTCAAACGCAAAACCTAACAAAGCATTGAAGGAAATAAACATAGATTTACCAAAACCACAGAGGTAAAAAATACCTTAATGTAAAATTCTAACAAATGATATCAAAATGTAAATACTAACCATGTTGGCTTTACTCCATGAATTAAGTTTAGCTTAACTTTTTAAAGCCACTATAAATTAACATGAACTAGAAAACAAGGCATTGATTTCAGTAGATTACACCATTATCCCAACAGAAACAAAAACCATTTAATTAAATTCAGAAACTGTTATTTAAAGGTAGTAGGGGAAGAGAAATTAATACCTAGCAAATTGCACATGTAGAAACATGTATGTCAAATATAAGATGGAAGGAAAAATGTTAATTCTTCCCCCCCCATACCCCCACACCCCTACCCCCAAAGCTAGGAATGAGACAAGAATGTTGCCTGTGTTTACCTGCATTTGTCACCCAGCAGAAGGGGGATGACATAAAGGACAGTAGGAAGATCCCAATGTATGGGTAAGAGAAGTTGAAATAAAGATGTCAACTCATTCTGTTGCGCACGCATTATAGCCTAAAGTGGACCCAGACCCCAGTGCTCTCCTCAGATCACACTTTACACCCTCTGCAGGGCAGGGAAGTCACTTTGCCTAAGGTGATACCTCTTTCTCGGAGCAACCATGTTCAATGACTCAAGGGTATAAATTACAAAAGCCCTGGAACTGTTTCTTCAATTTAGTCATCCATACATAGGTGGCTAGGCCTTTGCTGAGACCACGCCATGGAATCTATCTCTATTATGGATGCCTATCCCCAAAGCTGCTAATAAGCCTCTTGCTCACTAAACTCCACTTTAGATTTATGCTTCCTGGTGAACAACACCTGCCAATTGGTAATAGAAGTGGCTGTAGAAATTAAGTACTAAGATGGGATTTTGGAGCTGGGTCTCTTGAAGCCTGAGTGGCAATGAGGGCTCATTGTTGGAGTTAGGTAGAACAGAGAACACCTGTCATAAGGGATAATGATGTTTTCGTGTCAATAAGGGATAATGTCCTAGCAGAAGGGAACCCACAAACTGGTGTAATGACTGATCTCTGAAAAGCACGGGGACAACTACAATGTAAAGAATGGTGTTTGTGGGAAACTGTTGGTAAGTCCCATTGCTGCTCTGTAAACAGTTGTCAATCAAAGGGTATGGCATCCAGAAGGCCTCGATGGCAGTAGATATGGAGGCCTTAATCTCATAGAGGTTAAGGGCAGAGAAGAGGAAGGAGCGGGCCCAGTTCATTAACCTCTAAACCTAGGAAAGTCTGCTCTGGCTGGGTCTTGGTTCAGAAGGGGATGAAAGCATATTAAAGCCCTGCGTACGGAGTCTCTCCCAAACCCCTAAGCTTCAACATCACTGCACGTCTCTCTTGGCTCCCGCTACTTGAAGACTGCATGCACTTCTTCCTTTCAGGACATGTGCCACCTGTCCTTCAGGATTTGCTCTCCGTGTTTGACCAATAAGCCTACAAATAATGGGTCCCATTCAAAATAAACGGGGCAAAGAAGCGCTGGGCCTGATAAATGACAAAAGCTAGCTACTCAGGAAGTGTCAGGTCAACATAGAACAGAGTGTAAGAACCGCACTATGTGAGCATTGGATCAGTGAGCTCTTTGTACTCAGGGAGGTAGGGCTTCTAAAACCAGGAACACTGTCCAAACCCATAGCTGACCATCCTGGCAAGGATCTTACAAAGATGAGGTATGATGGATACCTTTCCTGTTACATAGAAAACTCTGAAAGAAGCCATTTAGGGAAAGAAGGGATCTGGCTCACAGTTTCAGGGAGGAGAAGGCATGGAGGTGTTGTTCTGGGAGCTGTGCATGAGGCTGCTAGCTCATATACATTTGAGCTAGAAATAGATCCAGCAGGTCAGGGGAGGAAGAGGCTTCTCCTTCACTTCTGTGACTGCCATCTTTACCCCTGTACCAAAGGTTCCCACAACTTCCTAAAATACCTGGGGACTAAATGTTCAAACATAAGTTACCCGGGGGTGCACTCCATACTGAACCATTGCAGGTGAAGGAAGACCAGACAATGCAGCCACAAACACCAGTAAGCAAGCATCGCACTGGTGAAGGGAAGGAGAGAGAAAAGCTTACAGAAACTAGAGTGGTAGACAGATATGTAAGACCGATGTGGAAGATCCACAGGGTATCCAGGGGCCCAGTCAAGGCCTGGTACACACAACTTACAAATAAGACAGATGACAACATCCACAACAGGCCTTCCTATCCCATGAGCTACTCACAATGCCAGTTACAAAAGGTTGATCTCCTCCAATCTGAAAATCCCAAGCACTAAATGCTGGGTATCAGTTGCAGACAGCTTCCTGTTTAGGGACAGGAGCCTGCATCTACTTCTCTTCTCGGTGAACGGCAATAGTTTTAATAGTAAACAAACTAGGAGGAAAAAGCAGGATGGAGTAAGAAGACTCAGCATATTCAGTCAAGGATGACCAAGTAATACTTAAAATAGAAACCAGCTTCACTAGAGTAGCTCACTCTAGTCTTAAAGTTCATGATCCCTCTGCCTCAGTCTCCCAAGTGTGGAACCACAGGCATGTACCCTGGTTCCCAAACATCACTTACGATTCCATTTAGATAAATTAGAAACCAGGCAAAACTGATTTGTGGTGATAAAATGGGAAGGTTAAACAACACCCACCAATTGAACTTCTTTGGGCAGAGTGGCTACTGAGGAGTTCAGTTTCTTGGTCTGGATAGATATATGGGTGTATTCACTTGGAAGAATACATTCATGACTGTGAACGTCCCTGGAAGCTACACTTCAGTTAATGTGTTAAGAGTGAAGTTAGGCAACCAGCAGACCCAGGACCTATCAGCAACCACGTAAGTGGAAAAGCAAACAGTGGTACTTTTTGTGTGAGTGGCTTTGGGCATGCATTCTATCCCTTCCTTGGTCACGTGCACAAGTGTTCTCTAAGCTGCTGGCCTTTTGTCCTTGTGGCCCTGATTGTCCTTTGAATTGTTTCCTTGTTCTAGCACAAGGCAACATTGATGACAGGAGCAGGAGCAGAAACACTGCCCTGAGCTTGTGTCTACACCTCCTGCACCTAAATCAGTGTGCAGCACACAGCAGGAGCGCAGAAACATCTTTTCAAGGAATAAATGAAGGAGAAGAAATCTCCAAATGTTTGTATGCTAGAAAGACAAAGGGCTTTAAACAGGAGTTAAACTCACTCCACGGTCATATTTGTTCAGTATTTACATTTTATAGCTATGCACATCTGTTCTTAAATTTGTGCAAGAGCTATAACTTGGTTCCTGTGAATATGAAGCTCTTGATCTCATAATTCCCATTTTCTCCATCAAAACAACAGGTTTTAAACAGTACTTTTCATAATGATAATTTCTTTGGGATGCAACAACACATTAAGGTAGAAAAGAATGAATGCAGCACGGTGTCGAGGTGGGAGGGAGGGATTATAAAGACTGAACATTTGGAGGAGGAAACAATCTGTGGCTGAGGCATCAAGGAAGTTCCACGAAAGATGAGTAGAATATGGGGAGGAATCAGGATGTAACAAAGGCACATGGAACATGGGGCCCACGTCCATGTCCTGTGGCTGTAGCCAGAATGACCTACCAGGATAGAGGTCAATGGTAGAAATCCAGAGGAGGAGGAACAAATGGGCTTCCGAAGCTCAATATCCATGTTTCAGAGCTGCCCACTTCTGTCCCTAGAACCATACTCTTTAATGTTGTTTATAAATAACTTTGGCTTTTCCATCCATGATGGGCTTAATACAGGATCTGCTGTGGTTATGATGATATTTTCAGAGACAGGGCATATTTATGCATAGGTATGTATGTGTGTGCTATATTATATGTAGCATAATAGGAACATTTTAAAAACTTCTTTAAATCAAAAAATTTGCTCTTTGTAGAAGCAGAGGTATAAATCTTTCTACCCACAACTGAGTGTCAGAATTGTGTCCAAGGCACAATATGGTAGAGAGAGACAGTAAAGGGGGGGGTGAGGCATCAGGAAAGATAATTTGCCCTCTTGATATTTTTGGAGACAATGATTGGGCTGTTCTGAGTCAATAATGTTGTCAGTACCAATCTAGGACAAACCAAAACCAAAAGGAGAGAAATGAGAAGTAAGCAGGAGAGACAAATGAAAGAAAGTTCACGAGGTGGACACACACACACACACACACACACACACACACACACACACACACACATGAATGCCTGCACATGCTCATGCAAGAATGCTCACACAGAAACACATGCACAAACACACAGCCACACATGCACATGCACGCACATATGCTCACATAGACACACATACATGCAAACACAAACATGCACACAGATACACATACATGCATGCATGCACACAAACACATACATGCAACTTATGCACATGCACAGATAGACACATGCACACACACACAAACACACACACACACACCAATTTCGCCGATAGGGTTGAAAAGGATAGTGAAAACAGATTGGTTACCACTTAAAAGTTGGCTATGACACAAAACTCTGGACTCACTGTACCTTGAGACAGCAGAAGACCTGGCAGTATTACTCTCTTCATTTCTCATGGCATCAAGTAGATTGAGGCCTTGGCTTTTTTTGCCACTGTCTGTCTTAGCCCTCGCCATGCAATTGTTCTTCCTCTCTGGTCCCTGTGAGGATTTCATCTTGATTCGTATTTAATGGAATGGTGGGGTCAAACAGCAGCGGAGGGGATATGTAACATTTGAGAGCGAGTAGCCAAAAGCTGTGCTTTGTGATCTAGCTCTGCCAGGGAAGATGATCAATATGTGGTCCTTTGTCAAAGTGTTAACAATGTCCAAGCTGGAATCATGCGTCTGCTATGCATGTCATATAGCAGCAACCATTCCTGGCATGCTTCTTTCTTCTGGTTGGCTGTGAGGACCAAAGCATAATAACAAACAGAAGTGGCTTACAAACACAGGAAAGGGTAACACAGTGAATGAAGTAGAGGGACACCTCTAGACACTGACAAATAATACAGAAACTGGCAAGCTGGGGACCAAAGGTCTCCTGGCAATGCTCTTAGTGCTGCCTTCAGTATCTAGGGATGAGTACTGGGAGTGACTAGTCACTTACATTGGTACCAACCCCAAACTGCAACCAAGGTATTACTAACTTTCTGTTGGTTTTAGATCCACTCTTAATGGATTTAAGCCTGCTGAACAGTAAAGCAAACAACAGATTTAAAAACCAGGAAAATTAGCAGGCACAGGTGGCATTGCCAATCAAAGTAGGTTATTAATCTGGCAGAGACGTGTGAGCCCCTGGGGTGTGACAGGAGCTTTCCAGTCATGGTGCAGGCTAGATATGTTCACCTCCCCGGCAGGCCTAGACTTCTCAAATGGTGGCATTTTGGCGTTTCATCACAAGAGCTCTTTCAAACGTTGGTGGGGTCTCCTGTCTTTAAAATTGCTGGGCAGGAAGAATGTTTTTGAGAACATTGTCTACCAATTTCACCTTTGTAGCAGTTTGTTTTGTAAACTTGTGCAATGACATTATGTCTGAGGAGATTCAGATAGAAGGATCCCTGAGGGACTGGCGTGAAGGAAAAATGGCGCAAAGAGAAACTTAGCATCCTGCCTATTGGTACCCGCATTAGTACGTCTCCGGTCATCCAGCAGAACAGACCCCAATCTCTTCCCCACAGTATCGAAAATTGGTTGACTGACCAGGATGAGAACTCTTGAAAGCTGAATGACTTCCCCATTCAGAGACAAATGTACTTAAAAAGTGAAAGCAGAAAGAGATTCCAGGACAGGGGTCTCAACCATGACTTTCCACAGAGTCTCCTCCAATTAATACACTCTCTGGAGTGGAGTTCTGCATTGAGCTATTTGGTAAGTGCTGGTGATTTTATTGTGCAGTCAACGTGAGAAGGAGACACCCTTTGAGGTTTAGGTGCTTCTGATGTCCTAGTGACATCATAAGAGTCAGTCATCAGGCTTCTCCTGAAAGACCAGGAGAGCAGGGAATTGACCCCCTGACGAGACAGCTCTGGACCCTTGCTTTCCTCAGCTTTCATTGCCTGTTCTTCCTCCTTCTTTCCCTCTCCTGGGCAAAACTCACCCACTCTTCCTGTGTCAGGGTCTCAGGGCCTCTTTGTCTAACCAATCTTCTTGAAGTTTTCACTCTCTGAGATGCTGTTTATTTAACTCTGGCCACACCCAAGCCATTGCTAATCCTCTGGTACCTGGAGTTGACTGATTATAATACTCACCCGGAGTGGGAAACTGGTCCCTAGCCAAGGAACAACAAGTTTTCTGGGATCCTTAGAGTTCTATAGGAGCCTCTGCCAGCCCAAGCCTGTCAACCTTACACAATAGCAGCCCACCAGTAGGAGATGAAGGCAGGCTGTGGGTGCCCAGGTCCATGGGGCAGGAGTAGGGGTGGAGGCGGGAGAGCCATGTTCAAGGTGAGAGTCACAGCTGAGATTTCGGGTTCTGCAAACACTAACCCTCTTTGGCTCCTTCTGCTAATGTGCATTGTGCATTGTCACAATTCTGCATGTTGGTGGAACTGATGCTGTTTTTTTTTTAAGTATCAGTAAGTTCTTGGTGTGGGCAGCCATGGTTGCCCTGAAGAGAGATGAGAAGGGGACCCTTCTTAGGAAGACCCTAGCTGATTCAACCCACAGCAGACCCAATGGGGTGTAGGCTCCACTTTGGGAAAGGAATGTGAAGTCTAGATGGAATCACTTCTGTCAACTCTGACAAGTGAAGGTGATAACTGTTCCGGCTTATGAGTACCTGTAACAGCTCTCACAAAAGGCTGCGGACACCACAGTCACACACACACACCGGCCAGAGCAGCCTCGCGCGACCAAAAAAAATGTTCCAGGGAGACACCAGTGCAGATACTCTCTACTCAACTTCAGGCGATCATCTCTACTGTGATAGTCCTTGAGGCCAAGGACTGGTGTATCAAAATACCTGATGCAATGCTGCTCACCGCCTTTAAAACTGCCCCGTGTCTCAGCCTATTTGAATGCACCCGATGACATTGTCCCACTGTCGTGCTTTGCCAGCCCCAAATAAATACTTTTATGCTTGGGGAAATCTCATTTTGATTTTTCTTTTAGGTTCACAATTTTGGTTTCGTGTGTCTTCCATCTACCTGGGTAGGGCACAGTACCGACAACCAACCAAAGGGCAGTCCAAGTAGGGGCTTCCAGTGTACAGGCAGAAGCCTCTTGTGGAGAATTCTTCGAGCCTTGTGAGAGTGGTTGTTTTGAGTTAGTTTCTGTGCTGATGGGTGAGAACCAGCTCAAACGTTCACTCCCCTCATGGTCCAGTGGCACAAAGGGGGAACCAGAGAAGAGTGGTTTTCAGTTTCTGACTATGGCTCCATTGACTAAAAGGAAATATTGTGCAAGATTTGGGGACTCAAAACAGGCATTAGGAAAACTGTAAGTGTTATTCACTGTATTTGGGTTTAGGCATACATATCAGACTTTATAGCATGTAAACACATAACAAATCCATTTTGTGTGCCACAGTCATAAGAGGCTATTCTTGCCTTTTTGTTCATTTCATCCATGCAAAATTCAAGGCAAAGGGGCTTAAGGCCGTTGCTCATAGTCATGACCATAGAGTTCCAGAGGTGGGATTCCAACTCTAGAATCTGTGCTCCAGGGCCAGCAGAATTCACATGGCCCTGTGCTCAGTACAGGACAGTTTTGTCCATTTGGTGGAAGGTGAACAAGGTGACAGGACACAGGGTTGTAGAGGGACGCTGTTGACAGGTAGCTTTCTCACATGCAAGAGCATGTATGTAGCCGCTATTTCCTCCAGGACGGAATGTTTGGTCCATCGGCTTTGGGCTTGGCTTCATGAGTATGTATTGATTTAGGGCTGTTCCAGGGGGCAAAGTGGCCAGTAACTCAGGAGTCAAGCTTTGTGGCCATACTGCCCACTCCAAGTGCAGTCCCCCTTCAGCCAAGCTTCAAATGTGCTTTGTTGATAGAAGGAAATGTTGAGTGACAGTTCCTCTTTTATGAAAGTAACACTTGATTCCCTGGACATTTTCATGCCTAACTTCTCCAAATTGCAGTCTCATTAGCAGCATTGACCCCCAAAGTGGAAGCTTTTGGAGTCTCTTTCAGGGAATGAAGGGGCCATCAGAGAGGCTTCCTGTCCACGGTTCCCATTTCGGTTTGTTCAACGTGTGTCTCCTGGCCCTGAACAACCCCCAGGAACAAAGAGGATATAATCTCTCTTCTGACCACACCTCACATTCTGCTCCCTCTTCCCAGTTCTCGTTAAAGCTGAAAACCACAGCGTTTCCATGTGGCTATTCTCTCCTGTGGTTGGAGACCAGCCCTGAAATTTCAAACAAACCTCCTTTGTTCAAGATTTAAGGAAACAATCACCACACAGCAAACATTGATATGACTTTTAATGGCCATTTACCTGATTAATATCCTTTCATGCCACGAGGCACCGTGAGGCTCCGTGCTTAAATGAAAGCCAACAACAAAGCGTGGACCAGGTGTGTTACTAAGAAACAATCTTTTGTGTGATTTAATTAGTCAAAGCTTTGGCTGGAGCAATTATAGGCAACCTTAGAGAGGTGGCAGCAGTGTGGAGCCCTTTGCTATAAATTGCTTTTTTTAAAAGAAAGACATCATGGCTTAATAACTGCAGATCTTGAGTGAAAGGAGAGCCCACTTTTAATTGGGAGCACGGAAGGAAGAAAGAAACATGCTCATCGTAATGCTTAGATCTTCCCCATCCTCCTCATTTTTCTGGGGGAAAATATAAACAACTTGTAATTATTTCTGGGATTTGACAGTGACTGTACCTGTTACGGTTCCCTTCCCCTTGAACTCCTCACTCAATAGCAGTTTTGAAACCAGCGTTTCCATTGGTGTGGCAACTTTGGAGAAAATAGAATAATTCACGTGGTCAGGCTGAATTCAGGACATAAAAGTTGGCTTTATTGCATTGTGACACATGAAAGAATAGGAGTGGGGATGGTTTGATGGAGATTTTTTTTTAATCCTCATGTGTTGGTTTAATGATGTGTCAACCTGCCAAGGCAAGATTGACTGGCATAATGCTTATTACTTAAGATAAAGATAGATTCCTTGTGTGATGCCGGGGCTTTGCAATAGATAGGGTCTTATCAGGAAAGGCTGCCTAACCCAGGTAGGATTTGTGACTGACTTTTACATTTCAGTTCTCTGTGTGTCTACTTAAACACGAAGACAAGCACTCAACGCGGAGGAAATAAAGACTCTGGATCCAAAAGTGAAACTTCTTCTCCAGCAGGCTCCCTTGATGACAGTTTTCTCTGCTGTGGGAACAGTGAATTTGTACATACTGAGGACTGAAATTTCCTCAAACCATGAAGAAGTGAACATCATGCATCCTTATAGAGCCCTTTATCTGGGGTCGCTGGGTGAGCCAGGCAGAACCATGTTGGTTTCCTTTACTCTGTACAGGAATCTTAATGTAAGTTGATGCTCTTCAGAGTTGAGGAGCTCCACCTGGCACTGGGTTTGGACATTTGGGTCCAGCGACAACTTAGAGAGACAAGATGTTGGCAGTCATCCTCAGTCTCACCTGAGGCGGTGTTGGTGAAGAATGAATGTCACACAGTTACGCATCGTATATTGCTGTTAGTGTGCTACAACGGCCTGGTTAAATGATTTCCAAATCTGTCCGGCAAACCCTAAACTTTTTACTATCTAGTTATTGAGGACTGGTCTTTGTGCAGTGCCAGGGCTGACTCTGACCAACAGGCCTTGCTGATATAGCCTCTTATTAAAAATGACCCTGGAGGAATCTACTCCCATATTTCTCAGTGTCTGTCTTAGGGTTTCTATCGCTATGATGAAACACCATGATCAAAAGTAATGGGGAGGAAAAGGTTCATTTCCCTCATAGCTCCATAGAACAGCTCATCACTGAAAACAGGGAGGTCAGGAACTAATGCAGAGGCCATGGAGGGTGCTGCTTACTGACTTGTGTCCCCCTCCCTGTGGCTTGCTCAATCTGTTTTCTTATAGAACTAGAGCCACCAGCCCAAAGGTGGCACCACCCACAATGGGCTGGTCTCTCCTTATCAATCACTAATTAAGAAAATACCCTACAGGCTTGCCAACAGCCCCATTGTAGGCATTTTCTTAATTGAGGTTCCCTCCTCTTAGATGTTTTTGTCAAGCTGACATAAAACTGCCCAGCACAGTGACCAGGTAGCTCAGGCTGAGGGGGAACCTGAATAAGAGGGCATGAGTCCATCTCAGAACAGTGAGGGCTCTTTTCAAGGCTGGAGCTAGAATTCCAGATGCAGTTTGAGTCCATCTGGAAAGAGCATGGAAGCCTTCCTTAGCTTTAAATTATGGATTGTGAAATGGATCCATGTATAAGTTTCTGCACTGCAAAGCCATATGCTCTGAGCTCTTTTTGTAGCAAAAATACATATGCTTTGCACATATAATTTTTCTTATGCGTAACCTTTTAATTTCGGAAGAAACATGTGAATTTGTTTTTCTAAAATCTTTTGAACAGTAAAGACAAGGCTGATGACCAAGGATGATTCTCAAATACCCAACCACAGTGGGCCCAGGCCTGGCCAGTCAGATGGATGCCAGTCTCCAACAGTAAGTACTGTCTCATGGTCTGTTCCAGTGCAGTGGGTATTCTACAAATGGTCCCTTTGACCATTCACCCCTGACTCCCATCCATTTTGTTTCCTTTCTCTTTGTTCTTGATTTGACCTATCAGTTTTTGGAGAATGTTGGATAATTCATGTAGACATCTAGAGAATTTAGAGTACCCGCAGATAAGTATTTCAATAAATAGCACCATTATACAACGCGTTATGTAGGAACTTGTTTCTTTTTATTAGATTCTTGGGTCCCGATTGATGTTGCTACCCCATTCCATTTTTGTCACTGAATTGTACACGTAGGATAGATGCTCTTAAAAACATCCGAGTGCATTTTTAAAAATATGACTGCAGATGTGAATAATGAAACAGTAGTTTATTTAAAATGTCACTAAACTAACCATCTGAACATAGGGAATAAAAATAGTGGTTATACTATCATGGTGACTAAGAAATGTTCTTTGTTCAAGGAGGGGCAGGAAATGAACAATCATTGTGTATATATACATGCTAGCCTGCTTGGGCATTAAAGTCTTTAGAAGGTTCAAAAATAACAAACTTGGAAACAGAGAAAGCTGTTGCCTTTTTGGTGTGAATTTGGGTATAAGAAGTAGGGAGAAGTTCTGTGGTGGAGGGGGAGAATGAAATGTGTGAGTCTAACATTTGTTTCCATGGATAAAGCAAAAATATACCAGGAACAAAGGCAGAAGGGAGTGTCCTGGGGTTGATGCTGTGATTGTCTGGTCAGATCTGTCACTCCTGACAATTTTTCTCGAATCAGACCAAATCACCAAGCACTTCCATCTCTATCAACATCCTCAGGGGAGGGCAAGAGATTTCCTGAAATAAACTGGAGATTGAATCTTTTCTGGAAACAAGTAAACATAGAATATAGATCCAGTAAATTAAGATCATTTCATTGAAACTTAAACAAGTAGTCCCCTGAGGACCCGGTCCAGCAAATAGCAGCTGCTGCTCCTTGGGTCCCTCTGCTTCCCAGTCCATGTCTGACCTCTGGGTCCCAGGGGTCACCCATTCAGATGTACCTCCCCTGACCCATGCATCCTGTGAGTGGCAGGCCATGGGGGAGCAGCTCTTTTGGAGGCAATAGGCCCAAATGCCAAGGCTAGGCCTCCAGGCTTAGTCACAGCCCCATCCCAAAACAGCATGTCTGCTCAGGGGCCTTAGTCTTCCATTTCACCACTGAGGTCTTCAGGACCTCCAGGAATTGTATTATCTAGGTCGGGAGAAGACTTTTGTGTGGACTTTTTATCCAAGAGAATTTCTCCAGACTGATAGCTAGATTCTCTTTTGGTTATACTGTATACAAGCAAACATTGATTCATCATTTACTATGTCAGGCTGTTTATTGAGTGGGATGCTGAATTACCTTTGAGAAGTTAAATGACATTATATCCCATTTTGCTAATGAAGAATCTCAAAGCAGTTTTTTAAAAAAGTCAGTCATCCAGCTAATCACACCTGTTTTATGTATCCCAAAGACTCACCCTCAGTAAATACTCTCACCTGCAATACAGGACAAGATGCCTGGATGATCTCACACAAGGAGCTTGCAAATGTACTATGACCTCTGAAATAATTGCTTAGAGCACAAAAACAATCCCATCAGGACCAAGTGATGTACTGAAGCATGTTGAGGGTCTCCCGGATTCTGGGAGCTGGTTAGAGTAGAGAATGTCAGCATGCTGTTCATTGTGACAATCTGTGTGTACAACTGTGATCTGAAAGGGATATTGTTCAGTTGAAAGTTCCTATCACTTAATGGTATCATTGTAGCATAGTGCAACATCTAATCAGTTGACTTTGGGGCTGGGGCTGTAAAGAAACCTCGTCTCTGCCTGTTGTAAAAATGTAGAACACATCTGGCTGTGTACAATATGCAATCCTTGATAATGATAATAAGTAACTCTGCTACTGGCTTAAATATTTACCAGCCTACACTTGTAATCATCACTTTAGCATACCTTTCTACTCATTAAGAAAAAAGCAAAACAGTATGTTGTATCACACTAGCAATTACTTTATGCACTCTCTGATTACTGGGCCTTTTGAATACACCAGGAGACCACACTGAGTGGCTGCAGTGGCTTGTCTAGGCTCATATAAGTATGTTCTATGATGTTGGCATAAGATTGTCCAATTACCAGTTTCCCAGAAAATGTCCCAATCATTAAGCAACATATATAATACCCAATACCCATTAAGTACTGTGATAGGCCCTACTGCTAGAGATCTGCTTATCACACTGACTCATCAGCAGTGCCCTCTGGAAAAGATCCGTTATTTCTATCATTTTACAGATGAAGAAACAGAGGCCTAGAAAGATTTTGAGACTACAGGTAAGACAATTTCAAAGCTGCACTTTAATCTCTTTTTATATGATATGCTTTACTGCATAAATCATGGTATTCTATAGTACCACATCTAATTGATTTACAACTGGTGATATTAACGGTTGCCTCTTGCTTCATAAATCTGCTATGTCCTCTGCTGTTTTCCCATTTTCATAGGCTATAATTTTAAGTAAGTAACTGAATGTAGCCTTCACTCAGAGGAAGGAGACTGGGTTGTATCTACATAACAAATCTGGACACCGTCAATAAGCAAGGTTTCCCCCTCCCCCCATGCACTCACCTGTTAAAGTACTTACATCTGCATGGACTCATGTGTATGTGTCATATGCTCTGTAGGACAGTCAGATCTATCTAATTTATCTAATTTTGTTGCTCAAATTACTCAGACTTAGCCTTTGAGAGCCCTTTGGGGTTGGCTTTTGTGTTGCTTGGACATGTTTTCTACCATGTTGTGTTTTGGGCACTTCCATAACTTCTGGTAATACATGGTGATCAAACTAATTTTTTAAATTTCTGTGTCTCATCATAAAAATCAATTGTTTTCCCAGGAGTCCTGGTTCCTTTCAATGAGTAATAGTATCTAGAAACCAAGGTCTGGTATCTGGGTGTGCTCACTGTTACCTGGAATGCCTCTGCTTGTAGCTGTTCTTGGTGGGCAGAGCTCAAAGATTATATATATATATATATATGCATACACATTAATATGTATTATTGCATATTATACATCAATGTATATGTTACTGTAAGTATACACTAATCATCATAAAGGCACATGTTTATAATTATTTCTATATCTGTCCACTTTAGGAGTTTAATTGGTTATCTCTGATGCTAATTCAGAGCTTTAGCTTTCCTGTTATTTATTTGTAAAATTTTTTCAAAGAGTAAAAAAAAATCTGTCTCCTATGACTCTCCCCTTTACACTCTTTGTTCAACTTTAATATGCATGTAGGTACAGAATTATAAGTCTATGTGCACATAAGCAATAGATTACCAACTCAAGTGCAATGATTATACACAACTCTTTTTGTCTTTAGTATGACATTTCCAGTCAAAATACCATTCTACCTGGTGACTTAGCTCAACACTATGCTCTCCTCAGAAGTAAATACACTATGCTTTGAAGGCACGCCAAAGTTGGAGTTAGTGATGCTCGCTGATGCTTTCAGTCTCTTTTCTAAGCAACATGGGAGATCTGAATTTCCCTATCCTCATCTGAGTTAGGTAAGAACATGTTAGTTTGCCCAGTGAAATGAAATAGAGGATGATATGTGTTGTTCTTATAAAGGAGCTGATAGCTCATCACTATAGTCTCTGAGTTTCTCTTCTCATCTTACTGATTATGGAAAGGTCCTCTGCTGTGAAATTACAGGATTCGTCACATGGAAGACAGCAGCCCAAGAGGACATTTGACAGATTCATAATGGACCTCATATGGAATGACACATTTGTTGATTTAAATACCTGAGGTTTTAGAGTTATTAATGAGGGTTTTTATGTCTTTGTCCAATACGCAAATAAACACAAGTAAGTACAATGAAACATGAGAAATAATGCTAATGTGTTCTGTGGGGGAAATTAGGAATATGGAGCTAAGCTATGAATTATGGCTTTCAAAGCTATCCGTGCTCAGAAATTCATTTAGAGATCTAATGAACATAACTGTTCTTCTCAAGGGGTATGTGGTAACTATTTTTCTCATCTCTGATAAACTTTCTGATGGAAGAGATTTATTCTTGTCTCATGGTTTGAGGGGCTACTGTTCATTGTTGTGAGGAAGGTCAGGGCAGCAGGTGACCAGGCCCCGAAGGCAGGACCGTCTGGTGGTTGGTTACACTGCCTTGGAAGTCAGGGATAGAAAATTTGATTCTTATCTAAATTTAAACTGGAAAATAAAATATATAAAAAAAGAAAATTTGATGAGCAGTTTGGCTAGCTTAGAACCCCCAAAGTTCACCTACGCCCTATGTAAGCAGCAAGGTCCTGTGTCTCAAATGCTCCAGAACTTCCCACAAGAGCTCCACATCTCATTTTGGCTGGTTTTGTGGATTTCCAGAAATCTGATTAGTTCACATGTCCTGTTTCAAGTAGGCCTATCACTCGGCCAGCGGCTGCCATGGGTTGGGGTTGGGCTTAGAATTGGGTTACTATACTGTGCCACTCAGGTTCAGATGGGTCTGGGTGTGTGGGGAACAGGTAAGCTGCCCAAGATGATTCTCAGAGATGCTCCTGTTGCTGCAAACCTTAAAGGAAAGGCAAGGAGCTACAGAGCCACATTTCAGAGGTGGCATTTGAGCAAGAAGGGGAAGAATTCTTTCGAATCAAGGCTATTTTGCTCTGGGTCCCGTTTACATGTCTCTCTGATGGCTAGACTAGCTCCCTGAAGCTCTATTCTCTGTTTCAGCCAAGCAGGGTGGACTCTGAAGCCAGATGAATGTGGAGAAAGAATTCCCAGACCTCAAGAATGGTGAAATTCAAAATCCCCAGCGCTCAGCAGGTGGAATCAGGTAAAGGGCAACAAGGGGTGTGGCGGACTGCAGTAAATTGGGAGACGCACATAGGGACCATCTCAAATGCACACTGTGCCGTGAGGGCGTGAGGGTGGAGTCCCCTCACCCCAGGTTTTCAAGAGGAAATGTCTGTATGGTGGGCTTTAGTGAACTATTATGATTTCTCAGAAACAGACAAAATCAGAGCAGTTGGCATCCTAAGCAGGTCTTTCCAGAGCAAAGGATGCCTGGTTGTAATCCACACAGGTATACACAGAGGGCTGGAGAGACCCAAGCAGCCCACCATCGGTTGTCCCCCATTTTCTGATGTCCTGGGGACATCTTAGTTTCAGTGTTCTCAGCAGGCCTTCCCTGGAGCGAGTGAGACCAGTTCACAAGGCACACCTGGTTCTCAGCAGCCCACCCTCTGCTTGGCATGTGAGGCCCTTGTTCCTGCACAGGATGAGGAAGCTGTAATGGTAGGCATTTTGAGTTCTAGAAGCTGGCACTTCTAAGTAGACAGTATGTACCTGTTTCTGTTTTTGTGAACTCCAGAATTCACTGACTTTTCAGGAGGCCACGCACATCTGATCACATAATTCTTGTCAGCACTAACAAAGAGGAGAAACAGAGCGCGGGTGAAATTGCGCGTTATCCACATCCTCTGCACTGCACACACGCACCAGGAACTTGGCGAGGAGTGAAAGTCTAAGCTATCATTAGTGGTCCTGGTGTATTTCTCTAGTTTGTTTCACACACACATGCTTCAAATTCCAAAAGCCTCTCCTTGTTGGGGTTTCCTGTTACGTCTCCTTTTCTCAGAGTGCAAGATTGGGGGTCACAGGATTGTTTCAGTTTTCCTCACAGCATCAAGCTTGCACCCACCCCACCCCATCCCCAACCAAGGCTGGAGAGCTGTAATCAAAGCAAGAGGGTAAACTCCAAAGCACACTCCCCCTGTGGAGAAAGGAGGTGGTGCTGTGGCTCTACATCTGCCTCAGGGTACCGAGAGGGCACAGGTATTAATGGATGGCGTTAAAGGATGGTTCTAGAATTAAGAGGTCCTTCACTGATCTGGTGGGCCTCAACTTTGTGTACAGGAAGTTCTCCGAAGACTTGAATCCAAGTCTCGGCAGAGCTTTAAATGTTCAGAAGCAATTCTGACAGCAGAGCTGAAGATGACACATGGCTGTGAGATGGACAGATAGCTGAGTTATGACGGGGCAGAAATGCAACCAAACCAAGGAACAGTTGTAACAGCAACTAACACAGCATAAAACCAGCAAACATGGGGCAACATGGCTCAGTGGTTACACGCAGGCTTGCCATACAAGCCAGACCGGCTGAGTCTGAGTCCCAGAATCCACATAAAAAGTCAATGTTAGATCACATATTTATAATCCTAGCACTCCTAGAGCAAGGTAGGAGACAGAGATGGGAGGAGTGACAGGAAGCCTAAGGACCGGGAGTTCACAGTGTGAAAAAAATGAGAGGCTCAGCCTCAATAAAAAAGGTGGAGCCAACTCATTAAAGTTGTCCTTTGACCTCCATATGTTCATCATGGTCCCTGTACACATACACACAGACACACAGACACACACACACACACACACACAGAGACACACACACAATAAACAAACCACCTTTCAAACACAAACCAATAAATTTCTAGAAATAATATAGATGAAAATATCAAAAGATCTCTACATTTAAGTCTATAAAATACTGTGAGGAAAACAGACTTAAATAGTGTTTTACCTACTCATGTAAGAAGATTTAGTTTTGTAAAGATATAAAACTCTACAGAAATTAATTGATAAAGGTTTAATATAATTACAATCACAAATCTGTCATAGTTTTTTGATAGGGATAGATAAGCTGTTACTAAAGTTTACACAGAAATGTAAAAACCACAGATAGCCAAAACCACATTAAAAAGGAATCAAATTAGAAGATATATTCCCCTTATCTTGAGACTTACTATAATTCTACAGTAGCTAAGACAATCTGGTACTGACTGATGAAGAGAAAGACAAGCAGTTCAATTTAATAAGAAAGAGTCCCAGAAAGGACACACTGCACAGTCAATTGGTTTCTGAAGAAAACCACAACCAGTTTAAAGGTGCCGGGAACACCTTTTCAACAAATGGTGCTGGGGCTGCCTGTGGATACAGGTTAAAAATCGACCTTCAATGCAAGGTTTACATCATATGCAAAAATTTCCTGCAAACAGATTCCAGAACAACACACAAAACTAAGCTGGGAACCTCTCAGGTTGGGAGTGGCTATTTTGTGACCTGGCTAGACAGGAAAAGATATTTTTAGACAGAATTCAAAATGTAAACAATAAAAGACAATGAATAAACATGATGTCATCT
The DNA here is from genome assembly GCF_017639785.1 of Mesocricetus auratus. Lineage (NCBI taxonomy): Eukaryota > Metazoa > Chordata > Mammalia > Rodentia > Cricetidae > Mesocricetus > Mesocricetus auratus. The sequence goes on along the minus strand of NW_024429222.1, from coordinate 5,281,663 downwards.
AAACTTTAAAATCTCACTATGAATGATTGTATTACAGAAATGAAAACATTCAACTGCAGAACTAAGAAAACTTGCATAGTGGTTTTCACAAGGAACTCTACGTCTATCAGTATGCTCACATGCAGAATGTGTGAAGTCTAGGAAATGAAAAGCACAGAGATAAATGACTCAATACATAAGGGGAAAAAGACTAGACAGTTCTCCAAAGAGGATATATTAATGCTACTAAACACATGAACAATTAATTGTTCAGCATTATAAACCTGTTGGCAAGTTTATATTAAAAACATAAGAAACTAGTATATGTTCACTAAAAATTGACACAATTGAAAATACCCAGTCTTAAAGGATGCACAACAACTAAGATGTTTGCATATTTGATAGGTAAAAGTATGAAATTATACAACTGCCTTGGGAATCTCATAGTATATACACCAACCCTGATGATTTGGCAATACTGCTTCTGCCTGCTTACTACAAATCTGTTGTGTGTGTGTGTGTGTGTGTGTGTGTGTGTGTGTGTGTATGTTTTCAGAGTGACCTGTTATTAATGATTACTGTGATTTTATTCATAATAGTTATAATACAACATTCAGGAGGAAAGGGAAGGAGGAAGGAGGTCCTTGAGGTTAAAACCAACCTGGGTTACATAGTAGCATGTCTCAATACACCAGGAAGAAAACAAAATCCAAACAATCTACAAGTTAATCAACAGGAAAATGGATAAATAAATTGAAATAGATCTGTGAACTAGGATAATATACAGCAAAAGAAGTAAGACAGAAATGTGAGTAAGCTTCAAAGATATCATGAGAATAAGTCAATCAAAATATGAGATATTGCTTAGTGTATGACTACATTTATGTGATGTTAAAGGACTGAAGACATTGAGGCTGAGACTAGAAGCCAGATTAGTATTTGTCTCTGATGGAAAGATGGGCAAAACCAGACAGGGACAAAGAGGACTTTCTGGGGTGATGACTTTCCCTTACACCTTGAAGATTTTGCTTCAATAATGGTGGACATTTGTCTAAACATTCCTCTAAATGTTTACAGAAGCGCTGTGCACTTCATCGTATGCAGTGACATCTGAGAAAGGAATTTATATGTACATATTCAACGTTATGTTGGCCTCTGCACTCAGCCTTGGGATGCAAACATGGCTTCATGGAATTCAGCTATGAAAAGAGAATGAAAGGTGTCAATGAAAAAAAAGGCATTCACTTGAAAAGTTGAAAAATATAGATGAGTTAAAAGTTAGGAGAGAGGAATGGAGAGAGTGAGTTGGCACATTGCTCTTGCAGATGCTCTAGGAGATCTGATGCCTCCCTTCTGATCTCTTGGGGCACTTGCCTTCACACACTTCACACACACACACACACACACACACACACACACACACACCATACCACATACAGTAAATTATGTAAAGTGAATAAAGCTTTAAAACGTTAAATCCAGAAAGGGAATTTAAAGATTAATTTTGAGCAATAATCCCTAAACTTGGATATGTAAAACCTACTGTATGCTCCATTTCAACTCCTCTTGGTCTGGGCACCTAGGAAGTTCCATTTCTACCTACATTGGAGCCACTCCTGCTTAGACCCAGGCTGTTCTAACAGTACCTGGATAATGAAGAGTCCTCCAGTTTCCATCGCTGCTCCTGGTCAGTTTCGTTCGGTGCAGGAATGTCTCAATGAGCAGAAACATGCTGCTCTTGGTCTTGTGGGGAATTCTCTAGAAATGCTGCAGAAGTTCCTTTGGATGTCATGCCATCTCTTTGGGGACTGCCTGGGAGAAGAGACATCCACAGCTTACAGGATTTCTCATTCTATTTCTTCAAGCCCCACTCACCAATCCACCCCACCCTTGCCATCCATCTCCTCTTAGATACCAATGTTCTCTTTTTCATGGGATTGTGCTCCTTACAAAGAAGGTATAGTTTTGCTTTTTAGACTACAAAGGTCGGTAAGGGAAAACAAAAGCCATAGGCCTGCAGTGTGAGAAAGAGGCAGAGAGTAGAATGTGTGTCAAACACATTTCAGTTCGTCACTCCGGCCAAGATTATATACTAGAGCAAATGGTCTCATGGAGGAGGCTGGGAAAGAGCTGTGAAGGACCCACTGTTGAACTGGAATTTAAAAGAAAACATCAAGGCAATGGGCAGGGTGGAATGCTGCAGAAAGTGGGACACAGAACACGCAGAGGACATGTTTCATTAAAGAATGGAAAGGGGGCCACTGTTGTGCAGTGGTCACAGTCAAACAAATCAGGACAAAGACAGACAAGTGGGCAGCAGGCTTGCAAAGGCTAAGATTTGTCTTAAGATAAATTTGGCTCCTCTTTCTTCTAAATATGTTTGCCTGTCTATTTATATGGGGAAAAGGCTGGTCCTGGGTTCTACCCACTTCTGGGGATACTTCTAGATGGAGGAAGGAAGCTTTGACCAAATCTGATGTTATAGATTTAGGAGGGCCACCATCCCCAGAGATGGATATGCCCTTACAAATGGGTAATATACTTCAGCCAACTCTTGCTAGAGCATAATTCAGCAATTTGGGATATGGGATCATTTTCCTGTTTGATTCAAAGTAGTTAGGTGAAATGGCTGGAGAAATAAAAGTAATTTAGGTTATAAATGAGAATGCTAACCACATGATAGGTTTCTATAAAGGAAGACCAACATTAACATGCTGTAATATGCAACTTGAACTTAGAGAGGAATGAATTATATTCTGCAATAATGAACAGGCAAAAAAGTTACATGAGTCCTTACTATGAGGAGAGCAGTTTCCACGGTGAGGCTTTCCCATCCGGGTCCACGCCTGTGCATAATTTCCTGATGAGTCTCAGATATCATATGCTATATCTAGAGAGAGAAAGGGGTTAGTGTCCAGGGGAAGAAAAAAATCTGCTATTAAACTCATTAATTTCAGGTCTGGCTGGAGGAAGATTGTGAAAGACAGTTATTTCTTGGCTCAAATGTAGTCCTGTGCTACAATTCTAAGTGTGAACTTGTGAAAATACTGAGTGCATGTGCTAAAAGAAGCAAATGCAGGGTGAAGCCTTGTTTATTTAACCTCATCTTGCCAGTAATAAAGGAAGGGTGTCTATGAAGAAAGGAAAGGTCCTTTTAAAAAACAGAACCCCGAAGAGAGTAAAATGGAGTGATGTACTTCACATGCTGAACAGAGCCCATTTTAACTTCTGGTTTTAGTGCATTTTATTACTTCAGAAGCACACATTTACATATCAGTTATAAATCAGGTGCTGACCCTGACAGCATTTTTATTAGGTGTCAGTTTGGATGTGCTCTGTTGGTGTGAATGATTGTGGTTCTGGAAGGGGCCCAGACAGCTGTGCTTCTTTTCATGTAAGGTCCTTAATGTGGGGTGAACAGCTTTCTCCATCAAGGAGTCCTACCTCTAAAACTTTGGTAGCAGGGGGAGAATCCCAATCTGGCATCACTGGCTAGGGGGATGCTTATGGTCACAGGAAGGTAGAAAGTCCAAGCAAGGGGCCAGAGGGAAGAGCACTTGGTCATGGGCATGAATATGATGTTCATTCAACTAGTGTCTCCAAAGGAAAGTGGCCCCACTGACACTACAACACCATCTTTGTTCTCGTGAGCTCCAAGCACTCAAATCTGGAAACTCCCTTGTCCCTGAGAGGTGCCATTTCTCCACCAATAAGTAGACTCGGATGTTTGGCTTTTGCCTAATCATCATCAGAATTGGCAGAGACAAGGAGGGCCAAAGGAACACTCCTCTGTACACACCCTCCTCTTAATGGTATGGCGTGAGTGGTGGCTGTCTAGCCATACATAGTCTCCCAGGCTCAGCTCTCACTGGCTTCTTTGCCCTTCTCTCCCTTGCTCACAGCTGCATCTTTGTTTATTGTTGTCTTTTTCCCCCAAGACAGGGTTTCTCTGTGTAGCTTTGGAGCCTGTCCTGGAACTAGCTCTTGTAGACCAAGCTGGTCTCGAACTCACAAAGATTTGTCTCTGCCTCCTGAGTGATGGGATTAAAGGAGTGCTCCACCAGAGTGGTCTGACTTATTGTCAATGTTTTTATTAACATATATTGTTTATATACAGTATGGGTATCATTATGATGTCTTCATGCACGTGTGTAATGTCCTTCTATCATACACCCTGCCCCCATTATCCTTTCTTGTCTTCCTCTCATGCCTGTGGCTTTATTCTTCTCAACGAGTTTCCTTTCTATGCTTTTGGGTTGTGTTGTCCCAGTGAGTCTTCTTCAGCTTACAGGATCATGAGCGTGTTTCCAGGAGCTACACAACTGAAGATAACATCGCTCCACTTTCAGCTCCACTAGCAGATTATGGATCTTCTGGAAGAGATGGAGCCCCGTGAGACCCCTCCCTAGTCCCCACCCTGCAATGAAAGGGTGTTGATGGGCCCAGCCTTGTGCAGACCTTAAGCAGATAATCATAGCTTTTGTGAGTTCAAGAATGTTGTGACCTTGCCTTGCCAGGAAGACAGCATTTCACTCCACTCGACCCCTTCCCCCTGCTCTTAACTCTTTCTGCCCTGGCTTCCACTGTGTTCCCTGAGACTTGGGGGAAGAGAGGAACGCAGGCTTAGGTTTTGCACTTTGCCCAGTTGGTTACATGTCTCTGCAGTGACAACTGGCCTCTGCAGACAGAGGCTCGTCTCATCAAACCTTGCTCACAGTTTCTTTCCAACTGGAGAGAATTTTTGCCCTGTGGAATTTCTATGTGCACCAATGAGCTACGCTCCACATCCTTATTTTGCTCATTTGCATCTTCTGTGTGTAGGAACAGAGAAAATATCCTCATTGGCAGGATCTGCATGGCTTCAGAGGCTCCGGCTCTCCTCCCCAATTGCTCCCACTGGACAAGTGCTCTCTGTAATTGTGGGTTTGAATGACCAGCTGTGGCACTGACTGGCCATGTGGTCATTGGATATTTATTATTAACCTCTGTGAATCCTGGAGCTTTCGTTTTTTTGTTTTTTGTTTTTTAAAGCAAAGTGGCACCAAATAGCATCCGTGGGGTCTCAAAGATAAGTGGTGATATTGACAGAATGGTTAAAACTATAACCGGAAGGAGACTCTACTTCATTTGTTTATTAACTTACTGAAACAGAGCCTTACTATGGAGCCCCAGTTAGCCAAAAACTCATCAGGTAGCCCAAGTAGGTATTAAACTTGTAATCCTGTCTCAGTCTCCCAAGAGCCAGTATTACACCATGCCCTGCTCAAAAGATTGACAGTAAAATGCTGTTACATCATTTATAAAGTAACGGGATCTTACTACATGATGGAAGATAGTCTATTGCATATATGTTTCTCTTATTGGTTGATGAATCAAACACTGATTGGCCAATAGAGGCAGGAAGATAGGCGGGGCTAGGAAAGAGGAGAATGATGGGAGAGAGAAGAGAGAGGACACAAGAGATGCCATGAAGAGACAGGGAAGATAGGACTTACCAGGCATTCTCTGGTAAGGTAATATAAGAAGGCCATGTAGAAATACATTGATTAGTAGCTATGGATTAATAATTAAGACAGAGCTAGCCAATAAGAAGCCTAAACCATCGGCCAACAGTTTTGTAATTAATATGTGTCTCTCTGTGCTTATTTGGGGCTAACTGGCTTCGGGAACAGGCCAGAAAGAATCTCCAGCAACAACTACATGTATAACTTTACAACTTGTCAATTTACTGAAAATATATTTTGAACATTTTATGTCACCCACATAACATCAATAGATTAGTCTTTTAGATATTAGTTTGAATGGCTGTAGGGTGCTCTGTTTCAAAGCTTAACTTGAGCTAGTACTCATCAGAGGAACTGTTTTCAATGCTGTATGAGAAACCGTGCCTCAAAGTGCTTCCTCAGCTATGCCTAGCATGGTTTCTGAAAACGGAATTCATGGGTCAGTACATAAGCACATTTTAAAGACTCTTAAATTGCTGAACTGACTCTCCCTTTCTATTCCTGTTAGCAAAATAAGAGTTTCAGGAACCCTCAGGAATTTGGGTTTAAAATGTTCCATCATGTCACACACAGCTGGTTCCTTTGCATACATGTACATCTTCTTAATAGATACCAGGCCAAACACAGACTTGACAGATTGTTGAAAAAATGAATACTCAAGAGGCTTCAGGAGAGTGGTTCCTGGATTAGCTAATGCCTTTGGGAAGGCGTTAAGAATTCTGCTAGCACCTAGAGGTTGCTCGTAATGAAGAAGCCCTAACATTTGTCTACATGCTACAATCTTGAGGGGAGGAGAGGTAGGGCATAAAAGACATTGGTCTTGAATCCTGCCTCAGTGAGTCTGGAGTAAGGCCCAGGCACTGAAATTATTGAAAACTCTGCAGGTGATTGTCATGCATGGCTGGGTGTAAGGATGGATAAAGTCCTTTAATTATAGGTGAGGGACTAAATGGGCCACATCTGTTTTTGTCCACCTGCTGGAAGTGTCATCTCATGTCATTGCCACCATCCAGTCACACCCTTCAGAATAGTGGCATCATTTGGAAGCTCAGGTAAAAAAAAAATGCATTATTAGCATCTACTTTTCTCTTTCAACATGCTGTGGGGGCATCCCAACAGTTATCTGCAAAGTCATCACTCAGTCATCTCTCTGTGATCAGACCTCTCTTCTCTCAGGAAACCAAATCTCTCTTTTTGGGTGATTCTACGTACTATTGTTTCAAAAGTTAAGTGGAAAGGTGAAGCCATTGATGTTTACTCAGTTGTATGTATAAGACAACCTTGGTCTTGGTTGTGTGTGTTGGCCTTGTAAACTCTTGATGCAGCTCACTGAACTTGGGTTTTTTTCAAGCCCTGGGGAGCCATTAAGTAATGGCTCCAGGTAGCAGCAGAGATGTCATTTGATGAAGGTTTTGGATCAGCATCTTCCTGTATTTCCACTGGTTAACTTCAAAAGACATTCTTCCTGGTATGCCAGTGAGAAGTGTAGTCAGGAGGCTGAGATAACACAAGTTCAAGTTCAAGTTCAAACCAGGCCATGCAGTGAGACCAACAAACACACACACGAAAGAAGGAATTTAAGAAATAAAGTTGCCAATCCTCCTACAAGGAGATAGCCAACCACACTTTGCAATTAAAAAATCAAAACCCGATAAAGACAGATGGCTGCACTTTCTAGACTAATGAGATATGGTCACAACTCTTGGCAGAAATTTTAGTTGGTAAGGCCATTTTGAAGAGATATTTAGCAAAATTTCCTACAATTAAACTTGAATATCTCCTCTGACTTAGAATTTCAAATCTAGGAATTTATAATGTGGATAGTCCTATAAACAGGTTCCAACACATATGCACAAGGTTGCTCATTTAAGTGTGCAGGGAACACCGATTCATCTGTGATCACCCACATATCCATCAACTGGATCCCCCAAAAAGACAGACCCACCTGGCTGTCAAAGGCAGTGCATCTGAGTGGGACTTGGAGGACTCCCAGCATGTCTGTCTGATCGAGGCGGGGGGAGGCCAAAGGATAGTCTCCATGGCCGCACTTATCTTAACTAAAGAACAAAAACACAAACATGGTTTTGTATTTTTTTTCTTAACCTAAAGGATAAGTGAAAAACTCTTAATGGCAGTTCTCTTTAAAATGTGAATGGTCAGAGGGGGCTCGATTTTATACCTTTATTTACTCTCAGGTTTTAAGGCCACATTTGTGTATTGTTTATAACATGAGTCAAGATTATGGTGGTCTCCTAGGCCACAGTTAGTCAAAAATAGCAGAACTAGAAGAAAGAGAGGAAGTGAGATACCAAGAGATGGTACATGTGAGTGAGTCTTTTGCCTCTTTTTCACTCTTTCTTTTTAAATTCTGAAATAGGTTTCTACGTGGCTCCCTCCTGCTTCAGCCTCCTGAGTGCTGGAAGTACAGGGGCCCCCACCAAGTCTGTTTCTCATAAGAAAGGGTCTCATCATGGAGCTCTGGCAGGCCTAGAGCTTCCTGTGTAGATCTGGCTGTCTTTGAACTCATAGAGATCCTCTTGTTTCTACCTCCCAGACTGGATCTAAAGGTATGTGCCACCACATCTGCATAAACCCAGCTTTGGGAATGACTTTTGTCCTGCAATCCTAGGGATTGCAGCCCCAGCCTCCCTCCTTCCCTCTCTGACTAAGGAGGAGACATTATTAGTGAGCTGAGGTCAGCTAGAGAAACCACAGCACTTGAAATTCCTCTCCCTATCTGCAGAGCCATGCGTAATCTGTCTCATACCCAGGCTTGCTTTTGATGAGCACTTTCATGGAAACAGTGGTGCCTCCTTTCTTTGGACCCCCTGCCCCTACCTCCACGTCAGTACTATGTATATTTCTGACATCCGTTTCTGGGAACCCAGGCCCAGGTGGGGGAGTGGAGGGGTGGAATTGTAGGACCCTGAGCCAAGGATGTGGAGTTATGAGCAGCTCCTAGGCTGTGGTTCTTCTCACTGGAGGAGCACCATTTTGCAGGCCTGTGCTCCACGGCTTCCTGCATGGGGTGACTGTCTTTGGAGTTAACCACAATGATGACCAGTCTTAGAACAAAAGGATTAGATCAGGATCTGAGCACCCATGGAGCCCCTGAGCTACTTTCCAGAATAGAAGCCCAACAGAAGTAGTATATCTTGGACTAGGGATACAGTTCAAGGGGAAAGAGCTTGTCCCGTCTGCCCAAGGTTCTAGGTTAAATCCTCAGCACTGGCAAGGGAAAGATGCAAGTATATGTGGCCATGCAAACACCTCATTGCTTAGGCAAAGCTGGTGCAGTGTGTAGCAGACAAAAGTTTCTGAAGATGTGAAGTCTGTGAGAGAAAAGTACCAAGAGCTGGAGGCCAGTGCCTATTCTAGGCATCCTTGGTGTCCTTTAACTCAGCCATAAAGGTCCATGAAGCCTGAGGTCCCAACAAAGTGTACTGTTTTCACCTGTTCTTTAGTCTAGAGCCCAGGTTTGGTCTTACCACTAGGGCAGGGCCCTCTCGCTGAGCAGATGCCCTGATCGGAGCACTGTGATATTCTAGCAGGGCCTCTGTTAAAACCCATACTTTGGGAAATGCTTAGATTTATGTTTACCCTTGTAGTTTGGATCTCTTAACAGTGTTTTCTGTTTGTTGTTACTTCCCATCACCTTCTCTGTCTGTGGTATATATTTTCTTTTATCTTTCCCAGAAACTGGCATGGCTTGGTCTGTGCTCTTCTCCAGAGTCAAGCTTAGCAAGAGTGGCCTTATGGCTTTTCTTCACCTGCTGATATTTGCTTGCCTATCTACCGTCATGCATGTGTAGCCCTCTTGGAGCCTCTCATGACATTGCCTCTATTAATATGATAAGTGAATACTAGCAAATGAAGTTCAATTAACATTTAGCAATCAAAAGGATACTACGAAGTGTCAACCGTAGCTCCCGCCCCATAGGGATGAGCAAGAACCCTCTCTGTTGTACTGTCTTTACAGTTAGCTTCGAGAGTGCTAAACATTGCTTTTAATTAAATAATAAAGAATGTTACAGCCTTTTTAGTAACATTCTGAATTTTGATGTGGCACAAGAATTTGATTCTTTAGAAATTAATTGCCTCGGAGTATATTTAAGTAGTATTGATTATGTTCATACCTTGTGTTGATCTGTGATACTTAACCCAACATTTAAAATATCTTTTTTCCATTATATGTTGTGATGCAAGAATAAAAGGAAAGTAGAAAACAAATAGGCACTTGAATTCTAATAGCAATAAGCAATAAATGTCAGGCATCTGGAAATTATGGGTGCAATTTTGTCAGAGTACACTTTGTTCTTCTATTATGCCTGCATGAATTTTGCTACAGGCAAAATCTATTACAGATAACAGTTAAGAACCTTTCTAATCTACACAGATAGTCATGGCAGAATGCTAGAAAACTAAATGTTGGAAAATGTAATATTGCTGGGGAAAATTGACACTTGTAGAAAATAATGTGGTCCTATTTAGAACCACAAATGGCAATAATTTCTTTAAGACCATGGTGTATTACATGTTCCTGTGATGGGTGACCCAGATGAAGGACACAGCCCCGGTAATGAATCCTGCTCTGCTGCCTGTGGATGTGAGCATGTAGGTAGATGCTTATCTGGAACCTGAGGGGCGGGGTGTGTGCTTAATGATTGCTAACCGAGTTGTAATTACAAAGGCAGGTTGCACGTGAGAAGCCTGGGTTTTTTCCACTGCCCTTGGGTACAATGGGGAGGAATATTTCTATTCTGGGCCCACTTGAACCCCTCCAGGGGAAGATTAGTTAGTATTCACCTCTCTTGATGGCACACAGTGACCCTGGGTAGCTGCTTGGTAAATTTACTGGGCTTTTAGGGAAATTGGTTGCTGGCTCTTAACCTGCAGAAACTGTTTTTCTGCACTTAAGTTCAGTTTAGCCTGTCACTTATAGGTTTCAGAGAATTAGAACAACTTTTTACAAATGAGGACTTCATCATTTCATTTATTCCCTCATCTTCTTTATTTGGCCTATCCACTCAGCATGTATAATTGTCACCACCTGGATTAATTACCTATTGCCTTATAACCAATCACCCTCAACCTCACAGCTGGTAGCAACAGATGCTTAGAATCTTATAGTTCAGGTGGCAGGAAGTGGGGGACCAACTCTGATGGTTGGATCTGACATCAGGTTGATTCTGGCATCAGTCAACTATCTGATGTCAAATAGGGATGAAGAACCCCTTTCAGAGAGTTGGTGGTGGCCAAGAGATATCCATTTACTTTTTTTATTTTATTGATTTTTATTAAAATAAAAAACAATCGTATTTTATATACCAATGTCAGTTTCCTCTCCCTCACCTCCTCCCATCCCCCCCATCAACCACCATCCCACATCCTACCCACTCCCAGGGAGAGTGAGGCATCCCATGGGGGATCCTCAAAGTCTGTCACACCATTTGGGAGCAGAGCCTAGGCCCTTACCCATGCATCTAGGCTGAGAGAGTATCCCTCCATAGGAAATGGGCCCCCAAAGCCTATTCATGTACTAGGGATAAATACTTATTTTACTGCCAGAGGCACCATAGTCTTTCCAAACCCCCACCAACCCCCAGCTGACACCCACATTCAGGAGGTCCTGGTTCAGTCCTATGTTGGTTCCCCAGCTGTCAGACTGGGGTCTTGCTCAGGTCAGCTGTTTCTGTGGGTTTCCCCAGGATGGTCTTGACCCCTTTGTCACTCCTCCCTCCATCGCTACAACTGGATTCTAGGAGTTTGGTTCAGTGCTTAGCTGTGAATCTTTGCTTCTGCTTTGTCATCTACTGGGTGAAGGCTCTATGATGGAATTAAGGTAGTCATCAAACTCATTATACAAGAAGGGCATTTAAGGTAACCTCTCCATATTGTTTAGATTCTCAGTTGGGGTCATCCTTGTGGATCCCTGGAGATTTCACTAGTGCTAGATTTCTCGTTAAACACATAATGGCTCCCTCTGTTAAGGTATTTCTTTTCTTCCTCTCCTATATTTTTCTCAAACTTAACCTTCCTGATCCCCATGTTCTCCTTCCCCCTCCTCTTCTCTCCTGTTTCTCCTACCTCTACCAATCCCCCTGCTGTGCTTCCAATTTATTTCCAATCCTGTCCCTTTCCCCTTCTCTGGGGGTCCATCTATGTCTCTCTTAGGGTCGTCCTTGTTTCCTAGCTTCTCTGGGGTTGTGGATCAAAGACCTTATAATGAATTCAGCTATACTGACCCTATTAGAAGAGAATGGGAAAAGATCTTTACCAACCCCATATCTGACAGAAGACTGATATCCAAAATATACAAAGAACTCAAGAACCTAGTCACCAAAACATCAAATAATCCAATTAAAAAGTGGGGTACAGAACTAAGCTGAGAAGTCTCATTAGAGAATGGCTGAGAGGCACTTAAGAAAGTGCAGAGCATCCCTAGCCATCAGGGAAATGCAAATCAAAACAACTCTGAGACACCATCTCACTCCTGTCAGAATGGCTAACATCAAAAACACCAATGAGTTTATGCTGGAGAGGATGTGGAAAAAGGGGGACACTCCTCCATTGCTGGTGGGAATGCAATCTTGTACAGCCACTTTGGAAATCAGTATGGAGGTTTCTCAGAAATGTGGGAATCAGTCTACCTCAAGATCCAGCAGTTCCACTCTTAGGCATATACCCAAATGATGCACAATAATACCACAAGAACATCTGTTCAACCATGTTCATAACATTATTTGTAATAGCCAGAACCTGGAAACAACCTAGATGCCCTTCAACTGAAGAGTGGATAGAGAAAATGTGGTGCATACACTTACACAATGGTGTATTATTCAGTGGAAAAAACAATGAAATCTTGAAATTTGCAGGAAAATGGATGCAACTAGAGAAAACCATCCTGAGTGAGGTAATCCAGACACAGAAAGACATACATGGTATGTTCCCATTCAGAAGTGGATATTAGACATAGACCAAAGGATAACCAGCCTACAATCCATAACCGAGAAATATCCATTTCTTTCAGGTGATGACAAGAGGCCTCTGCTCATCACCTTGTGGGTTTCTACACAGGCTACTTTAAGTGACCTGACAATATGGAGGTTGGCTTGCTCATGACCAATTCAGCCAAGAGTGAGGGAGGAAGCCCAGTGCCTTTTAGGCCTAATCTGAGAAGTCACTGCTTTCTTCTCCTGTGGTGTAGATTTTAGTTGTGAGTACTGAGTCATTGATTCCTATTCAAATTGAAGAGGACAAATGCACTTTATTTCCTGCAGAAATACTTAGAATTTGTTGAAATATTTTTAAACCATCACACCAGGACAGACTCAGTTTATTTCCCAGGCCTGACTGGATGACAGATTGTCTGCAAGATCTCCTTGACTCTTCAGAGACATATTCTTCTTGGAACTCCAGGTAGCTGAGCCCCTCATCTCTTAGGACACAGGTCTTTAATTGCTGGGAATCATTATATTATGCATTTTCTCTGTTTCTCTCCAGTAGAATGCAAAGTATTTATACTTTTATTTTCTTTAGGCATCATTCCACATTAGGCAAACAACTGGCGCTTAATCAGTCATCAGAGATGGCTGTTTTCTATGATGGGTCACAGCTCTACTTTAGAGCCCCGGAGTCCTAGGCCAAATTCTGACCCCACCATTATAGAACCTTGGGAAACCTGTTCTACAGGAACTTTGTTAAACATAGTCCACAAGTCAGTTGTAATGATGCTATGGATTAATGCACATTGAGAACTTGGGAGGCCTTCTGATTTGAAATGTGACATGTCCTTCACAGACTTCTGTGTTGAGTTGGTGACACTATTTTTCATAGGTAGAAACTCTAGGAGGCAGGACTTACATAGAGGAAGTGGCTGTGGGCTTGTGTTTTGAAGATTCAGCTGGTCTCAGTCCCCTTCTCTCTGCTTCCTGTCTATCTGCTTTACTGAGCACCCCTCACCCCATGGCGTTCTGTTTCACCATGGCCCAGAAATGATGGAGATTGCTGACCACATACTGTTTCAGAGACAGAAAACAGGCAGGCCAATGGCAAGGTCTCTGCTACCGCTTATCATTTCCCACCTTGTCAACCTGTGTCCTCACTGAGCTGAGCTCTATTTAACTAGAAAAGAACTTCTGACTTCAGAGGGAGAGACCTCAGAATTTAAAGGCATCAGTCCTCCCTCCACAAGCCCCACACCTACTGGCCCTAGAGACCTCTCATTACAAATAGCCAGGGACCCTTTAAAAGGTCCTCAGTTTGTATTATCCCATTACTTGAAACTCCCCTATCACATTCTTTATCTGTCCACAAAGAAAACCAAAATATTTGTTTACTAAAATGCTACACATCCTAATTGTGTATATAGTCTTTAGCTGTAATGCTAGACTTCTGTTCCCAGAAGTAATTAAGGCACATCGTTATTGTAGGTTAAAAGGCTATGACATATTTTTTTCTACTCAATGCCTCATTCCAAGGCAAGTCTAAACTAAATGAGCCTAATTGCAACATGCAATACAGTAGTCTCTTAGAAATGTGTTTCTTCCTACCTTTTGACTGATATCTCTTTGGAAATCAGAGTTATATAGCTTGTTTATTGAAAAAGAAAATGAAGTAATTTTTAAAAACAATTTCATGTATGACATTGCACATTAGAGTGTTTCCTATGCTACTCAGGACAAAACCATAATGGCTCATGGGCCAGTGGGCTGTGAACACTCTTCTAAAGCCAGTCCATTCGGGCTGTCCTTGGTCTCTTTTGTCCATCTTTTGCAGACAATGGACTTCTTTCTACCCCTCTGCAATGACATGGTTCTGTTTTGAGGACTCTTACACTTGTCCTTTCTGCCGGAAAGACTGCAGAATATCTTGGCGCAACTGTGTCTTTGTTCAGGTCTATGTGGTCACGGAGGAGTGTCAGATCATGCTACCTTGTGAGACTGTTAAAGCCATGGCAATTGTCTTGTTCTTTGATTAGTTCACTGCTCTATTATTGGTTCCCTTCCCTCCGATGCCTGCTTCGGGACAGCAGATATTAGAGCCTGGTTCGTTTGTTTGGTGTTGTATCACAGGGCTGTGCCAACACATGCAATGAGCAAATGTTCTCTGAAGAAATGAAGCAATCTTGGCTCTTCCAGTTGCCACCTGTGTGACATTGGGCAAGCCACTCTCCTTCATGTTAAATTACACTATGGAATCGACTTGTTATGAAGATTAATAATATGTATATAAAATGTTTAGCGCATGCCAGGTGCACTGAGTTTAATAACTCGAATTTTGCTTTCCTGAAGGGCCTCATTTGTGTGAGCACACGCAGTGGGCACTGAAAGGATGTGTTGCTTGAACATGGTAGGTTCTCCTGGTTACTGGATTGCAATGCTCAGCTGTCACTCAAGCTTCTCTATCCCTTGCTTGGGATCTGATGCATCTTTGGTAATTCTCAAGGCCTACAGGTTGGGCTAGAGAAGACGGGATTTATGGAGATGGAGTACACTCATTTCTCAGCATGGCTTTCTGTAACCATTGCTTCTGGATGCAGTTCTGCCTCATGCTGCATTATAGGGGAAGCTGAATCCTGTCTACTAGCCCAGTTTTTGGTGTGGGAAACAGAGATCATTACACAGGGTTTCCTCTTCCTTTTCAGCAGATTCTGTTACCTTCCCTGGGTCAGGAGAGACATATTTCCATCCACACTACCTGTGTTCTGCCTGGGGAGATGGACTGTAGACACGTATTCCCAAGAGCAGCACAAGACTCTACCACCAAAGGAGGTCAGAGGACAGCTGCTAGCGCTCTTTGTCACCGGAAGCTATTGGGACACAGATTCATCTTCTCTGAGCAGACTCTCAAGGCTTGGCTAGCTGGATGTGAGGTGAATACCACAGTGACTTCCATCTTGTTCAGAAGGGACTGTGGCTCTCCCTAAGGTGACGAGTCTATTGTGTGTCCCCACCACAAGTCACACCTTAGGAAACATGTGGGGATCCAGCCCTCCTTTCTTCCTATTCTACCAGGTACAATATGGCAAAGTGGCAGAAGGATTACAGTTCGGGTCAGAAATTTGAACTTGTTTTCTGCTCACTACAGTCTTGTTAGACAGCTTTACATGAGTCATATAATCCCATAAAACCTCAGTTTTCTTCTATAGAAAGTAAGACAATGCTATAAACTTTGTAGAATCATGGTGGATTACATTGTAAAATATAGTGTAGCTATCCCATTTGGCACAGAAATATAGCAAACAATAAATGACATGTTTTTAAATACATGGAAAATTACACAAAGAAAGACTCTATAATATTTATTTTTATTTGCATGCCATCTAATTATTGATTACATTCAGTTAGGGTCCACGTGAATATTTTTCACATTTCTGCCTAGGTCCAAATTTGGGCAGTTTTCCTTTGCTTGGCAGGAGCATCTGGTCTGTATGAGAAGGTGGGATCAATAGATTCTGGGCTCCTTTTCAACCCTAAGTCTTGAGGAAAACCCTGATTTTCAGAGTTGGCCACAGTAAACAGGCGTTTGTTAGTTGAGAAAGCCAAGGGTTTGCAAATTTCAGGGAGGGTTCTTTTGATCCTGTTTCTAAAAATGCCTCGTCCGTTCTCATCATACTACTGTTCATTTCTTCCAGAGCTCACAACTAGCAAATCTTACCTCACATGCTTACCTTCCTCATATTCTTCTGTTGGATTTGTAGGCCAACGTGACTCAAACCCTTCTTCCTCTTGTAGCTCTGAGACGTAAAATATTCCTCACATATGGGGAGAGACAGAGATCCCCTCAATGTGTTCGTTATCTGTGAGTGTCACTACTGAGCTCAAAACTGACCAAAGGACCTGTTGCTCATTGCTTGTATTCCTAGTGTGACCTTCCCAGCATCCAAGATAAGATGTACTTGGATGTTTTGTGTTTATTTATCTGGGAAGATGCCAACCAGCACAGGAGAAGTATAATAACTGCAAGCCAAGCCCCACTCATACGCAAAACAATCCAGAAGCCAAATCCCACAGTTCAGGATAATGCCTCAAATGGTAGAGATGTTAACTTGCATCATACCACCTTCTTCACTTGGGAGGTTGTCGGGTGCAGCAATTTAAATATGCTGCTGTTCTCTGCAGTGGAACATGTACCCTCCAGAGAGCAATGGCTTAGGAAAGGGACTTACATTTTCTTTTTGAGAACCTGCTGTAGGAAGCTTGGTAAGAGCCAAAGGGGAATGAGCAGAGAGGGAGCCTACCAAGCAAGGATTCTCAATTTCCTTCCTGCAGAGGCTGCAAGGCAAGCAACCTTTGGGACCAATGAACTCTCTCTTGGAGATTTGTATTTGTTTATTATTAAGTTAATCGTCAGCTTGCAGTTAGAGGGGTAGCTTCTATCTTCACCTCCAATGCTTCCTTGAATAGAATAACAGTAGCATTTGAAAGCCTGTCTTTGAACCCTTATTGTGATATCAGCTTGGAGAATGCCTGATGTGAAGAACTGTCCAGATGTGTTGATCATGAACTGGAAGTCTGTATTTTCATGTAGATTTCAGAAAATCCATTTCTCTTTCATACTTGGCATTAACATCACTGGGTAATTTTGAGACCAATTTCCAGGGGAAGGATGTATTTTTCATCAACCTAAAGCCTGGGTGTGTTGTAAATCTTAGAGAAAGGCCACATGCTAGTTTGCTGTTTGTGTACGTTCTCCGAAGGCTCCATGGAAGCTGCGTAACAGGGCACTCACAATGTTTACCTTGTCTATCACTCCAGGCTCTCGTCAGCATCTCCTCACTTAAGGCCCACAAGATTTTAGATGAAATATCTTCGTGCATTGCAGTCCTTTGAGCATCCTTTGATTCCTTTGAATTAGCTGCTGTTAGGAGTGGGGAAATGGCCAGAGACAGATGTGTAATCCAGCAGTTCCCAAAATCGTTTTTGTTGACTGTGTCCAAGTCAAATACCTGAGGATCTTTTAACATAGAAATCCCAGGGCTCCTGCTCCCTGGTCACTTACTTAGAAGAATAAAGCTGATCCTAGAAGTTTTATGTTGAAAACTCTGATGCATAGCTGGGTCTGGAAACAGTGTTTCAAGCTCAACACTCTGATTTTATAAACGATGAAATGAAACCCAAGAAGGGTGGACCATAGCTATTCATCAGCTGAGAACAAGCAACCCTGGGCCCTTCTTTCTGACTTTGTCAATGAGCTTTAGTTATGATGACAACAGAATGTTCAGTAACAATTCTGTGAGTATGGCTGTATTGTCACACTGTATGTGTGACCATATATAAAGTTAATTTATATATGTCTATACAAGCATTGTCCATATATAACATATCACATGCATATATATATATGTCTATATAGAAGGGGGAGGGATATATTTATATATACATACATATATATATGTATATATATGGAGAGAGAGAGAGAGAGAGAGAGAGAGAGAGAGAGAGAGAGAGAGAGAGGAGAGATTATGGATTCATAAGAAACTCCTCAAAATGTTTGTCTGAGGAGACCTCTGGGGGACTCAGAACTGATAAATCCCAAGCAAGCAGGATTACTTCACAGGACAGGAGAAAGGGTGTGGGAGTGGAGGAAACACAGATGACTAGGTGCTTGTTGAACACAACTCGTGTTCTGGAATGCCCTCCCCTTCTCCCAGGAGCACAGGGGCTACTCCCCTGGGAAGAAGAATGAGTGAGCAGGCATTTTCAGGACATCAAAGCTTGGGATTCATGGAACCTTCTCTCGGGATGCAGGAGATCTT
The DNA here is from genome assembly GCF_017639785.1 of Mesocricetus auratus. Taxonomy (NCBI): domain Eukaryota; kingdom Metazoa; phylum Chordata; class Mammalia; order Rodentia; family Cricetidae; genus Mesocricetus; species Mesocricetus auratus. The sequence continues at coordinate 5,263,420 of NW_024429222.1, read as the reverse complement.
CTACTGGAAGTCACAACACCATTGCTTGGCTCGGTAGATCTCTCATGTGCTTAAGTTGTTCAACCAAACCCGATCTTCAATTCTCAAGACACTTTATCTATTGCCTTTAAGTTAGTTATGTCTTTTATTATGAAAGTAACATATTTTTTAAAAAGGAAAAAGTAACTGAGGTTCTCATAAAACAGAGCAGAAATGCAGCGTGCTTACATGTTCCCCTCTCATCAGATGTCACCGATATCGATACCTTTGGTCAACCGAGATCCCTTGTTATAGGCAGAACCAACACTGACAAGTCTCATCATGAAAAATCCATCGGTTACCTTAGGGTTCGCTCTTGATTCTAGAAGGAAGTTATTATCATTATTGTAAAAGCTTTGAGATATCCAAAGAGTGGAGAGAAAATTCTAAGTCGTGTAATCCTGGACCCAGATTTTAAGTACTGATAACCTTTCATCTCTGTTTTGACAGTGGAATTTCATAAAGTTAATAATGTATTTTGTGCATTTTAGATCTCTAGTAGGCTGCCTCTGCTACTCCTCCAAATGCAGGTACAGTGTTATGGTCTTGCTTACACAGCTGTATCTAGGAGAGAAGGTTTCCCAGCAGACTCCTGTATTCTGGCTCTTAGACGCTTTCCAGTCCCTCTTCAGTGATGTTCTCTGAGCCACAGATGGAGGAGCTATGATCTAAATGCATTGGCTGGGGCTAGGATCCCCAAGATCTGTTGGTCTGTGCACTCTATCCAGTTGTGGTTTTCTGTGCTGGTCTCCATTAAAGAGAACCTTTGATGATGGGTAGCAGCTACTCTTATCTATGAGTATGAGGATATGATTAGGATGTAGTAAGGAATTATGCCAGTCTAACAATGACAAAGTGGTAGTAATAAACTTCTTTTTAAAGTCTGTGACCTCACTAGTTCTAGTTGAAATGAGTCCCATGTTCCATTATAGAGCCGTTGGTTACCACCAACATGTGAGTGCCAATAATTGCACCTTTGCAAGTATTTTGTCATGCTAGCCATTGTTGTGGTTCATAGATGTTGCAGCTGGATAGGGCTACTCATTGCTTCTCTCCATTCACAGCTTATATAGTATTTTCTGGTACCATGGGAGTCAGACTTCAGGAAGGAGATTTTCCCACTAGATCCAACTCCAATCATCTGAGTCCTATGTCTGGTGTGTGTGCTGTTTTCAACAACAGGACTTAACTTTCACTTCTGAAAAACAACCAAAAGCAGCAACAATGGTCTATATTGTTTGGGGATCTGCTTGGACTGCCCTGATATGTTGTGTTCTTTCTTGTGATGCTCGGTAAGGAGTGGTTGGAGAGGCATCTGGAAGATAGGGCAATGAGCTGTGAGGTTGTCAAGGTTACCAGAAAAGGCTTCCGGCAGATATGCATTTTTTCTTCCAGCTGTTTATAGGCAGTGGACAGTCTTCTAGGAGCTGGATACATGGTGGTGGTCAAGGTCAATCTAGTCTCTATCAATGGAGAATCCATCTTGAGGGAGAAAACAAAAGTCAGGCTGTAATAATGATGTTCTGAAAGAAGGTCAGTGTGGTGACTGCCCTGCTCTTCCAGCAGACTTACAACATAGCTAGGCTGGGTTCAGGCTGAGAGGAGCCTACACAGAAGGCATGGGCAGGGCTGCAGAGGGAATGCGGATCAGTTGGGACGTGGGAGAAAAGGTCAAGTGGTGAAGGATTTGTGAGGACTGCTTCTTGCCTTCTTGTTTCCTGTTAGGATGCTGCTGAAGGACAAGGGAGAATTCAGTAGAAGGTGCCCACAGGGCTGGCTGACGAAACCCTCCATTTCACCCTCTGTAAGGTCCCTCTGTGGCTTTTCTTCTACTGGCACCAATCCGCTACTATTTGTTTGTTTGGTTTTTCTTGATATTATAGAGACAGTGTCTTGCTATGTATTCTGTAATCAAGGCTGGTTTTGAAACACCATCCTCCTGCCTCAGCTGTCTGAGTGTTGGGATAACTGGTATGTGCGTGAGGAGGGGAAGGAATCCCTGAGTATGTGAAGTCCTGAGGGTGTTGTTGACACGAGCTGACTGTGTTAAGGACTCTAGCCACAGACCCATGGTACAGGGGCAAGCATCCCCCCCTCCCTCAGCGAGGCTCAGAGGGATAGCAAAGCCTTCCCTGGGGGGTCCAAGTGCAAATTTCAATAATGTTTGAAGAAAATGTTCACAGTATGAAGGCTGCTCCTCAAAGAGCCTGCTCCTACAGAGATTTAATAAACCTGCTTCCTTGTTCAGGTGTATGTAATAACCCCACCTCCTTGTTTGTCTGCATGTGATAACCCCGCCTCCTTGTTCAGCTGTATGCAATAACCTCTCCTCTCTGTTCAACTATGTCTAATAAACACTCCGAGCTTCTGGGTGGCTGTGGCTTCCCCACTAGAGTGGCCATGTCTGTTTGTATTTCTGTCTGTGAGTATATGTGTCTGTCATTCCTTCACTTCCTCACTGCTCTAGTCAGGTCTGTCCCTGACGGTCAGTACAAGATGAGCCATCATGCCTGGCCAGCCTGCAGTTCTAAAGGCCCAGCTGAATAATCATTGGCATGTTTGGACTTCAGGAGTGGTGATCATAAGTTAGTTCAGTAACAACGTCGTCCGGTAGCAGATAGCAGAGGGTGCCTGGCACACTCTATTTCTGGATTAAACAGATATCTGAATTATTATACGTGAAAGTGAAATTCCTCTAGATGTCCTCACCTCTAAGTTGGGTAAGTTTATCAGGAGAACTACAATGCCAGAACCAAGCTTTTGGGGCATTTTGTTTGTTATCTCAGAGAGGCTCTGGGTTTAGCATATTAGAGATGGGTATGTGACCTGTTTGGGTGGGCCTTATTTCTTTCAGGACAGATTCAGTTATTTGCTATTGGCTTCTTTCTTCTGAGGAGCGAAGGCAACAGCATGATGATTGTTAATAGAGCTGGATCGATGTCTCAGAGCTTAAGAGCACTTGCTGGTCTTAAGAGGACCTAAGTTTGGTTCCTAGTATCAATGTCAGGCAGTTTATAACCAACTTTAACTCTAGTCCCAAGGGATATGATTCCCTCTTCTGGCCTACATGGGGCACCTCTACATGCATATATGTACAGTAACATATAGATAATAAATAGTAAAAAGTAAAAGAAATCTTTAGAAATAGATAATAGTGACTGTTCAATAGGGTGACAAGGACCACTTTTTTTTTTAGATAAGTTCTGTGAGGGACAGCAAGGCTTCATGTTGGGAGACCCACACCTTTGGAATTTAGGATTGTCAAGGAGAGGGTCAGCATCTGCTTAGCCTGGGCAGTCCAGACTTACTGCTGACCATAGTAGTTAGGAATTATACCACCCCTCACTTCCATGGCATGGTTATTCCATGATGTGCAGGACACTCAGGTCAGTGTGCCCATTTTACAGACTGGGAAGTCACATGGTCTGCTGGGCTTCTGTTGCCTCATTGGTGAATGAGGAGCATCCACAAAACCCTAAGCTCTCCTGCTAGTTCCAAGACTTCCTGTCTGCTTCTGGGCAAGGGTGGTTGTCAGAGGACATCCACTGCCTTTCCAGTTTGGGAATCATGAATATTCAATTTTTCCATATGCTTTGTTTGTTTATGCTTAGCAGAGTTATATTAGTTTCTAAAGGTCTAAACCCTAAGTTTCTTGTACTAGGGATATGGAGACCAAATGCTAGCTAGTGCCTGAAGCAATCGCTTTGGTGAATGGCAGATCATAAGCGACTAGGCATGACTCACCTGATCAGGGCCGACTTGTAAAAGCGGCTTTATGGACTCTTTAGAAAGGGAATTGCAGATGTGATAACAGAACATGGTAAAAATTTCTACCTTTTAACTGCGGTGTTGGATTTACAACGTTTCCCCCAAACCAGTTTTATGTGAACCCTTTCAGACATTGTAAACAGAAGTCTATGCTTGCATTCATTTATATCATTACCCATGTGCTTTAAAATGAATAATGTCTATCCTGATTTTTAAATACATTGCTATTAATATTTCTCTGCTACCCCTCCATTTTATCAGATATATATATATATATGTCTCATTATATTTTTTCCAAGCCCAGGGCCTTGTGCATGATAGGCAATTTTTATATCACCAGCTTTAGTTTAGCCTCATGGTTTTATCATTATATTTTTATATTTTTGTTTTTCTTTTCTTTCCTTTTTTTTAGCTGCAAGGTATTTTACAGTATGAGTATATCAAAGTATATGGAAACAATTCCCTATTGATGGATGTTGAGGTTATTTCTAATTATCTGTTATAATAAATATCTCAGTGGGCCCTTTCATATTATCATGCATCTAAGAGTTTATGTAGGGTAGATTCCTAGAAATGGAATAATTAATTTTGTTATTGTGTTTGTGTGTGTGTGTGTGTATTTAACCCATGCCACAGTGAGCATGTAGAGATTAGCGGACAAATTCCAATGTAGGCCTTCTTGTTTGAGACAGGATCTCCTGTTCACAGCTCTGTATCAGGATGTCTGGCTCATAAGCTTCTGGGGTTCTCTCATTTCCACCTCCCACCACACAGTAGGAGCTCCTGGGATTCTCTTGTTCCCGCCCCCCAGCACGTAGTAGGAATGCTGGGATTTCAGACACACACTATTATACCTGGCTTTGTGTAACCCCTGGAGATCTGAACTCCTGTTGTTGTGATTGAGCTGCAAGCAATTTACCCATTGATCTATTTCCCCAAGTAGGATTAACTGATTTTCATTAGTGATTGGCAAATGGACATTTTAAAAGGCACTTTTCAATTGCATGCCAATTTGAAGGTACTTTTCAGAACTTGGAAGAAAACTTTTGTATGAAGGAAGATTTCAGGTGTTGGCTCCCCACAACCTTTCTGTGGCTGTTTGGCAGTTATTCCTGACCTGCGCAATTGGATCAAGCTGAAACAATCTGAATCTTACTTATGTAGAAACTTGGTCTCCATGACCTTGTATTTATGTGCTGAGTGATTTCTTAGAAATCCAGCCATGAACGAGCCTGATGGGAGAACACTTTTATCCCTCAATCTATAGAAGCTGAATTGGCCTTACCGGGATTAGCTGGTACTGACGGGCTTGTTCATCTACTTTAATTATCCTTCCAATGAGAGCTTTTTCCCAGACTGGATTTTGAATCTGAAGGAGAATGGCAGCTGGAGAGAGTGATGGGAAATCAGCTAAAGATCTTACAGAAAAGGTGCCCACAAGGAAATCTCAGGTCTAATGAAGTCCACAAGACTTTATTTTATTTTCTAAAAGACAAGGCATAAGAAAAAAAGCATGTCTTGTAAACTTTGAATGATTTCTCTTATGGACAAAATTATCTTTTCTGAGGATAGAAGGTAGAGGGAAGACAAAGAATCGTTTTCCTTGTTCTAAAACCAGCCAGGCTGTTCTGTACTGAAACTTGTTTCTATAAAGCCAAAAGTTAACAAAAGGATGAAAGCTGGGAAAATCGAGGGAACCGGAGAGCGGAAGACAAAGGCTGGACAAAGGGGCCCTGGCCATCATCGTGTTCTCTGCTGCCCTCCCGTGGCCATGTGAGGGAGCTGGGTGTAAAGCTGTCTCAAGGTCATCTTCACACGGCTAACCTGTAGAGCCATAGTAGGTAGTTAGAACTGCTGTCTTGACAACAGCCTGCGACCATTCTCTCACAGAAGGCAGCCAGCAGTGACGCTTCTGCTGTAATGGTGTGTACAAACAGCAGAGAACGAAACTGGAGGGAAACAGGAGTCATTTGCCACGTAATTCAATGCAGTCGTTTATGTTCGGCACCAACTGCGCCGTAGTCTGTGCCCAGCGCTGAAGGCACCCGGCAGAATGAAACATGACTGCAGCCTTTGAGGAGATCCCAGTGTAGATGGCAGTGCACAGACAAACAAGACAGCCTGCAACCAAGCGTGTGAGTGGCAGTTGACAGGATGTGTGCTCTTGATAGTAATTCTCAAGTCAGAATGAGATGAGTTTCCATTTGCTATCAAAGAGGAGAAAACAAACAAACAAAACAAAACACTTTCTTCTTTAGAGGGAGATGATGTTGTGGGGGAATGAATAATGTTTTCTTTCTTCCCCTGCTTCTGTAAAACATGGGATTTGGCATGCTGAGATGGCACACGTGTGACAGTTCAAAGTTGAAGCCTCGGTTTGAAGATGAAAGCCAAACTGTGTACATGAGTTCTTTATTCTTCAGCAAAACACACTCCTCGGCGAGTGGCAGGGGAATAGCAGGCTCGGTGGAGGCCAACGCCTCACCATACCACTCGCAGCAGGGTCAAAGGTGGTCAACTGTCCTTCTCCGTGAGGGACACTAAGGGTGCTACTCAAGGGATATATGTAGGCTCCTCTCCTTGGCAATCTTAAGGAGGCCCCTATATTTGATGACACCTGGTGGTGTTAAGAATTCTTCTTCTCCTGCTAAAGCTTTAGGATTACTTTGTAGGCACTAATCTAGTCTTTGCATTAAGCAAGTAGCCATAGAGGACTAAGGAAATTGTGTTAAAGGCATAGTGTTCCTTTTCCAGTGTGTAGAAGTGTGTGTGTGGTATGTATGCGTGTGTATGTGTGTGTGTGTGTGTAGATGTTTGTGGGTGTGCTTTTGTGTGTGTAGATGTGTATGGTCTGTGTGTGCAGTGTGTGTACATGTAGATGTGTGTGATCTTTGTGTGGTGTGTATGTGTAGATGTGTGTGTGCCCTGTGTGCATGTGTGTAGATGTTTGTGGGTGTGTGTATGTGTGTGTGGTGTGTGTGTAGATGTGTGTGTATGTGGGTGTGAATGTTTGTGTGTATGTATGTAGATGTATATGTACGTGTGTTGTGGTGTGTTTAGATGTATGTGGTGTTTGTAGAACTTTGTGTGTGTGTATAGATGTGTGTGGTGTGCGTATATGTATATGTGTGTGTTTGTAGATGTTTGTGTGTAGTATGTATATGTTTGTATGTATATGTGTATAGATGTTTGTATGTGTTTGTGTGTGTTTGTGTATGTATGTAGGTGTGTGTGGTGTATGTAGATGTTTGTGTGTGCATAGGTATGTATGTGCGTGGTGTGTGTGTGTGTGTGTGTTGGGAAGCAACTGTTACTTTAATTTAGGGGAAACACCTCTCATGACTACTTGTTATTGTACATCTGGCAGTCCATCCCCTGACCTGGTTCCCTGAATCCTTATTGGGTTTTCAGGGATGACACCTCATTCTTTCATTTTCTTTGTGACTCACTAGTTAAAAACACCCCTGATGTGTAAATGTTGAACTGGCCACCCAGGCATCCTCAGACTACTGTGGTAACTTCAGATAAGAGCACAAAGCCTGAGCTAGGCCAGTTAACACAAATGAAGCTCCACTTTCTCTCCTGGGTAACTAAGGAGATGGTAACATCCTGAAGCTGGTGACATCTTTTCATGATAGAGACAGATGTTATCTAAGAATGTAGCCCTTCTAGAGGAAAGGTGAGAAAGGATCAATGATGTCAGCAGTGCCTGGACTCCTGGACACAGTCATACTCGAAACATAGCATAGCTGTTGATAATGCAGTTCTGTGAACCAATCTATTTTTCTGGTTGTTGCTGAAATCGAAAAGCTTTGTGCTTTGGTCTATATTACATAACCTAAGGGGTGTATGGAGAGGCAGGCTGCTTTCCTTCACCTTCAAAGAAGGTCTGGGTTTGAGGTCTTGTTTGTGGAGCAATTTCTTTTCCTGTTTTCCTTCTTTCAAGGCAGGGTTTCTCTGTGTAACAGCCCTGGCTGTTCTGGAACTATCTCTGTAGATCAGGCTATCCTCAGACTCACAGAGATCTGCCCGCCTCTGCCTCTCGAGTGCTGGAATGTGGAACAATTTCTAGGAGATGGAGTTCTTGCAGCCTGGTATCCACACCTCAAGAACTGTTGGTTTAGAAAATTCCAGTTGTTTCTGCTGCTTATTACTCACGTTAATTGGATTGATAGCAGAAGACCCTTCCTCAAAGGGCAAGAATCTGGGAAAAATTACTGGAGGGCCCGAGGATGTGTTTGAAGGATGGCAGGAAGCACTTGTAAAGATGGCATGACCGTACCCCGTCTTTATGGGACCCATTTTAGTGTCTTTTTTTTATCTCTTTCTACTCATGTCCTAGCCCCTTTGTGACTAGAGGCAAAGTCAATAGAGTAGATGACAAATGAGCCTGAACAGCAGGACTAATGCATGTTTTGTCAAAGACTTAAAACACACGCATTGAGAAAATGCGCATTTTTTCACTCTGATCCAGTCTGTCAACAAAATGCTTTTCAGGAGAAACATCAAAGCCATTTCATCTGCAAATTTCATCCCCTCCCCCCCCAATCCCTTAATCTACACTGTTGACAAAAATTTCTGTCAAGTGCCTCAAACCATTGTATTAACAAATCTCGCTTTGTCAATCATGATTTAGGCTGCTTGCAAATGCATTTTGTAATATTCCACTCAATCCTGCAGGAAGAGTACCTCACCGTCAATGCCTCAATCTTAATACTGAAAGCGAATGAAGAGGAAAAGGAAAAAGTGGTGTCAGAGCCCGCTCATTCAGCATGTCCAATGGATGTCCCTGTACATTTTAAATAAGTGTGTCGTTTCTGAAATCTTCCCTTAGCAATGCAGGAGAGGAGAGTGAGGCTGGGAGGGTGGGCGATGCCGTGCAGTACTGTTGCTCATGGTTCCCCTTTAGTGTTTTGGAGTCTTTTTCTCTTAGATGACTCACCCTGGCTCCTGCTGGTGGTTCCCCTGACCGTTTCTAACACCCTCTGACTATGAATTCAGGAGGACGCCACGCATGTGTCCGTGTTTTTAGATTTCAGCATGTCTTTGTTCAGTTATCACACCACTGAGTTGAAGATGGCCACTACCGTCTTTCCTAGATGCTGTGAAAATGACTGGGGATTTCTGCTCAAAGAGGAAGCTGTGGTGGGAGAGTCCAAGCTTGAGATGTCTGTGTTTCTGCCTGGCTTATCCTTGAACTCTTCCTAGTAGGGGTACCAGGGACCAAATGTTGCTGGGGTTCCGAATAGCCTCTGACATAGGAAGCTGCTCCGTTTTCTTGGTACGAACATTACTGTGGCTGGCAAAGTATGGTGGATTAGACACCAATTACTGTGAAAAATAACAGGTGAGCTGGGTTAAGTTTAGGAAATCTGAATGTGAGTCCTGACTCCACCTCCTAATAGCTACTCCATTTGAGAAGTCACTGTACATCTCTGTCCCTGGACATCTCATGTGCATAATGACACTGAGAGAACCACTGAGCTATGAGGAAGAGCAGGAGAGAGGAGTTTATACCCTTGAGTTTACAATGATAGTCAAATGCAAAGAACACAGGCAGCAAGGAATGCTGCTTCAGAAATCCTGACTGTCTCAGAGGAGGTGGATTCTACTGTGCTGTGGGACAGTGCAAACTGGTGATGTAATCTGGGAACTCACCTCAGAGAGCTCCAACACTGGCTTTCTATATGTTCTAAAAAACCCATTCTTGGGGATCATGTATGTAAGGTACCTGCAAAGGTTGGCATGCCATGCACATGTGAGTTTCACCTCAGCTTCTTGTGTGACAATTTGTGGGAACAGAGATGGAGTGATCTGAGGTAAGAAGAGTTGAGCCCTGCAACCTAGAAGCCTCGCCTTGAGTAGCAGAGACCTAGAAGCTCAGCCTTGACTAACAGGTATCCAAAACCGGCCTTGACTAGCAGGGACACAGAAGCCTAGCCTTGAATACCAGGTAATAGACGAAGCTAAGCAGGAGACAAGGGTCTCTCTGATGCCTGAGGGAGGCAGGAGGCCACCCCGACGCTCACTAGTGTTTGTTCCCCCAGCAAAATTTTGCTTCCATCGGGTCCATCACAAATGAAGGATGGCTTTCTCCTCGAGAAGCTTTAGATTCGGGCTGTGTCTAAGGACCAGGGTGATTGCCAGAGTACTGTGGTGGCTCTGCCTTATGTCCACAAATCCCCATGATCAGAATTGTAATAGGGTCAGAGACATCTACTTCTTGACTCTTTTACACCATCACAAACTTCCCTTCTCCCCACAAAACTACCCCAGTTCCTCTTCACTTGTCCCAAAGCCTTCATCATCTCCACAGACACTCAGGTTCACTCTCCTCCACATGACAAGTGATGTGCCAGTAGTAATAGGCTTCCTGGAGTTCTTGGCCCTAGATTTTCCTGCCTACAGCTAGGGGAATCGAGATTGAGTACACAGTAAGAGAGAAACAAATCAATTATAATAAGTGACAAATGAACAGACTCTCTGTTCCCTCAGAAGCCAGAGATAATGTACTAAGTTCACAAACAAGGGCTCTCGGGCTGCTGGTTTCTGGAGAATCACCCTCAGGATAGGTGTCCCCAGAGACTGGGAGGGAAAAGGCAGGGGGCAGCCCAAGGGTAGAGAGAGAGAGCAAAGTGGTAGCCTGTGGCTATAGGCTCTGCACATCCTATTGCACATAATTGGCTTTTCCCAGGAAATATTTGCACTAACCTTTGGCTTCTGGAAGCAGAGACAGGTCTACAAAATAAATGAGTACAGTGGGCAGTGTGACAATCAGTACTTTATAATCGCAAATGATGGATAATGCAGCCCCAACCTGTTTATAGAAAGGGAGAATTGTACAACAGCCTCTTAGTTTATAGATCCTAGTCTCCTAAGGGTTAATCTTACTTTAGGTATGGCTGGATTCAAGAGTTCATACCAACACAGAAGTGATTTCCTCTTCTTCACTGACTTAGTTTTCTCTTTGTAAAATTCGTTTTCAGATGTTTTAGTTTCATGGATGCAAAATGATGTTTCTGGTACCCAAAGTCACACCTTACTAGCTCCAATTCTGGCAGAACAGAGTTCTTATTTCTCTCATTCCTAGAAACTTCCCGAGGTTTAGTATGACTAGGGAGCCTTGGACCTTCTGCTAAGCCATGACACCAGACCTGGCTTGAGCTGTAAGAGCTTAGAAGGACCAAGATGAGTTAGGTAGGCTACGAAACTGAGAATCAAAAGTGCTGGTGGGAAAGGACTTAGTCACAGATGGGAAGGCACACAGGTTGTTTCAAGCCTAAAGCAGCTAAGTAATTACAGGCTATTCCATGAGAAGTTGTAAGAAGGGTCAAGGTCATGTTAAGCAATGACTTCCAGAAGAGTTGTCTAGATTTGGCCCACATAGAAAACTCAGGAAGCTGAGAACTGAGATGTTCTACTATATCTGGACTCTGGGCACATCCCTTTTATGTGATCCAAGGATCCATCATCATGTGATCTCAGGGTCTCCATCAGAGACCTTGGTTCCAGCAAAATGATGCTCTACTTCCTGCCATCTACAAAGTCAGTGAGTTCCTTTGTTAGACCCCTGGGAATCCCATGGTTTGAAAAACAAACAAAAATATTCTAGCAACACTGACCAGCAAAATCGTCCCTCTGCCTCCCAGCCACTACGGAGCTGTGTGCTACACTGATGAAGCCTAGATCCAGGAGGAGTTCAAAATGAGAACAGTCAATGTCATAGCACTTGAAGCCACTGGCTGTTGGGACAAGGGTAGACATGGGGTCAGATGGCTGTATAATAACTCCCATGGAGGGCCAGGTAGAGACCCCAGTACATCAGCGATTCTAACACAAGGAAGGTCTTTATGCTCAGTGCTTCTTGGCATGAGTACATCTTGCTAAAGCAAAGCTACAGCGGTCCATGAGGACAGACATGTTGTGTCAGAATCATCCATAAGTACTTAATTAGCAAAGGAACACCAGGCTATGAAGAAGAGGTGAGACATCAGATTGATGTAGTACCCAGGCAGGGGCCACAGAAACAAGCCATGGAAAAAGGAAGAGTCTGTGATGGAAGAATCGCTCTTGACTCCTTGACTACACACCCATGACAGGTCTTGGTTCTGCAGACCCAAACCTGAAGTACACTTTGTGTACCGAGAGTTAACCATCTCTCTGTCTCTGTCTCTCTCCTTATTGGCATTGCTATAGTAATGATTCCTGTATGCATCTCATGTGCAGTCCTATTAAATGGAAGATAATTACTCATTCATTCATTCAATTAACACTTGTTGACTACTTTATGTAGTGGCCCCAGTCCTCTGTGCTAAAGTTGTAGCCATTAACAAAGCAGACATGATTCCTGCCCTTCTGATTCTTACATCCTGATGGTGACTTATCTCTCTTTGGTGAAAGAGGAAGTTGAGCCAAGCACTCATCTGGCCAGTGATGATGGGCAGTATTTGAATTCTGGCACTCTGACCGAACGGCTGTTTCTTACCTACCATTACATCTAATCTTCAGGGCTCTCTTGAGAGAGAGAGAGAGAGTGCCAGAGAAGGACCTTCGTCCAACCTCACTGATGCCTGAGGTGAGCCTCTGTGCTGCTGGTGCCGTAGCCCAGGTGACAGCAAAAGCACATGCCTGTGCCACAACCGGAGGTTAGAAGAAGGCACTACCTGTCCTCTTCCACAATTCTCTACTTATCCTCTGAGGCAGGGTCTCTTCTTGAACCTAGGTTTGTATCAGTGAGCCCCAGAGACTACCCTGATTCTACCTCTCTCAAAGTTTGGGTTCTCTCAACACCTGGGCTTGTTCCCTGGGTGTTGAGATTACTAGTCCTCATGATTTTGCGCCATTCTCTGAGCCACTGAGCCATGTCTCCAGGACAAGCGTCTTATTATTTTATCGGTGCTATCATAAAACAAGTTCAGACTCATGGGCAGGCTTCTGCACTTTTCTGGACCCACAGTGCCATCCTGGTACACAAGCTTAAATCAAGTGATACCAAAGCAAAGAATAGTCTCTCTGTCTGATTTCCTTGGGCTTCCTCACCTCAGCCCTTGCTGTTCTGGTTGAGGCTGATTTGTGACTTGGCCCACATTCCGGTTATTACCAGTTGTATTCCTGAAGGATAGATTTTTATTCAAGCAAAAATTTCTGTCATAAGTTAAATAATTTGACACTTTTCCTTCTGCACTAAAAGTGGGAAATCATCTTGTCCCATTTAAATTCAGCAATTTCGTGTCAACAATGGGAACTTTTCCAGTGGGTGACTTCTAGAGGCCCCCTCTTATCTGACAAATGTTAAGTGCAGGGCTTCTCAGTCTGGGTCCTGGTAACAAGAGGGAACAGGCCATTTTTAGTTATGGGATTGCTCTGCACATTGTAGACATGTGGCATCATTCTTGGCCTCTTTCCACTAAATGCCAGTCCTGGACATCTAGCTGGCCTTATCTTACATTTCATCACCAGATGCCAGGCACTTGAATGCAATCTTATTACAAAGAAGGCTGGAAAATGCACACTGCTGGTCCTGGGCTCCCAAAAGAAAACATCTAGAATAGATTCACAGGGCATAATGGAGCAGAGATCTGTGCCTTGCCTTAAATGCTTTAAGAGTATAGCATTAGGAGACAGAGAGACCTGAGTGGACCTTGTGAATTGATTGATTTCTGTTAGGGACCCAACTGCACAATGGACCTGGTATTGTATCACCTCGTGCAGATGTTGGAACTGAAATTATGCAAGAAATGGACAATGGTTACATTTTCTATTTTCTCTTTAAAATATTTTCTCTCTTCTTCCTGGACACAAATCAGTCTACAGCTTCAAGTTTCCCTTGTAGGAAGATAGGATTCAACTGCCTGGGAGCTAATAATGAAATATGAATAGAAGTGATGTGTACCAGGTCCATGTAATTCTCTTGCAGGCAATCCTGCATGATCTTCCTATGTCTGTATTGTTGCTGAGGCCTCTGATGCTCCAGAGGAAGGATCAGATATCCTAAAAAGAAATGCAACTTGTGCCTTCATTTGACTGAATAGAGAAGAACTGTTGCGGAATTCTAACTCGGTCCTGTCACCATTTCAGCTCCCAAAATAACACACAGAGACTCTACTAGTTACAATGCTGTCAGCCAATGTCCAGGGCTAGTTCTATATTTCTATAAGGACTTATCTTTCCGAGGACAACCCCATGATGCATCCTTTCCTCCCAGGAGATCACATGATGATAACCCACTATATTTCCCAGAATCCTCCTTGACTTCTAGTCCCACCTGTCTTGTTTCCCTATTGGCCAATAGTGCTTTATTTACATATACACAGAAGGACTTCCCCCATCATCTCTTCTTTTCTGTTTAAGTGAAAAGAAAGGTTTTAACTTTAACATAATAAAATATAACAAGGTAGTTATTAAGTAAGAACTATACATATAATATTTAGTCCATTAACATTTAGCAAGATTTAAAGAAAATAGTTTATCATCAATTCTGTGTCAGTCTAAAGTCTTATATGTAGCTTATCTTTTATCATAACTAAGGAAAGCTACAATTATAACTATCTGTCTTCAACTCCATCAAAGACCACAGAAGTATAATATATGAACACTAGAACTGACAGAGACATCTTGCTACCTGGACAGTCACCCAAACTTCCTCTGTAGTGTTGGGGCATCCATCTTCCACCCATATGCCACAGTGTATCAGGCAGACTTCTCAGCAAAGTAGGAAATTTTAAACTGTCCATCTGCATTGGCAGTTTGTCAGTCATTTTTGTGTGTCCTGCAGAATGTCTGGCAGACTCTTTCACGAAGTATGAACCCTATAGGACTGTTCAGCAGTCACTTTCCTGTGGGTTCCGCATGTCTAGTTTATACAGCAACGGTCAAACAGTCCAGGCAAGAGCAGGGTTTTTTTTTTTGCCCAAATGGCTAATTTTGCCATGTTGAAAGCAAACTCCATAACAAGTTTCTTCGATGCCCATCTTCCTCTCAGATGTAATTGGTTTGCCAGGAGTAGTTGTGTCTCACTATAATGAAAAACTCTAAACTATTTAAATTCCATTTTCTGAGGTCTTTGAAAGGTTTGAAGACTATCTATCTCAAATATATCTCTGTATATCTAGAAAACCCAACTATAGGTAACTACAATCTGTACTTAATTATATATTACATTTTAAAAAGATCATTATAAACCCAATACTCAAACAGGAGGAGAAGAATACATATCACAAAATTGACTTTAAATTTGTATCAATAAATGAAAACCCATACCAATACAAAGAATTCATTTTTATATCATATTCCCTTTATCTCTCTAGAAAGAGATCAACTGTGATCATTACCATTTATCAGCAACCTCATTTAAATGAAATAAAAAATTTATAACCAATATTTGGGAATTTGGGCATTCTTCATTCCAAACTGCTTCCTTCTGGTTGGGGGCACTATGCATATCATGGGGATCATGACAAAACACAGAAACCTGGCTAAGTCCTTGTTTTTTGTAGTCTGTAAGGTTGTATCATCTAAGCTGTTTTAGATGTTGGATCACCTGGGCCACTACTTCAGGGGGTCTTGCTTCATCAAACCATAGAAATCTGGAAGGAATTCACAGCCTTTCATTTTCTGTGGAAACACAAGTAAAACCTTTTTATCCAAAATAACCTGTCCTTATATTTAAATTTTGAAGTCAAGGCATTTTCAAAACATACAAGTTGGATTAATTCAGCCGCATTTGTAATCAAGTGTATTTTGGCAATTTTTGATCCTTCCATAGCAATTGAACAACTGAACGACAACACAATAGCATACAGTATCCAGACTCTGTGTATTTTCCATCTTTATGTGGCTTTTTTATTACTCTGTTTCTTTTACTTTTATTTATTTATTTATTTGTCTGAGACAGGGTTTCTCTGTGGAAATCCTCCTGCCTCTTCCTCTGGAGTGCTGGTATTAAAGGCATGAATCACCACAGCCCAGTTTCTCTATTTCTTTTTTTTGGGGGGGGATGGTATATTATTTTACTTTTGCTTTCTATTTTTTAATTATTATTTTTTTATTTAGGTTAGAAACAATCTTGTTTTACATGTCAATCCCAGCTCCCCCACCAGGTCCTCCAGCCCCCCACTCAATCTCCACTCTGATCCCCAAGGAGGGTGAGGCCCTCCATGGTGGATCTCCAGTAACTGTCATTTCATCCATGGCGGGGTCTAGGACCTCCCCCAAGTGTCCTGGCTGAGAGAGCCTCCCATATTGTGGCATGGGCACTCAAAGTCTATTTGTACACCAGGGATAAATACTACCCAAGGCCCCATAGATTATCTAAGCCTCCTCATTGACACCCACATTCAGAGGGTCTGGGTTAGTCCTATGCTTTCCACACAGCCATCAATCTCGAGTTCAAGAGCTCCCCCTGTTCAGGCCAACTGTTTCTGTGGGTTAAACCATCCCACTCTTAACTCCTTTCTCTCCTTTTACCACTATCCTGTTTCTTTTTCTCTCTCAAGCCTAAATATATGTTTAAACACACTGTAAACCTTTGGGAGACTTGACTTTATATGAATCTGACTTTACTGTAAATCCTTATGTTTTTCTGACCACGTGTCTTTTATCTGTTAAACAACATTGCTAAAATAAAAATCGCAGCTGTTTTAACTGGTGTCTTTCCAAGATGGCTAAGTTTACCGCCAGCACTGGCCACACAAGTCTCTGCTTGTCTCTAGCAAAACAGAGACCACCTGAGAAAATGCTGCCACCAAGAAGCAGTGCTTGTCCCCGTTCTTTTGTTTCTAAAAATCCCTTTTAAGCTGTTGTTATTCTATGTGGAAATTCATGCTACCAATGTGGGCACCACTATGTAATGAGTGTTCTTCCCACCAGCCTGGTCCCAGTGCTGCATCAACCCCAAATAACACACAGAGTCTCTATTAGTTACAATGCTGTCAACCAATGCCCAGGGCTTCTCATTGGCTAGCTCTGTCTTAACTCATGACTATTAATATATATTTCTATAAGGACTTATCTTTCTGATAAGTCCTTCCTGATGCGTCCATTCCTTCCAGGATATCACATGGCGATAACCCATTACATTTCCCAGAATCCTCCTTGACTCCTACTCCCATCTATCTTGTTTCCTTATTGGCCAAGAATGCTTTATTTACATATACATAGAAGGACTTCCCCCATCACATAACTATGTCATGTCAAGACTGGGGACTTTACCTTCCTCTGCTGACTGTGATACATGCATATATACATACAGGCATACATACATATGCACACACATACATATACAGAAACAGGCTCTTATTAAGTGAAGTCATTAAAAATGTAGAAATGTGTCTGTTATAGAAGCTAACAAAACCCTGACTACTACACGTGCATCATAATACATTTAGCCCTTGGTGAGGGTCAGTAAATGTTAGGTAATACTATCAATATGATTAACATGTTTCTGAACTTGAAAGACATCTAGAGATTAGTGAAGAGAGGAAGTAGGAGTTGAACTGATTGACATACATCACAAGGTGTCCTTCACCAAGTCATGAAATTTAATGAATCGACATTGGCTTATGACATACATTCAAGAGCAGTATTATCATTCCCATGGTGCATCTCAAAAACTGGCTGCCCTGCCTCCTCCCAGAGGGTGGATTTGCCTTATCATAACAAGAATCCATAGACCCAGCAATGAGATCCAAGTAAAGAACATTATGTAAGGGGATCTGAAAAACCCTTGTAGGACTCCAATTTACTTTCTTTCCAATGTGAGAAACTCATTTTTCTGAAGAGCTGCGCTTGAATAATGTGCACTGGGGAAAGGTAAAGCTTATCCCAGAAGAAGTTCAGAGGGACAAAAATGAAAGCTTAGAGTGATTCTCACAGGAAGGATCAAGTGATCATTTTTTTTGTTTCCTCTGTCATAGTTCTGTCTTCTCTAATAGTTAAGATGCTTATAATACTGGGTTTTCAGAAGACCCTAAATATGTCATATATTTCATTTCTATTGTTTTTTGTTACACACCAAGCATGGTGTGTTGAATAATGGCCCTTCAAAGATATCCATATCATAATCTATAGGGTGTATGAATATGCTACCTTCCATGATGAAAGGGGAATTACATAAATGATGCATGCATTGTAGCTCTTTCCTTCATGCTCTCCATTGTCATCAGCCATCACAGAACAAAGGCTGCTGTGGTGGCCTATAGAATACCTTGATCCAATATTTAGCAGCAATAGATAAGCAAAGCCAAAAACAAAATCTAGCTATGAGAATGGGAATGGAGTTGTTACCATGCCCTTGGAGAGAGAGAGATGGGGAACGTATCACAGATCACCAATGGGAGTCTATCCGTTACTCCCTCTGGCCCCTTGCTGTACATGGTCTTGGAGGTGTGTATAAGAGGTGAAAAGTTGACTAAGGTTGGAACTATGGTGATGGGTGGTGCAACTTTCATGTATTATTATCCATACTGGAATGGAACTTTTCAGTAATGAGATTGCTCTGATAAATTATTGCTGTGGAATAATCCTTCTGTACACTGGGAATATGTATTGTTCTCATAGGTTAATAAAGAACTGACTGGCCAGTAGCCAGACAGGAAGTATAGGCGGGACAACCAAACTAAGGACCCTGGGATGAAGAAGAGCAGAATCAGAGGAGTCACCGGCAGACAAAGAGAGAAATGAGATGAAGGTGCCAAGCAACATGACAGAGTGTAGGTAAGAAATATGGGTTAATTTAAGTGTAAATGTTAGTTAGTAACAAGCCTGTATAATTAATATACATCTCAGTGTGTTTATTTGGGAGCTGCTGGCAAGACAGAAAACTCTACCTACAAATGGTATTCCAATGTGGGGCCTGAATTTTCACACAGGGCCTGAGAAAGAAAAAAACAAAAGCAAAAAACCCGAAACACACACAGAGCAAACTAAGTAAGAATGTCTGCCTTAATGGGAACACTGGCATGTTAGAGCTGGGGAGACTGAATGCAGTTCTTGATTAATATACACAGCTCTTGGCCAGGCCCATGGGGACGAGAACTCATCTCTCACGGACCAAGAAGCAGGGCAGAAACAGGGACCAAAGCTTTGGTCCTAGCCATAAAACCTAGTAGTTTAAAGGCTCATGCAGTCAGAAACAGATTACAGATATGCAGTAAAGACAGAGCCACACACACAAAGACCCTCTAAATGGGTACAGTATGTTTAAAAATGTACATAGGCTTGGGAGAGAGAAGAGAAAGTATACATACAGTCTTAGATTAAAAATTATAGTTTAAAATAATAACATCCTTATAAAGGAATAGAGTAATAAAAATATAATAAGCCATATAAAGATGAGAAAAAACACAGAAACTGGATTCTGTAGGTTACTGTGCCGTCTTTAGATTTTCTTATTGCTAAGGAAGGAACAACAGCTGCTAAGACACATTGAATTATGGAAACTGCTGGATTAAATCAACCTATATATTTTTAAAAACATCTTTACTTCAAAATATAGTCAAAATGTTACTTGTTATGCTTTTATTTCCACAGAAAATGAGAGGGTATAGATTTATTACAGGTTAAAGAAAATTGCTTTTGATAGAGAAAGATCCCCTGAAATCCTGACTACAGACATAAAAAAATAAACCAAAAGAACTAAAAGACAAGCAATGTATATTTTATATGCTCAAACACATAACAAAAATTCATCTTTGGTTAATTTTTGTATAATTCACAGTATATACTTGCATTAATAGAGATATGTGTGTTACCTTTAAAAGTTAATGTATTTTCATAACAGACGCCAATAAAAATGAATGGTCCAGGTAATCTAGCATCCAGAACACTTCAAGGCAGCCAGTGTGATGATTCAGCCTCGCAGAATACTACAGCCAAACTTAACCATTATCCTAAAATTTTTCCAGGGTCCAAAAATTACTAGTTCCCCCAAAACAATAGGGAGTAGCCTAGGGAACCACATCTACACTCCCAAAATATTGGTAATACATGTTTGTTATCATTTAAGTAGGTTTGGTTACAAGTTGCTATTGATAATGGCAAAAAAACTAAACAAAGGAGATTAGATCTCAGGGATCTCATTCTGAAAAGAAAAAGGAGAGATATAGAAATGATAGGACAAAAGGGTAGATTATTGAATCTAGTTTTAAATAAACAAACAAAAACAACTATTATTCTTAAATATTCTATATTGGCATGGATTGATATATTGATACAAATTTAAAGTTAATTTTGTTATACCACTTGTATATTTCTACTCTTTTTTAGGTTATTGTGTTTATGTAGCTCATTAAAAATAAAGTATAATTAAGAAATACAGATAATAGTCATCTATAATAGTCAAATTTATAGTCTTGCTAGGTGTGCATTCAAGCTCACACATAGATATATTTAGATAGTATTCAAACATTCTGAAGACCTACAGAATATGCTTCCTGGCAGTGAGACGTGTCTTCTTCTGGCAACATCAAGCTACTTCAGAGAAGATAATGAATATCTAAGAAATTCTGTATGAGTTTGCTTTCTTTATGGCAAAACCTAGCCATTTGAGCAAAGAAACTGTTGTTGTCTCCACTGATGACAGTATACTGTCCAAATTGGACCAACAGGATATAAAAGAAAGTGACTGCCAAACTTTGCCAAGACAAGGCAGAAGAGTTCTTCAATATTTCCTGCTTCTCAGAAATGTCTGTTGAATATACCAGGTCTGTAGACCAAAGTTGGATGGCCCAGCATTATGGAAAAACCTAGGGTGACAGTCCAGGCAGCTAGATGTCTCTGTTTTTAGGTAACATTTCACCCTTCTGGGGACTTTGATGGAGTTGAAGACTAAATAGTCATAATTTTAAAGTTTTCCTTAGTTATGATAAAATGTAAATTAGATGTAAAACTTTGAAGTCCAAACATAAGATAAATAAGAGAATATCTTCTCTAAATTTGCCAAATATAAATGGACTGGATATTATAACTGTATTCTTACTTGTATATACAGTTTTACTATGTTAAAGTAAAGACCTTCCTTTTTAATTAGACAAAAGGGGGAAATGCTGTGGAACAATCCTAATGTACACTGTGAATGTGTATTACTCTCATTGGTTAATAAAGAACTGACTGGCAGGTAACCAGACAGGAAGTATAGGCGGGACAACCAAACCAAGGATACTGGGATGAAGAAGAGCAGAATCAGAGGAGTCGGCAGCAGACACAGGGAGAAGTGAGATGAGCGTGTCATACTAACAAAAGGTGTCAACCCACATCACAGTGTGTAGATAGGAAATATGGGTTAATTTAAGTGTAAGTGTTAGTTAGGAACAAGCCTGAGCTACTGATCAAGCATTTATAATTAATATAAGCCTAAAACGTGTCAAGCCACATGACAGAGTGTAGATAAGATATATGGGTTAATTTAAGTGTTAGTTAGTAACAAGCCTGAGCTATTGGTCAAGCATGTATAATTAATATAAGCCTCGGTGTGTTTATTTGGGAACTACTAGTGGGTCAGAAACTTCCTCCTACAAATAACTGCTCACCAACTCTACTATAACTAGCATCAATAAAAACAATGGTTCACCAAGCTGAGCTTGGGTGGAATCATTTTGTCCTAGTTAGCTTTTTTGTTGCCGTAATAAAACTGACCAAAAGCAGCTTGGAGGAATGGATTTTGACTCACAGTCCTTCATGAAGGGAAGCCAAGGCAAGAGCTTGAAGCAGAAACCAGGTCTACCTGATCTGGGTAATTCTTCAGTTGAGGTTCCCTCTCCCTAGGTGACTCTAGGTTTGTGTCAGGTTCACAATTGAGGCTAACTACAACATGTTTATTTGATCTGTTAGCATTCTATCTCATGTGTATAGATTTTCTTCGTCATAGGAAAATTAGCATATAAAGGCATGACTAAGTTAAAGATCATAGAACAGTAGACTATCCTACACTGTAAAAGCTCAATGGAACCAAACACAGAGGAAGGCAAAAGCACTAGGACTTGATATGCCAAAGGTTCTACGGATAGGAGTGATATAGAAGCCGTCTGCTGACAGGTCTATCCAGGAGCACTAATGTGAACGGGAGCAGTTTCTTCCTTCAGAAGCACCAGAAGGAAGCAGCCCCACCAGCACCTTGTCTTTAGTTAGTCCAGTGATATTTGCTTTGGTTTCTACCTTGCAGAATGGTATCACCATTGTTTAAAAAAAAAAAGAAGTAGAAGCCGTAGCAGTCCATCCACAAAGGAAGCTGACACAATTAATTCCCTTTAGTGATCTGTATCGGGATGAGAGGCCGCGAGGCTTCGTCTGAGCCTTGGAGTGGGAGGGAGAATGTTAGAAAGAACCACACAGTATATGGAGATATAAACAAGAAAGAGAGGAGTTTCTGTAAAGCCTGCGGAGGAGCGTCATTAAAAGTCAAATTGAGAGAGAGAAATGGAGAGAGTGTGTGAGACGGACACAGTGAGAGGGATCAAAGGGAGGAAGGAGGGGCCTCTTCAGAGCACATCCCTCAGCTCTGGGCCAAATCTTCCAGTAAGTAGTCCCTACAAGGAATCTTGAACCAATAACCAGGGCAAAGGAAATATCTGATTTTTTAAATATAATTTTTAATAGTGTTGATAAAGTTCACATTGCATGAATTTATTCAATAGCATATATGACATGGAGCATGGAGGAGCCAGGTACTATAAACTGGGAGCTGTTAAGTCACAGCACAGACCGACTCAAAGAGTGTTTCAGAGTGGCATGGCCTAATTGAAGCTATGAAATCAAGACTAAAGGTACAGGCCCCTGTTCTCACAACCACAGGTACTTTGGAGAAGGGTTACTATGTAAGTCAGGATTTCTACTTGTGGCAGAAAATTTAGCACAAGCCACCTCCAGGAAAAAAAATGTAATGGCTCCACGTGTGCCCGTCCTGAGGAACTCAACATTGTCATGAAACAAAATCCAATTCTCCCAGTGGTAAGACTTACTTCTTCTTCCAGAATGTAAAGGTCAATTGCAAGAAGACTTCTTATTGGTTGGCTTGAGTTTAATGGACCAGTCATTCATTGACATAAAGGAAATCACGCGGAGTGACTGGTTATTACCAGGGTATATAGCAATACTTGGGGTCAGGCTTCAATTTTCAAGATAATTGTAGACGGGGAATAAAGAAAAACATGTGGGTCAAACCGACTCTGACATGATCATCAGAGTGGGGAAGGCTTGCACACTGAGTACAATAAAAAAAATCTTCAGGAAGGGTGGTTGATGTGGGAGATAGGATCCCACTCTGTAATTCAGGCTGGCCTCAAATTCCTGACCTGACGCCTTATCCTCCTGAGTATAAGGATTATAGGAGGATCCCATCATGCCTGGTTACATGACAATGGCTTCCAGTGATTGGCTGACATAGCTCATTACTATCTGTCATATCTTTCCCTCTTCTCCCTCTCATCTTCACAGCTAAGCACAAAGCCACTAGTACTAAGGTCATAGCTGCCTCAGCCCCCCTCTACCCCTTTTTGCCACACATCTTGTTCTAATTGGGGGTGGGAATCTCAGAGACTCATCTCTTAGGCACAGCTCTTAGGGTATTGCCTGCAAAGGCAAACTTGAATGGATGTAGTTAACCATCATAACTGGTTAATTTCTCACATAGAACACCTGATATTATTAAGGGAGCTGAGCTCCTGAGTTCTGGCACCATTTCAGAAAGCCTAGAATGAGCTTTCTGTCCCTCCTGACCAGGCCATGATCTTTCTGCACATTAATATAGCTTATCGGGTTCCTGCGGTGTTGACCATGAGAGCTATTGAGTGAGTTTTAGTCCACTATGGCACTGAAATAGGATAATACTGGTGAAAACCTGCTGATTTTCTAAAAATGACTTGGAGACTGTGTGTCTGAATCCATTAATCTCTCCTAATTTGGGCCAGCCTGCTACATAGATTGGAAGCCCTTTTCAGTGTCCTGATATTTAAACACTTGTGGACAAGATCCCCATTGTGTGCGTGAGTGTGTGTGTGTGTGTGTGTGTGTGTGTGTGTGTAAATGGATTGGGAATGTGAAGCAGATATGGCTAGGCAGCATGAGGCTTCCCAGTAAACCAGCTCCAGGTGTGCCTAGGTCAGGTGGGGAAGATCTCCTTGTCTCTCAGCATCCAGGTTCGTGTCATCCACACGCACTCTCCACACTAGACCCAAGGTATAGGAGGAGCTGTTGGTGCCATGCGGTGAAACCTGCCAATCAGTGGGAAAGGGGTCTGCAGCCCACTCCCGACAGAGGATGCTTACTTCTTTTCACTGAACTCAGAGCTGTCCACCACTCTCTGTGCTGCGATCTTGATGTGGATAAAGCACAGGACATTTCCCAAGACTGGCCATAGACCACCTCTGCCTGGCAGCTTCATTTTCCTCTCTGAAGGCATCTATTTTATGCTTGCTACATAGAAAGTTCCCTGCTGGACACAGAACGTGCCACTTTGAGGACATACTCAGTCACATGTGTCACAGGACTAGTGTTCCAAGTGGCCGTGTGTGCGTACATGCCACCCATTGTATTTTTCCTGGAATAATAGGCTTTTATGAGTTTGTGCCCAAATCGTGTTCTCAAGGACTGGTGTATAGACTAAAAGGATGCATTTGAAAGACAGAATTGCAGATCCTGTTCTGAGCTTCAGAACACAAGCTTCGGAAAGAGGTGCCCCAGTCCCTGGCCTTCCCTAATTTTATGGACTTGTATGCGCACACTTGGGGTGCTTGCAGTTAGAAAGCTAAGCTGGGATCTGTTATTTGCTTTTTAAGTCCCTAGAATGTTGCAGCCACCATATTTATTATCTAATATTTTCTCTCTTTGTTGGGAATGCAATTCTTGCATCTATTAACAAGACAATGAAAGAGCGGGAGTAAGGGAGAATTCAGGTATTGTAGACACTTGTACCAAACACCAAGAAGTACCTTTCTGCTGTTTCATCTCTGTCTCTCTTTCATACACACCTTCATAAGTGCTAGCATACATATGCATGCACACATGTGTGTTCATCTGTCACATTCATGGTTACATATACATGCAAGCATGCATGAATGCTCTTCCAGAAACACAAATATGCATACATGCACACATAATCTCTCACATTATATACGTGCTCACACACATGCATACATGCGCATATGCACCCTACTACATTACACACATATTTGAATACACACACGTGTGCATATATGCATACATAGGCATATTCTTCCTTCACTTCATTGGCTTCCTTGTCATCATTCTCTTCCACCAGAGGGCCTAGCCCTGTGCTAGATACAGTAGTAGCTTTCTGAAAAAAGAATGAGGAAAGTTCTGACCATGGTCTCCAGTGAGAGAACTCAGAGTGTGGCTGTGATTGGGCTAAATCCATGCTTTATGTCAGGCCATCCTATAATAGCAGGCATGGGATGTGCTGAACTGACACACTGCCCAGAGCTGTGTTCTTGAAACATTTGTTTACCTAGAAGGAAGTGCAAAGTGTATTTGTATGTTGTAGACAACCCATCATGTGCACACTTCGCTGGAACTCTGAGGACGTCAGAAGCAACCACTCAGTGCCTGCTGGGGATGTGAAAAGGTGAAGAGTCTCACGAGGTAGAGTTATTTTTAATTAAATAGTAGATTTCTTTCATCCAGTTGTACTCGGAACATATTAGATGTTCAGCAAATGTTTGCGTGAGAAGGGAGGATTCTAACTGGGCTTACTATTATATGAAGCATTATTGCATGGGTCTCATTTTTTTTTTTAAAGAAAACCTCCGATTTCAAGATCTTGAAAGTGGTCAAATCTTAGAGATTTTAAAGCGAAGATTGGACTATTTCTACCCCTGATGCTTTTTATCCCCTACTGCTGGGAGTTCTGCCTCCTGCCTCTCATTACCCTCCTGGTTCTCTGAGGGCTTGATTCTTATTTCTTGTCTAGTGTCACTTTATTACTCCCTTTAACGAGGTTCCACACAGAGATACGGGCCTGCACACACTTTCCTAATTGCAGCCCAAGAAACTACAGGTCTTTTTTATAGGCTGATATGACACACAGGGAAGGAGGGCCAAATGGTGACCAAATAGTGTCCTTAGGCTGGAACGTGTGAGCTGAGACTCTGCAGACTCCTGTCCTCTGTCCCCTCCAATGTGGCTCTGTACAATCTCCACTTGAGTGGTGGTCATCTTAGGAAGGATGGAGCTGAGCAAGGTAGAGCTGAGCAGCCGAGCTGATGACCAGAACATGGTTCTTGCCTCCTGCACAGGAGCCCTCTGTCCACACTTCCGATCCTTATAACTCATAACTTTTAGGGGCGAGGGTTCCTCTTATGTCAGGCATTACGTCAGGCCCTTTGTCATTAAGAATTTATGTGACCTTCCCACCCATCATTTCTACACTAGTGCACCTGTTTTAGAGTTGCAAAGTTGGGGTTCAGGAAAGAGTTTTGTACTGCCTGAAGTCACGCCGTTAGTATAAGGGAGGCCTAGGTTTGAGTGAAAGCAAGTTTGTTTATGTGTCAGAGCCCCTTCTCTTATCTCCATTCCCAAACCAAATGTGTCTGTTCTGTTTGCTTATGAATTTCTGCCAGCTGGTTTACCTGGCACCGTACGCTGGGTAAAGGCAGACTGGCAGGTGGGAGGGTGGGGGAAAGCCTGAAGGTCATGACATGATGGACTTGGTTTGCAGTAGAAATCAAGCTTAAGTATGGAAAGTCGCAGATCTTGACTTCAAAATCCCTGATTTTCTATAGCCATTTTCAAAGCTTGGTCCACAGGCAGCTGGAGGTACATTTAGGTGGCAAACTAAAAATCTTCTATTTTTCATTTTAGTGATGTGTGAATCCCTATAAGAAAGAATTTCAGTTTTCTCATTTTAGAGGTCATTTTAAAAAAAATGATTATTTTATGTTTATGGGTGTTGTCTGCATCTATGTCTGTATAGCACTTGTGTTTAGTGCCCAAGGAATCCAGAGGAGGGCATCAGATCCTCTGGAGCTGGAGTTACAGGAGGTTGCGAAGCACAATATGGGTTTTGGTAATTGAACCCATGTTCTCTGATGGAGCAGCCAGTGCTCTTAACCTCTGAGCCGCCTTTCCAAGCCCACAAGTTTTTGTAATTATAGCACAGATGCAAAATTTCCTTCTAAATATGTTTGTCCCACAACTGCAATACAGGGTAGCACTGTGTTAGGTAACTTGGCTTAATTCTCAAAAGGAAGATGACCTTTTCCGGGATTGCAGGCCACATCCAGGACTGGAAATGATGTTGGGCGGGACTCTTCCTGGGATGTTCCTCATCGTCTCAGTTAAAGCCAAATAGGTCAAGAAAATAAAGCCAGCATGTTCTAGTCACTGGGAAGACATTTTGGAGGCTGCTATCTTCTTTGAGTATATGTTTGTTTGCTGGTGAGAACCAAGCTAAGCCTACAGCACCAGCTGGGATTCTGCAGCATGGTGGAGAACCAGGATCAGGCCAGTCCATCAGCGTTTCTGTCTCATGAGCAGGAACTTTTGACGGTAGCCAGAACCATCACCATGTCCCCAGAACAGTGGCTGCTACAGAGGCATCCCAGCTATTTCTGTGGATAGGTGAGGACTCTTGAGTAATCGATTGTCCCTGTCCCTCTACCCCTCTGCATTTTCACAGTTTACCAATCAGAGTTCCACTTATGATTCTGCTTAATGTTAAAAGGAGGGTCCGTAGCAGCAGCTGGGAAGCTCTTTGAATGGTAGGAAGAGGGATGAGGTTAGGGTGAAGTAGCTCACCTTGGGGAACCACATTACCTCCTCTTCCATTGCTCTGGTGAAACACCATGATTGAAGGAAACTTAAGGAAGAGAGAGCTTACTTCGGCGTATGCTTCCAGAGGGTTAAGAAAAACATCCATCACGGCAGGGTGACAGGCATGGCAGCCAGGAGCAGGAAGTTGAGAGCTCATATCCTCAAATTCGAGCACCAAGCAGAAAGGAAGCTGGAGGTGGCAGGAGACTTCAGATCTCAAAGGCATCCCCAGTGATGAACTCCCTCCAGCTGCACCACCTAAACCTCCCCAAACAGTGCTACCAGCCAGGGACCAAGGGATCACCAGCCCAAGACTATTGAGAACATTCTCATGCAAAACACCACAGAACCTGAGTCTCCTCCCACTGAAAACCATGCTCTTTAGTATTTGTTGTAAATATTAAAGGAAGCAGTGCATAGGAAAGTACCCAGCACTGTTCCTGATATGGAGTAGTCTCTAGCTAATTGGGAACTTCACTCTGCCATCGCCATCTTCATGCTATCCCTTTGGAGATTACTTTGTTTCAAGAGAGAAAAAATACTCTAGGTTGGAATACATGCTGAAGTTAGGGTGTGGTCCTCAGTTCGATGTGTTGAAAACTTGGTTCTCCATCTGGTATTAGAAGAAGTGGTCTAATGGGAGCTGACTGGTCCATTAAGATGGAGTCTTCACAAATACGTCAATGACCTTGTTTTAAGAATGGGTTAATTACCTGGAGAGCAAGTTGTTAGGAAAGTGGGTCCCTTTCATGGTCTCCCCTTGGCATATGCTGCTTACCGTTCTGCTTTTCCAGCTGGGGATGATGCAGCAAGAAGATGCTGGTGCCCTACCATGGCCTTACCAGCCGCCAGAACAGCAATGGCTCAGCCAGTGGTATTAATTATAACAACATAACACAGACCAGTGCAATACCTCCAGACAGGCATCCATAAACAAGGTGTGTATATGGGGCAGTGATGGCAGCAGAGGTGGAGTTCAGTTACAGAGTGGGTAACCAACGCCCTCTCTGCAAGTGCAAGGCTAAGTAAGGACCAGAGTCATCGGGCAACCCGCGTGCAGCCACCAGATTCAGAAATCTACCTCTTTCTCTGCTGCCTGTGTTCTGGGGAAGAAGAAATAAATTTTCTTCTCTTTATTGATCCGGGGGATTATTCACAATGGCCCGTTTTCTTGCTTGAGCTGAATTCCTGTGGAGACAGTACCCTAAGCCTGCAGTGCTGGGAGAAAGCTCTAATGGTAATGGATGATCTTAAGTGACTTCTGCCTCCACCCCCTCACCAGTCTTCCGGTCCATCAGCACCAACACTCCATTTTGGCCCAATTAGAATCACAAAATGATTTGGGCTCAGGCAATGTGTTTTGAACTTGAAGTTGCCTCTTCATATTTTTAAATCATCGCATTTGAGTCTAATTCAATATGATTCTGTATTTCCTTCCCATTTAATCTGTGTGCTGCTTTGGCCTACTTGTTGCTAGGACAACCAGCATCAGATCTGGCTTCACTTGTTGTCCAGGAGGAGGCTGTTAATTAACTCCCTGAAATTGCAGGCCAGGTAATCAATACCAAATGTATGGACTTGGCTGGAATGTTTTAATTAAATTTACAGTAATTTTATTTGCAGCTTCTTTTGCAATCTGCATGGCTGCTATTGATTTCTATTTCAGACACAATGGCCTATTCACCAGCCAGGCCATCCCTTTCCCTAATGCCTTTCCCCATCAGCTGAGCCAGTGCTAGATGAGGAATCGCAAGGCAAACTGTTAGTTAAAATGATAACACAAAAATGAAACAAGGCTTAACATATCAGGAGGGCTGGGCTTCTGCCAGTTTAGCCACAGGGATCAGGAAGGTTTCATGGAAAATAGCCCAATGATGTAGCAAATACCAAAACTGCACTACAGCCTCCTCAGCGCTGCTCAAAATAAGATGAAAACAACCTGCCCTTCACCACCGTGGCATCCTTAGCAAAGTCGTGTCCTTCTAGCTGTGAGCTATGCACCTCCTAGGAGAAATGTGACTCCACCCCGCCCCACCCCGCCACGCCCCTCTAAGCATCTTTGCTAAAGCGTGAGCTCCTGAGGTAAGCAAAACTAGGCTTCCCTGGCAGCGAGGCCAGGTCAAGTGCATTGCCATCTTCCAGTATCTATGGACTGCGGGTCATCTCCACCTCACAGAGTCGTCACAGATTAGATAAAATCATGCATAGGATGGGCCTGAAGCATGCACTCTGGAATCAGTCAGTCGGGGGTTTATGTCCGATTTCTGCCACTTGCTGTTTGGATACCTTTAGGCCAATAACGTAGCCCCTCGGGGCCTCGGCTTCTCGCTTGTCCAATGGGCACCCTGACACCTGTCTCACATTATGTGAAAGGACGAACACGAAGCATTGGGCCGCTGAGCCTGGCGCGTGTATACCTGAGTTCTTCCTCCACGTGAGGCCCCATCACACTATTGGGGCCAATACCTCAGCGCTGAGCAGCTGTGCTGTCTTGGCCAAGCAGCTTCCCTGGGGTAAAATGAACAAACCTGTACCAATTACTTGGGGTGATTGGAATTTACTGCAAGGATATTTGAGACCCCAGGAAGAATACGAATCTTTGCCAACAGCCTCACTACCAGTCCAGACATCGCTTTTTTTTTTTCTCCTTTTAGGAGAGCCTTGAGAAGCATCTGCCCAAAGTCTTTACCTTCTTAAAGGGTAGAAGCCTGAGCTGAAGACTCCGCCATTTTCTTGTTTGCCACTTTCTACAGTGAGGAGCTTCATGAGGGATCTCTGTCTTGTCAGGAATGTGCTGCGTCTACCGACAGTCTCTTCTACATACATGAATCAATTGGGCATCATAAACACTTCCATCCACTTAAGGCATGCTAAGTCCTTTATAGCAGATGCTGTCTGCGATGACCCAGCCTAAGTAAACAGCCACACAGGTGCCTGAAATAGGAACTGAGGGAAATAGCCTTGATGGGTGCCTGTTACAATAGTGCCACCAAAACTACATCCTCTCTCTCTCTCTCTGTCTCTCTCTCTCTCTCTCTCTCTCTCTCTCTCTGTCTCTCTCTCTCCTTTCTTCCCTCCATGGCTTCTTCCCTCCTCTCTTTCTCCCTCCCTCCCTTCTTCCCTCCTTCCTTCCTTCCCTCTCCCTCCCTCCCTCTGTCCCTCCTTCCTTTTGTTCCTGTTCAAAACAAACGCTAGTATTTTAGACATGCAAACTTTTATTTGCTAATAAAATATTTTATTTGTTTTTAATGCTTACTAGGGACTCATTAGACATTTCTGAGTGAGGGAAGAAAGAACAGGCTGGAACAGGCTAACATGGTTCTCTATGATTCCTTCAGGATGGTGGCAAGCAGCCAAATCGTGACTCTACTGGAGAGCATTTCAAGAGTCACTCTAATCCAATGATCTGTTTGACTGAAGGTGTTATTGGCCACGAGAGCCTGGAACAGCCATGTGGGAGCGGGTGAGATTTGTATTATGGCAAACATCTGCTTGAGAATTCTTTCTCTGTGTCCACATGTTACATTTCAAATAAACAGAAACTTAATGACACTGTATTAATTCCCCTTCAAAGGCAACAGTAGAACAGTGTATTGGAAGTGCTCCAACTAACAGACAAAAAAATGTGTCCAGTGATGAAAATATAGTTGTTATGGTGGAATTTGAACATATTTCCCTTGACAATAAAATCAATCTGTTTTCCAGTGCTTAAGATGATATCTTCTTGGGAGACACCATATTCATGGGCATTAAAAATTATTTGAATCCAGTTAGAGAATTAGGGATGCATGACACTTGAGAATACACTCTCTCATTAAGTTTCCCTAATATAATCTTTCTCCCTTGCTCTTTCTTCACATTTTTCAAGGTGTCTTATTCCCAGACAAATGCAAACAGCTATGATTACACAATGTTAACTCAGCTACCCAATCTTTTTTGTAGAGATGACAGACCTTTGAGAAGGGGGCCCCTGAGCAAAGTCATGGAACTTGGCCATATAGAGACACACCCTGGTATGACTTCCTGCACTGAAGTCCCCCTTCTGTCCACTTAAAGGGGTAGGCTGAGGGCCTTGGGAAATTTCTTAACTTCCAGTTGGCTTTGAAGCAACACTAATGAAGTCAAAAGCAAAACAGATTTGAAGAATGTGACTTTCTGGTCTTCTGTCTCATCATTCCTGAGAGCAGATCCCTTTTTTGTGCACACATATTATTTCATGGAATAATTGTGTGGCTTACCTTTATTCCTTTAACTTTTCCCCCTTTCCCAGATGCTGCAGTGCAGAAGATGTGGGAGTTCTCCAAGCCAGAGCTCTGGCCTTAAGACTCAGTCAGGTTCATAGTATACATACTCTGTTCCCTCAGGGAGAGTGTGGTATAGATCTATGTTCATTTCACCATTTAAGTAGCAGAATTGACATGGAGATGATTGACTGACATAGTAAGCACACATAGTATGCACAGTCAATGTAAGGCCATATTCTAAGTCCTTAGGTATGTACCTCTCAAAACAGCTTTCTGAATACAGTATTCAGAACCTGAATTTAAACCTGGGCAGTGTGGCTTCAGTATATGGGCTTTATTTATGTTCGTTATTCCTCCTCCACTCTTGAAAATGTTCAACAGGAGCTGTGCACCAGCAGGCCTGGGGTGGATCTCTGGGTCTATATCTCCAACTGGCCAAATGGCGCTGCTGACCCAGTGATCAGTCTTGTAACTTCAAAGGTTCAAACATTTTCCTAGTCAGAGGGGTTGCCTTTATTTGAATTCTTAAACCACAGAGCTCTTGCCATATGTGGGGGTTCCTGTCATTTGAAAGGAGTAAGGATTATGAGAAAATCTTTATTAATTTATGGAGTGTAAATGCACTCTATGCCAGTCACTTCTGCAAGGTGTTGAAGCAGGTGGTTTGGTGTGAGCTCCAGAGAAGCTGACCTCCTTGGATCTTGGCTCTGACTTTGATTAGCATTATGATAAAACTGTGGCTTTCATGGGTCTATAAAACATAGGCAATAGTACTATTGTGAATCCTCAATGTGAATCCAGGTTCCAAAGCAGTATACTTAGAAAAAGCTTGGCTCTCAGCAAATGCTCCTATGTGTCCATGCAGTGTGGATTCATTTTGAAGACTTCTCCTTTTCATTTTCCCATCTTCAGCATCAGTAGAGCAGGTGATGACTCACAAAACAACTCCAAGACAGAGTTTACAGCCACTGTCTCTCAAATCCCTGCTGTATATGTACATTGATTGATACACACCTGTATCTCAGTATGACTAATATCACTTTTTATAGAAATAAATTGTAGCATTCAGAATGAGAGTAGGGCTTATTCATATCCTGACCAACCCTCCACCCTGACTCTGTCAAGTGTAGTGCAATTGGTCGTGTTCTCATACTATTCTTGAGAGTGTTGATTCCCAATCCCAAAACAGTGAAAGAAGTAAGAATTGTTTGTTTGTTTCTTTTTTTTCTAATGAAAGAGGCACTAGGTGTTTCAGACATACAAAATTACACTAAGAATATACATTAAGTCCAGGTATTAGGACTTAACTCCCATCTTCAGAAGTAGAATATAGTAAAATGGAGTATGCACTGTATTCTCCTTTTATCCCATTTTCCAGTTGTATTCTCTCTTTTTCAGAGGCAACTGCTGTTAAATGTAATATTACTTTTTAATTTTTTTAATTTATCCTTTATTTACAGGCCTTTGTGTATGACAAGGTTACATTTCATATAGTTAATATTTGTATACCATGTGTCCTTGAACAATTTACTTTTTTCTCTGCATTTCAGCTGGTGAAATTCATTTCTGTGGCTCTCTGTAGCTCTATAGTTTAGCTCTATCACTAACAAGTCTTATAACCCAATTTATTTTTTACTTTCTTAGCTGACATATTCTTAATTCCTTTGGAGTAGAGAGTAGCTGTTTCATCACACATTCCTTTCCTACTTCCTATTACAGCAGGGATTCAAGACTTGAATTTCCAGTCTTGGTTCTGGAGTTCAAAGATAATTTGTCTTCTGGATCAAGTAGATTTTGATATTTGTTTCTTAGCTTTTTTTCCTTTTTGTCTCTACTGTATATTTGCAAGACATTTCTACCCATTAATAGGCTTTTTTTTTTGTACCAGGCTTTGTAAGCTTCCTCATACATCTAGCAAGCAGCTAATCTGTTGATGAATAGACAAGAGTCCTCAGGATATGATGTGGAGAAAAGGCACTGAATAGGAACTGAATCTCATCAATGTCTTCCAATAATAACCTCTGTACCAATAAAGACAGTGAGATCAACGTGGATGACTAAAAGATATAATTTCATTGAGCAATGTTCTGTCTTCCATTTTATAGCTTATATCTTTCATCTAGGGATCTTGATACCTCAGGTGGAGGCCAGGAGTTCAGATTCTCCACCCCTGGCAAGCTCTCAAAGGGAGCGCTCCCATGCACTTGCTGGTCCTTAGACAGACTCTGAGCATGGATAGAGTTCACATTTGGCTCAGATTTGAATTTCAGTTATGCCTCCACAATTTTTCCCCTAGGGACCTTTGGGACAATCTGTGTCTCTTATAATGGTGCTGTTGGTTACAGCTACCTGAAGCAGATGACAAATATATTCATCCAGACCAACCAAATAAGTGTCTAGGTCTGGGATCTGCACCTAGCTTTTAATGGTATATAGGTTACTTCAATATGCAATCTAGGCTTTCAAGAAACTTCAGCCCAGGGAAGAGGCTCTCAAACTTCAGCACACATTAGAATTTCCTTCAAGTTTTGTCGAAATGTATGATTGCTATGGATCAGCCAAATGATTTGGCAGGTCTGGATTGGACCTAGGAATTTTTATTCCTAACAAGTTCCCATGCGATGTTTAAAATTGCCAGTCTTGGGACCCCATTTTGTGAACCATTAATAATGACCAGACTTGTCATCAGTAAAATAGACACAAGTACTGTTCACTTTTCATAACCATTGGTGGTTTAAAAGAGAAATGTCCCCTGGAAACTCTAGTATTTGAAGACTTGGTCCCCAGCTGGTGTCACTGTTTGGGGGAACTTTGTGAAGTAAGGCCCTCATAGAGGAAGCATGTAATGGAAGCAAACTTTGGGTGTTTATGATATAGGCCTACTTCCTGTTCACTCCCTGCTTGGTGCTGTGGTTGAGGATGTGAGCTCTCAGCTTCCTGCTCTGGCCGCCACAACTGTCAGTTGCTTTGATGCTTCCTTGCCATGATGGACTTTTATCCTCTGGAACGGCAAGTGAAAATAAACTTTCTTCCTTAAGTTGCCTTGGTCATGATGTTTTGTCACAGCAACAGAAAAGTATCTAAAACATGACCTACGGGATGATCCACAGAATCCAACATATGTCATCATGTTGTGCACACAAGTAGATAATCAAGAAATGACTTCCTTTATGATGGTTAATGCTTGTGTTGTATCTACATTCAAGTGGGTTGCGTAATAATCCTTTGGCTGTTTTATCCATAATATTGGTTAGGCTGTTTTACTTAACATGTTTGTTTTGAAATGTCCTAGTTAAAGAGACATTTCTAGACATAGTTAAAGTGATAGCATTGCCTCTCAAAAGTATCCAGCACACAGTCCAGTTCCATTGACATTCTACTTGTATACACATCCATGGTCACATCAGTGACTACACATCTACCTACTCATGTGTAGTGAATACATCATACTTCCAATATTCATCTCCCCACTCCTCCTTCTCTTCTTTCCAGCAGACCATACCTACCTTGTAATAGAAGCAGGGTCTCCAGAGACTTCTGTTTGTGTAAACCAGGGTAGTCTCCAAAGGAAGGTAGAAGAGAACAAGAGGGGTCTGATAAGGGTTTGGTGTACCCTTTTTGAACCTTGAAGCTCTTCCAAGAACACACTGCCTCACCGCAACTCCGGCACACATAAACTCCATTGTGACTTTTTCTCCCTTTTAATGCTGTGTTTACGTATAGCTCCTTCCCTGGAAAAAGCATTCCCAGGTGGTATTCCCTGGCCCAAAGACTCTGCTACAGCACTGTCTTTGTTAACCCAAGGAGGCTGCCTTTGGGGTTTTGCAAAGAACCACATTATTCTCACTAAATTCTCTATGTCAAAAAGGACCCCTTGCTGGGCTTTGCAGCTTTCCTGGTGAACTGCAGCTATCGATCTTGCTACCAGCATCTTGAGTAATGCCGACAAGACAGTTT
This sequence comes from Mesocricetus auratus, assembly GCF_017639785.1. NCBI lineage: Eukaryota > Metazoa > Chordata > Mammalia > Rodentia > Cricetidae > Mesocricetus > Mesocricetus auratus. The sequence continues at coordinate 5,227,673 of NW_024429222.1, read as the reverse complement.
CTGGTGCCTTCTCTGACAACTGCCCAGATTTGGGACTCAAACTGGATGTGGACTGCATCGTAAACATGCCCAGCCTGTGCTGACAGCATAGAAAGCACTTGAGGATAAACATTTGTGCTAGCTAAAAATGTCTCTTAGGATTGGGAGTGTTTCATCGAAAGACTTATCTATGCATCTCTGAGGGTGTTTGGAAACCTTCTACAACCCCAAAGCAACAGTTCTGACTGACTCATTCATTGTTCGCTGCTGCATTCCTTACCCTAAGCTTCAAAGAGGGAAACTGAAGTGAAAGGGTTAATTTGTATTAAAAATGGGCAGATGTCCTTTGTGGGGGATAGAAGGACTTAAGTGAAGGGTGTTTGCTATAGACAGGCATTTGGGGCTGAGACCATGTTACCCCTCGGTGTCTCCTGATAAATATCTGGGCTTGATGATCAGGATCTGTTGCCTAAGAAAGGATGGTAATCCTCCCCCAAGCAATTGCTGGATTAATTAAGTCTGTTACTATTTCTAAGGGCAATTGCAGAAAAGCTGAGAGGGCTTTAGAGTCAAGATTAGTCTCTTTTTTTGTCAAGCAGTCTGAAATAATTCTGTCCTGGGTCGATAACTCGGACAGACAATGCCCCCTTTCTAGAGTTGAGTTTGGAGAGCTTGTCTCAGGAAAAGCTATGCATTTATTAAAACCCATGGCCACTGGACATTAAATTCTCCTCTAATCTGGAGTAGAACCTAAAAAAAGGATGGGAAAGAATCCATTAAGGGGAGATCAACACTGCCCATCCATTGGAAAGCTCTGTAGCTGTGAAAGCAGCTAATGTTGTGGGCACATTTTATAAATGGCCTTTGAGTGGGGGAGGCAGAGTGCTCAATAGAATATGTGTCCATATTAGTTTTTTATATGTTCCTGTCCATTGATAGCAAGAAGAAAAAGAACCACTACAGTGGTAATTCTGATTCTTCAGAATTGTGCACCTCCTATGTGAAGCACTTCCCACAGCTAATCACTGCTCTTCACAGTGGCATACAAGAGGAGGGCTAGCAATCCACTTCATTAGTAGAAGCACAGATAGGACACATGATTCACCCAAGCTTCAGTACCTGGCAAGAAAGTAAGCTGGGACTGGGGATTTAATCAGGATGATGGAGCTCCTAGGCTCACTCCCACAGAGGAGGCAACTGGGCCAAAGGGAAAATGGATGACAGGAGCATGAGGAATATCAGAGGTGACATCTATTTCCAACAGGAACTATGGGGTAAATCTGAATTTTAAAAATACAGGGGAATTTGAATTACTTATACTCATTGCAAGATGTATTTTCTTTTATGTATAATTTGCTTGTCTATCTGTCTGTCTGTCTATCTATCTGTCTGTCTATCTACTTTACTACCATCATCAATCTATTTGTTATCTCTATTTTCTACATAAACACAGTGGTAAGTATTCTTTATACATTAGCAAACAACCCGCAGATCAAGTTGAAGTCTGCTAGCAGATTCCCTTTTCTTTCCTTTTCGAGAGCAATTTTTAATGAAATTTTATATTCATCATCCATTTTATACTATTATTACATTTACCACTTACATGCTGCATCCATAAAAGCACATAGAATTTTTATTTCTTGTAATAGTAAATGGTATGATCTAGTATAAATTAATGTGCAGTATGTTCTGATATTAGACTACCCTTGAATTCTGAGCACACTTCATTATGCTTAAATGAGTTAGTCATTACTTTAAAAATATGTTGTCTAACTCACTTTGTTAGCATTTTTTGTTTTCCTTAGGCAGTCTTTAATGAAAGTTGTGTATGAGACACCTCTATTCCCGTATCTTCTAGATCATTTCTTCCCTGTGTTTGCCTTACTTCTTTCCTGCATGTGGAGGCTTGGCTTCCCTTTCCGGGATCATTTTGTGACCTTTGCCCAGCTTTAGCCTGGTAGTAATCATGTCACTGGAGTAGATGCCCACATGGACAGCTGTGTCTTTAGTCTTTTCTCACTGCTCCCATTCGTTGTAGACGACACATTTCTTCCTGTACAGTTGGACCATGCTGCCAATCTGCTGGCCTTTGCAGGGTCCTCAGACAACCTGAACTTCATTATCACTTTGAATGGGCACTGAACACTGTCCTTCTTTCTCAGCTCTGTGGAAAGAGGAGAAGACGTGATCATCCACCGAATGTGAGAGGGTACATTTGAAATGCCATTTGCAGTTCTTGCTTTAGTTGGAAGTCACAAAGGGAATGGACTTCTTGTTGGCAGCTGCAACCCGGCAAAGGAGGTGTCACTTTGTTAAGGTTTTCTATTGGGTTTTTATTTAAGATTGGTCAACTGGGCATTGTGGTACATGTCCCTGATCCTAGGACTGAAGAGGTAGAATTGTGTGAATTTGAGGCCAGCCGGGGCTACACAGTGAAAAAAACAAAGGAACAGACAAACAGTTCCCTGTTTCACTTTTGTGAAATGACTGCTTACTCCTGACTACAGCTTTCTGATTGACAAGGTGCATCAAGAGCACCCCACTTCTCAAAGTGGGTAGTACATCCTGTGGTACTGTTCTCCCACAAAAAAGGGTAAGATTTCTTTATTTATTCATTAATTCATTTATTTTCCTTTTTATTTGAGTTAGAAACAAGCTTGTTTCACATGTCAATCCCAGCTCCCTCTCCCTCGCGTCCTCCCCCACCCTCCCCACCCAATCTCCTCTCCAATCCCCAGAGAGGGTGAGGCCCTCCATGGTGGATCTCCAAAGTCTGCCATTTAATCCAGGGCAGGGCCTAGGCCCTCCCCCAAGAGTCCAGGCTGAGAGAGCATCCCCTCATTGTGGGATGGTCACTAAAAATCTATTTGTACGCCATGGATAAATACTACCTAAGGACCCATAGATTACCTAGGCCTCCTCACTGACACCCATATTCAGGGGGTCTGGGTCAGTGCCATGCTGTCCACACAGCCATCAATCTGGGGTTTAAGAGCTCCTCCTTGTTCAGGTCAACTGTTTCTGTGGATTAAACCAGCCCATTCTTAACTACTTTGCTCACCAGTTCTCCCTTTCTGTCACTGGATTCCAGGAGTTCAGGTCAGTGTTTATTTGTGGGTGCCTGCCTCTGCTTCTATCAGTAGATGGATGAGAAGTTCTGTTTCCCTGACTCTCTGGCAGTGGGATTGTATGCTGGCACTCCTTTATCCATGTCAAAAATTCATATATGAATGAGTACATACCATGTTTCTCTTTTGTCACTGGGTTACCTCACTCAGGATGGTTTCTTCTAGTGCCATCCGTTTGCCTGAAATTTTCAAGATTCCATTGATTTTTTTCCGCTGAATAGTACTCCATTGTGTAAATGTACCACATTTTCTCTATCCACTCTTCATTTGAGGGGCATCTAGGTTGGTTCCAGGTTCTGGCTATTACAAACAATGCTGCTAGGAACATAGTGGAACAGGTGTCCTTGTTGTATGAATGTGCCTAAGAGTGGAATTGCTGGGTTTTGTGGTAGACTCAGACCTATTTTCCTGAGGAATCTCCATACTGATTTCCAAAGTGGCTGTACAAGTTGATACTCCCACCAGCAGTGGAGGAGTGTTCCCCTTTCTCCACATCCTCTCCAGCATAAACTGTCATTGGAGTTTTTGATGTTAGCCATTCTAACAAGAGTAAGATGGAATTTCAGAGTTGTTTTCATTTGCATTTCCCAGATGGCTAGGGATGTTGAACACTTTCTCAAGTGTCTCTCAGCCATTTTAGTCTCCTCTACTGAGAATTCTCTATTTAGTTCTGTAGCCCACTTTTTAATTGGATCCTTTGGTGTTTTGGAGACTTGCTTCTTGAGTTCTTTGTAAAGTTTGGAGATCATCTCTCTGTGGGGTTAGTGAATACCTTTTCCCAATGTGTGGGGTGCCTTTTTGTCTTGCTGACTGTGTCCTTTGCCTTACAGAAGCGTCTCAGTTTCAGTGGGTTCCATTTATTAATTGTCGATCTCAGTGTCTGTGCTATTGGAGTTATGTTCAAGAAGCTGTCTCCTGTACCAATTCGTTCAAGGGTACCTCCCACTTTCTCTTCTAACGTGTTCAGTATGGCTGAATTTATGTTGAGGTCTTTGCTCCATTTGGACTTAAGTTTTGTGGATGGTGGTAGACATGGATCTATCTGAAGTCTTCCAGAAGCCAGCCTCCAGTTATGCCAGCCCCATTTGCTGAAGATGCTTTCTTTTTTCCATTGTATACTTTTAGCTTCTTTGTCAAAGATCAGGTGTTCATACATGTATTGGTTAATGTCAAGGTGTTCAATTCGATTCCATTGGTCTATCTGTCTATTTTTGTGTCAATACCAAGCTATTTTCAGGATTATAGCTCTGTAATACAGCTTGAAGTCAGGGATGGTGATGCCTCCGGATGTTGCCTTGATGAACAGGGTTGTTTTGGCAATCATGAGTCTTTTGTTTTTCCATATAAGGTTGAGAATTGTTCCTTCAAGGTCTGTGAAGAATTGTTCTGGGATTTTAATGGGGATTGCGTTAAATCTGTATATTGCTTTTGGTAAAATTGCCATTTTTACTACTTTGATCCTACTTATCCAAGATCATTGGAGATTTTCCCATTTTCTGATGTCTTCTTTAATTTCTTTCTTTAAAGACTCAAAGTTCTTGCGATACAGGTCTTTCACTTGTTTGGTTAGCATTACCCCCAGGTATTTTACATAGTTTGTGGCTATTGTAAAGGGTGATGTTTCTCTGATTTCTTTCTCAGCCCTTTTATTGTCTGTATATAGTAGGACTACTGATTTTCTTGAGTTGATCTTGTAACCCGCCACATTGCTGAAGGTTGTTGAATATGTTTTCTGCCCCTTTGAGGTGGGTTTCTTCACCTTCTTCTATACTTACTATTCATAGGTTTGGTCTTTTCACGGTGTCCCATATTTCCTCGATATTTTGTATTAGGGATTTGTTGGACTTACTTAAGATTTTCTTTAGTCCATGAATCTATTTCCCCTAATGTATCTTCAACACCTGAGATTCTCTCTTCCATCTCTTGTATTCTGTTGGTTATGCTTGCATCTGTAATAGCTAACAATTTGCCCATCTTTTCTATTTCCAGCATTCCTTCAGACTGTGGTTTATTTTATTGTCTCTATTTCAGCTTTCAACCCTTGCACTGTTTGTATTGTTTCTTGCAATTTTTGCTTTGTCTTTCCTCTCTTTCTTGCATTTGTTGGAATTTTTGGTTTGTCTTTTCTTCCAATTTTTAAGGGATTTTCTCATATCCTCTTTGAGGGACTCTATCATTTTTTTCTTTGATATTTCTAATTTCTGTTTTATATATATTTTTTATTTTTAAATTTAAATTTAAAGTAGAAACAAGGTTGCTTCACATGTCAATTCCAGGTCCCTCTCCATTTCCCTCCCCTCCTCCCATGCCCTCCCACCAACCCCCCCAATATCTCCTCATTTCCCCAGGGAGGGTGAGGCCTCCATGGGGGTGTCCATAGCCTGTCATTTCATCCAGAGCAGGGCCTAGGTCCTCCCCCAAGATTCCAGGCTGAGAGAGCATCCCCTCATTGTGGGATGGGAGTCCAAAGTCCATTTGTATACCCGGGATAAATACTGATCTACTACCCAAGGCTCAATAGATTACCTAGGCCTCCTCAATCACACCCACATTCAGGGGGTCTTGATCAGTCCCATGCTGGATTCCCAGGCATCAGTCTGTGATTCAAGAGCTAACCCTTGTCAGGTCAGCTGTTTCTGGGGGTTAAACCAGCCCAGTCTTAATCCCCTTGTTCATTAGTCCTCCCTCTCTGTCACTGGATTTCTTGAGTTCAGCTCAGTTCTTAGCCATGGGTGTCTGCCTCTGCTTCCATCAGCCACTGAATGAAGGTTCTGTTTCCTAGACTCTCTGGCCATGGGATTGTAGGCTGACACTCCCCAGATCTATGTCTAAAATCCATATATGACAGAGTACATGCCATGTTTCTCTTTTTGTGACTGGGTTACCTCGCTCAGGATGGTTTCTTCTAGTGCCATCCATTTGCCTGCAAATTTCACGATTCCATTGTTTTTTTTCTGCTGAATTGTGTAAATGTACCACATTTTCTCTATCCACTCTTCGGTTGAGGGGAATCTAGGTGGCTTCCAAGTTCTGGCTATTACAAATAATGCTGCTATGAACTTAGTGGAACAGACATCCTTGTTGTATGAATGAGCATCTTTTGGATATATGCCGAAGAGTGGAGTTGCTGGGTCTTGTGGTAGGTTTATTCTGTTTTTCTGAGAAATCTCCATACTGATTTCCAAAGTGGCTGTACAAGTTGGTACTCCCACCAGCAGTGGAGGAGTGTTCCCCTTTCACCACATCCTCTCCAGCATAAATTGTTGTTGGTGTTTTTGATTTTAGCCATTCTGACAGGAGTGAGATGGTATCTCAGAGTTGTTTTTATTTGCATTTCCCGGATGGCTAAGGATGTTGAGCACTTTCTCAAGTGCCTCTCAGCCATTTTAGACTCCTCTATTGAAAATTCTCTATTTAGTTCTGTAGCCCACTTTTTAATTGGATCCTTTGGTGTTTTGGACACTTGCTTCTTGCGTTCTTTGTAAAGTTTGGAGCTCAGCCCTCTGTCAGATGTGGGGTTAGTGAATATTTTTTTCCCATTCAGTGGGCTGTCTTTTTGTCTTGCTGACTGTGTCCTTTGGCTTACAGAAGCTTCTCAGTTTTAGGAGGTCCCATTTATTAATTGTTGATCTCACTGTCTGTGCTACTGATGTTATGTTCAGGAAGCTGACTCCTGTACCAATTCGTTCAAGGGTACCACCCACTTTCTCTTCTAAGAGGTTCAGTGTGGCTGCATTTATGTTGAGGTCTTTGCTCCATTTGGACTTAAGTTTTGTGCATGGCGATAGACATGGATCGATCCGCATTCTTCTACATGCCATCATCCAGTTATGCCAGCACCATTTGTTGAAGATGCTTTCTTTTTCCATTGTATATTTTTAGCTTCTTTGTCAAAGATCAGATGTTCATACATGTGTGGGTTAATATCAGGGTTTTCAATTCGATTCCATTGGTCTACCTGTCTATTTTTTTTGTCAACACCAAGCTGTTTTTAGGACTATAGTTCTATAATAGAGCTTGAAATCAGGGATGGTGATGCCTCTGGACGTTGCCTTGTTGAGCAGGGTTGTTTTGGCTATCCTGGGTCTTTTGTTTTTCCATACAAAATTGATTATTGTTCTTTCAAGGTCTGTGAAGAATTGTGCTGGTATTTTATGGGGATTGCATTGAATCTGTAGATTGCTTTTGGCAGCATTGCCATTTTTACCACATTGATCCTTCCTATCCAAGAGCATGGGAGATCTTTCCATTTTCTGAGGGCTTCTTTAATTTCTTTCTTTAAAGACTCAAAGTTCTTGAGATAATGGTCTTTCACTTGTTTGGTTAGCGTTACCCCAAGGAATTTTATGTTGTTTGTGGCAATTGTAAAGGGTGATGTTTCCCTGATTTCCTTATCAGGAGGGCCTCTATCATTTTAATGAAGTTGTTTTTAAGGTCTTTCTCATCTGCTTCATCTGCAATGGGCTGTTCAGGTCTTGCGGGTGTAGAGTCTCTAGGCTCTGGTGGTGTCACATTGTTTTTTATGTTGCTGGGTGTGTTTTTTATATAGTCTCCTTCCCATCGTTTCTTCCTGTGAGTGCAGAAGGAGTCTCTTTGTCTCTTGGTGGGTATGTGACCACGGTTCCTTTCCAGTGGGTGGGAGCAGATCCAATACCCTGGTGGCTTTCCTCTTGTGTGGATGGAGGTTGTCCTAGTATCAGCACCTTGGCAATCTCTGGGTAGGCTGGACCCTTGCCTGTCCCGTGGGTGGACAATGGGACTTGGACCCTGGCATTCTCTGGGCAGTTTTGTGCAGATCACCGGAAGGCTGGCTGTAAACAGGTCCAGGCCTATCTAGCCTTGTGGCTGGAGAAAGGGATATGATGCTGGCAGTCTCTGGGCGGGATGAATCCTGTTGGGATGGGAGCTGCAGTGTGCAGTACCCAGATCTCCGGTGGTTCTGCTCAGGGCACTGGAAGTTAGACTCACCTCTCCTGTCCCGTGGGTGGAGAATGGGACTTGGACCCTGGCAGTCTCTGGGGGAGCTGACGCCTGCCAGGATGGGAGCTGCAGTGTGCAGTACTCTGACCTTGGCTAGTTATGTGGAGAAGGCGGCTGTAAACAGGCCCAGGCCGATCTAGCCCCATGGGTAGAGAAAGGGACTATGATGCTGGCAGTTTCTGGGTGGGATAAATCCCATCAGGCTGGGATCTGCTGTGTGTAGTCCTCAGGTCTCCGGTGGTTCTGCAAAGATGCATTTATTTTAAAATGTTATCCATTTAAAAAAATCTCAGGAAGCTTTTTGTAGAGGGTTAAAATATTTTTAAATTTAATTCAGAAAACCTGAAGAAAAAAATCGTACTTAAAGAAAACCCCAAGACACTTGTTAAGAGTGGTGGTGTTTGAACCGTGGCCATGCCCTCTTACTTGCCCAGATTAGCATAAAGAGAAGGCAGGTGCTCCCCAAACCCAGTAGTTCATCCCAAGAACTGCACGATGAGAGCTGTGCTTTCCTGGAGGACCCCTCATGACCTTGCTTATCTCCCCCCCCCCCCGTGTTTACTCCACCAAACACCTATTCTTAGGACAGAGGCTCTGGGAAGCCAAGGCATGGTGGGAACACTGCATTCTCCCTCATGATCATCTCAAGCCATTTCTTAAGGTCTGGCAAGCAAGCCAAGAAGATCTAGGCTACTCTTCCCGCCCAATCTCCTGAACTCAGAATAAGGCTTGCAAACCACCAATCACAATCCCAGGTCTGGAGTTCATGGTTCAGGGCTTTTACCCAGAACAGAGGGTGCCTTGAGAGTTCCGAGCCCTCCTTTCAGGAGCTGATTGCATTTGCAACAGAGTTTGAAGGAAGCTCAGGCTTAAATGCTCTCAGAAGATGAATGGATGTTTGAAAGGTGAAAGCAACAAGCTACACCCTGGAGCAGTTTGTTTTCTAGAAAGAACTGACAAAAGAAACAACTAAGAAGAACCTCTCAGGGTCAGAGCAAACCTCAAACACTGACCTCAGAAGCATCCATCCAAGGACCGAGTTTATTGGATCAGACAGGGGACAATGTGTGCCCCAGGACATTGTCATCATACGGGGAAGAGCAAACATCTGGCAGTTAATGGAGCTTGACTCCCGAACGTGTTCATGAGAGAGAGTCCAACAGAGTCCTCTCCAAACCACCAGCATTCCAGAGCGACCTGGGACAAGCAAGGCTGTGTTTATGGTGAACAACCATGGGGCTTCATTCTGCAGGGGTGGTGATGGAATGCAGGAATAGACTTCACCATCATTCTCCAGCTGTTCCTCAGTAAAAGGAACAAGCAGCCAATGGGAACACACACCACATTGTTGTCCTATACCGAACCACCCCATAGAAAAGCAGGAAAATCCAAATCACAAGCTGGACTATGGAAGGTGACAGAAGCTCCTGGGGAGAGCATCTGCTTCCAGCTGACAGAAAGACACCCCAGCTGAAGTGTGGTGGTGACATGGATCAAACAGGCAAGGAGAAAGAGGCAGACATTTGAGAAGCGAACCGAGTAGAAACTGTAGAGCCGAAAAGAATAACCTAAGGTGTGTGCTTTAACAAAAAGTAAAAATGAATAAATAAAAAAATGTAGAATATGCTTAAATGACAGGATATAAAGGAAGTGGCGATGTTTTGGTTTTTGTTTTGTTCTGTTTTTTTGCTTTTTTTCTGGCACAGTTAGGCAATGTGTGTTTATGATAAGCATTATTAGAAGAGTCAAAAAGTTTAAAGCCTTGACGTTTATAATATGAAAGAGCTACCATAAGCTGATTAGCTATTACAGGATAAAAACAATAACGTAAGTTTAGTGAAGCCCAAGTGCAGGGTGGTTAGCTGCAGGAAGATAGTCATGTCCAAGGCCTTCATGCTCGCCAGCTGTTCACCAGCTCACCCAGAACAACTGTCTTATAAGCTCCATTTAGGTGAATGACTTACATAGATGTGACATTTCTGTCCATTTTTTTTTTACTGAATCTTTTAATGCTGAGATATGCAAATACCTCGGTGTTCCAATTAACTACAGTGTTCGGTGTGGTAATATGATGTACAGATTTGTGTCCGTATACTAATATGCTTACACATAGGCTTGTGATGGTTTATTCTCAGATGCTTTCACAGCCACGCATCCCCTAATGACAAATTTCACATACCATAACTCTGTTGTTAAGTGGCAGGTGACTACAATTATATGCTGGCTTATAATGAACACTCATGTAAGATAGTTAACAATCACAGCGCAGAGGGGGTAGGTGAGGTAAAAGTCCATTGGGCCAAGGGAAGCACACAGGATTACAGCATGAGACCTGATGAGAAACAGGGAGACGCAGAAATAAAAACAAAACAGAAACAGTTTCTCTGGCTCTTTGCTTTGGCTTTTTCAATAATAATTGATTTATATATCTATAAAATTTATAAATCAAAAATTGTATCAGATTTTTTACCATATAATAGGTATCATACTTATCATAAAAATAGTACCAGAATCCAAGTATGGTGGGACACAAATGTAATTATAGAATTAGGGAGGCTGAGGCAGGAAGACTTAAGATCAAGGTTAGACTGAGCTATATAGAGACTTCCAGGCCTTCTAAGAACAAGTCCTAAATAATTATAAAGATGTAACCAAAAGGAAAGGAATGGAGTTATAGCTAAGTATTTTCTTAGATATACTAAGAAGTTATAATATAAGTTACTACATATGTAAAAATATAATAGAAGTTAATATATATGTAAAAACTCCATAGATGATTAGAGAAGCATCTTTTACAAATAGTGAAAATTGCTAAAACAATTAAATTGTTTTTTATTGAAAACACCAAACAAAAAAAGTCAACAAAGGGGAAGTAGAAGGCTTAACAAAACACTTGACATATGGAAAGAAAATCTAAAATGGGCAGTATGTGAGTAATTTCACTAAATATGAGCATATTAAATCACTCAAGCAAGGTACAGGTTATCAGACTGGAAGAATAAAAGAAAGCAGAAACAAGATCTAATTACTTGCTGTCAGTGGGAGACGTACACCAGAGTTCGTGGGACAAGTGCATTGAAAAGGAAGGGGTGGGAAGGTGATCTGGCCACAGCACTCAGAAGAGAGCTGGGGTGGCTACACCAGCACCTGGGAAACCATTCTAGAGCAAAGCTACAAGAGGAAAGGACAGATGCTTCACAATGGTGACATGGAGATGTAACAGCTAGAAAGGCATTCATCTGAAGATGATCCCTTGGATACGGGAAAGACTGACAAAAATGGGAAGCTGAAGTTGGCATTAACAATAATAGAGACATCCATAACCCACTTGAGTAATGGGAAGATAATAGACAAAAGACAAGAAAGAATACGGAAGACTTGGGCAGCACCCCAAACTGACCAGTCTTCATAGACATCTGTAGGACACCATATCCAACAACAGAACATGCATTCTGATAAAACACATAAGAGATACTCAGACCATAAAATTAGGCTTGATAAATTTGATCATACAAATGGGGTGATCCTGAGAAGTAACAGCAGGATAATATTTTGGAAATTCACAAATACAGTTTAACCACGTACTGCTGCAAACAATGAGTTAAATAGGAAGTGGAGATGTCCACTAGAAAAAAACCACTTTGATATGAATGGACCATGCCAGAAAGACTTGTGGAGCACAGACTGAACAGTACCGTAAATGTACATAGGACAATGGAGGGAAACAAATCTCAAACAGTAGCATCACTTCAAGACACCCAAAACAGAAGATCAAGTTAAACTTACAGAAATAAAAAATAATTTAACAAGACCCATCACCCTTTTATAATAAGAACACTCAAAGCAGTCGGAGAAGACAGAACTTCGGAACCTTCTGAGTAATACTCATATGTATAGAGAAAAACCTGAACCCCCACCCCAGGACAAAACCAGTCATTCCACTTTTGTCACTTCTATCCAACAGTGGGAAGGTGTTTCTGTCAGAGCACTTAGGTCTGACAGAAGTGAAAGCTGTATTAGCTGGCTCGGACTGCCCTGCTAAAACACTATTGACTGCATGGCATAAACAATAGAAATTTGTTTTCTCACAGCTGTGGAGATTAGAGGTTCCAGACCAAGGTCATTCAGGAACAGCTGCTGATAAGGTCTTTGTACCTTGTAGTTGCCTCCGTTATTACTGTGTCCTCATATTTCGGGTATGGAAGGAACCACAGCATTCTCTTCTAACCCTGTTCATCAGGGCCCCATCTTTATGATCTTATTTGACTGTTTTTGTTTGTTTGCTTTGGGTTTTGGAGTTTTTTCAAGACAGGGTTTCTCTGTGTAGCTTTGGCTGTCCCCACACTCACTCCATACACCAGGTTGGCCTCTCAAAAAGATCTGCCTGCCTATGCCTCTTGAGTGCTGGGATTAAAGGTGTGTGCCACCATCGCTAGGCTGATCCTATTTGACTTTATTTCCTTACTTCAAGTATGACCACATTTGGGGGAAAGAAACATAAATATTCAATCTATAACATTCCACCCCAGAATATTCCCAAATTTAAGCAAAATGCATTTGTTTTCAGCTTCAAAAAGTCTGGTTCATTACAAATTAGTTTTAAAGTCCAAATTACAAACTCTTATTTAAACATGTCTCAGGGAACATTGCAGAAGGGCAGGTGGGAAGAGTGTAAGAGGCAGAATATATATGTTTCATATCCCAAATATGAGAATGAGATAATTAAATTTCAATTAAAACATATTTAAAAATTTTTAAATCATCTAAATCAGATATTGGTGAAACTTGAGGCATGATTCACCCCAAGGCAAAATTCTCTATCTTTGAACTTGTGAGACCAGGCAAGTTATGTGCATCTAGAACACAATTGCAGGAAGGCAAAGGCTAACCATTCCCATTCCAACAGAGTACAGGAGACATAAGAAAAGGAGGTCTAGCTAGATAAATCCCATTAGCTCTCAAGGCCCTAGCATAATACTCTCTGACAGGTGATCTGCCCTGCAGGGCCCTCAAGGACAGCATGTCACTCTCACAGCTCTGTCTTCTGGATCTTTTCAGATAGTAGTCCTGAAGGGACAGGTCATAGACTTCAAAACAAAGAGGAAACAGCCCCCAAATGACTCCAGTAGCAATAGTGCCTTCCTCTCCTCTCTTATTTCTCTGATCTGAGTAGAATTGTCCAACCAACAGCCACTTTATGGAAATCTGAGTTTTTTTCTATGACTCAGCTCAAAACCTTTCCAGTCTCTGTCTACCAGTGAGCTCCATCACCTCTATTTGAGAATGGCATAACTTTGCATCTTAAAAAAATCTAAGGCACCCAATAAGAAACTATTAAGATTGAAAGCTAAATTCAATAATCATTGTCTATAATATCAGTGTGGAAAAATAAACTGTGGTTTTGCTTATGAAAATTTTACTTAATGAAAACTTTTAAAATGGAATTAAGAAAACAATTCCATTCATAATATTCCATAAAGAAAAAAATGCTTAGGAATAAACCAAGCAAAAAGAAGCATCATTTTACTTTAAAAACCATAAACATTATGGAAACAAAGAAGCATCTCAATAAACAGAAAGATATTTCAAGTTTATGGATTAATAACAATATTGCTATGATGAAGACGATCAGCCACATTGTTCACAAGTTCTGCAGGATCCATATCACACTCTCAGTTGGATGCTTAAGAAACAGAACAATCTTGAACAATGCTGTAGGCCTTATATTCCTCAATTATATTACTAGAGTGAACATGGAGCTGTGGTATCTCAGAGCCCTGGAGCAGTCATGGAGCTGTGGTATCTCAGAGCCCTGGAGCAGTCATGGAGTTGTGGTATCTCAAAGCCCTGGAGAAATCACGGATCCCATGGTTTGTGTTGATGTCCATGATCTTTACTGCCACCACTACAGAAGCTGAGGTCCGTGGCATATGCTGTTGCCAGAACCCATATGGAAGTCCAGGATTTGTGCTTCACCGACCGTAAAGGGCAAGGAAGCTACTTTTGCTTTTGCAGTAGCATCTGTAACTGCAGAGAAAGTGGGAACATAGAAGGCTTCTGTGACAACCCCCAAAAAGTAACAGCCTGGACAGAAAACAATTAGAGAAGTCTTAAAAATTGGACAAGGATGCTGGAGTGTATCTCTGTATAGCTGAGGGCTTCTGGCAGAGTGTGGCTGGGAAGGACTCAGTTTTCTGCAAGAGGCTGGCTTCTGGGAGTTTGACCATGTTCCAGTGATTTTATGGACAGCACAAATAGAACTTGTGGGTTTTTTCTTTTATTTTAGTAGGGGGCGGGGAGATCAGAAGGGTTGGAGATGGACCTGGGAGGACTGGGAAGTGGGTTTGATTGAGGTACATTATGTGAAATTCCTAAATAATTGTTAAAATATGACTAGAATGGCTCACACTTGACCCTGGTGGCCACCATGGAAGACAGTGCCCCCACCCTCGGGCCTGGTTGTGGCAACACAGCCCTCTCTCCCCAACCCCCATGTCTACTCCAGAGTCCCCAGGAAGAGATCCCTGAGATAGATGTGGATGAAGTCTTTGGCATGGAACAGCACAATAACTGGGCTGCTAGCTGACTGTTACAAACCATGGAGGCCTTCACCTCTGGCCTGCTGGACAGGACTCAGAACATTAAGAAGCTGACCACACCCTAGAAGAAAGAAAGACCCTGACTCAGATAACCACATCTTCCACAGGACAATCACTGCCCTACACCATCATAGGAAGAACAATACTGGAGTCCCTACAGCCAGGCCTGGTCCAGTGAGCAGGGATCCCTGTGTCCCTGCCTTGGGGCCTCTTCCCTTGACCTCAGTTTTCCATCTTGGCTTTTTAAAAATTGATATTAAACCGACAGAACTCTTCTTGTTTTTATATCGACTCTGTGGCACAGGTCCTTTAAAAATAAAGTTGGGATATGCCTTTGGAGTTACAAATAAACAAACAAATAAATAAATAAAAGAATTACTGAGGAGCATCTGTTATTGACACGGAGCCTCTTCTAGGGTGTTGCAATAAAAATTATTGAGGCGACAGCTAGACAAACATGAGAAAGATAAATGTTGTAACCTCAAGGCTTAAATGGATAGATTGCATGGTCTGTGAATTATATTTTAATAAAACTGTTATAAATTAAATTCAAAGGAAAAATCAATTAGAGTATCTTACCCTCTTGGTTTGTAACACTGTAAAACATGAGTTATCTTTTCATTGAGCAAGAAGCACCAAGCATAGGATATCTGGGCCTGGAATCTGTACAGGAAAAAATTATCCTTTTTAATATTAGAGTAAAATATTTAGTGGTGATTTAATATAGATGCAAATTTTAGTTGATCCTGGTTACTGTTTTGCGTAAAAGATTATCTATTTCAGGTAAGCTTCAAAATATTGGCATGGAGTGTATTATTTGTTTCTATTAACACGTTGGTACCACGTTAATTTTCCAGTGGAAGCAGGCAGATTTAACATTTTTCTTTGAACAAGACATCCATTTTTTTCTGTTATGTCTTCTGTGCCTGAGATTAACCCTTCCACCTCTTATATTGTTAGTGAGGATTGCCTCAGAGGTTGCTGTTCAAGTTCGTAAATTTCCATTTCCAGATTTCCCTCAGCTTCGGTTTTTTTTTTTATTGATTCTATTTCCACCTTCATGTCTTGAGCGATTTTATTCATTTCCTTCCATTGTATGTTTGTGTTTTCATGGTTTCTTTAAGGGATTTATTCACTTCCTCCTTAAGGACCTCTGTCATATTCCTAAAGGCGATTTTAAGGTCCTTGTCCTGTGCTTCAGCTATGTTGTACTACACAGGGCCTACCCTGATAGCATGGCTACTGGGCTCTAGTGGAAACACATTGTCCTTGCTGTGACTGATGGTGTTTTGGCATTGGCATCTAGACATCTGGGTTTGGTGATGGTGGTGGTTTGGATGTGTGTGTGTGTGTGTGTGTGTGTGTGTGTATTTATATATATATATATAGAGAGAGAGAGAGAGAGAGAGAGAGAGATTCAAACAAGTTCCATTGAATGAATATGCATATTATATGAAGTTCTGTTGATTCTATAAATCCTGTTAATCTAGAGTATCATGACTAATGCAGAGTCACTTAGTAGGAATTATGCAAGTTTTATTAGTGTATTGATTATGTTATTCATAGGTCACATGTTCTTTCTTGGTTTTGGACATTTTGATAGATTCGTTTCTAAAGGATGCATGTTAAACTCTTCTACCCTGTGAAACAGGGCATATTTTTAAGATATAGATATATGTTACATTTGTATGATTTTAATCCTTTGGTTGTTACTTCTTTTTCATTGTGGGATGGACCTCTTCTATCTTTGTTAGCTAGCTCTTCCTTTAAAGGCTGTTTCATTGTGATAGCATCAGCAGACAAGCTTTAATGGTGTTGGTAATTATTTTACTTTTATCATCTTATTCTCAATCCTTCTATATGATTTTCTTTTACTTCTGTCTTTCCAAGAAGAAAACAATTGAGTTTTGTTTATTCAATGTGATATTTTCTTACATAAATACTAATATAGTTTTTCAAATTTTTTCATTTTATAGTTTTGAGACACAGTCTCCTTATGTAGCCCAGCATTGCCTTGAACTCACAAACCTTCTGCCTCCGTCTGGTGCTGGGATTGCCAGTGTGCACCAATATAACTTCAAAACTTCCAGCTCTTCCAAAACCCATTTCTACCATCTTTCTGGTTTTTAGGTTGCTGTAGATTTTTAGTTTATTCTCATCAGCTCTGGTGACTGATGAAGTTTTGTGTATGCCCTTTGGGTTCTTCTGCTGTTTCAGGTTTGATTTACATCTCAGCCTTGTTTGGTGATATTTGAAGTCCCAACAGAGTGTTTACCTTCTTTCCGAATGTCATTCAAAGCGAACCACCTGTGGTTGACTTCAATAAATAGATCTGTCTGAACTATGGGAAATTTTTTTCCAATTTTTTAATGAGTCTTCTTTAAGAGCTAGCTGTTATTTTTGTTGTTTCTAAGATGATTTTTGCTGGTGGGAGTGCAAACTTGTGCAGCCACTTTGGAAATCAATATAGTGGTTTCTCAGGAAAATGGAAATCAGTCTACCTCAAGATCTGGCAATTCCACTCTTAGGCATATACCCAAAGCATGCACATTCATACAACAAGGACATCTGTTCAGTTATGGTCACAGCAGCATTATTTGTAATAGCCAGAACCTGGAAGCAACCTAGATGCTCCTCAACCGAAGAATGGATAAAGAAAATGTGATTCATTTACACAATGGAGTACTATTCAGTGGAAAAACACGATGAAGTCTTGAAATTCACAGGAAAATGGATGGAACTAGAAGAAACCATCCTGAGTGTGGTAACCCAGTCACAGAAAGACAAACATGGTATGTACTCACTCATATGTGGATATTAGACATAGAACAAAGGATTACCAGCCTACAATCCATACCTCCAGAGAAGCTAGGAAACAAGGAGGACCCTAAGAGAGACATACATGGTCCCCCAGAGAAGGAGAAAGGGACAAGAGATCCTGTGCATATTGGGAGCACGGGGGAGTGGAGAGGGAGGTAGGAGAAAGAAGAAGGGAGAAGAGGAGTGGGAAGGAGAACATGAGGAATCAAGAAGATTGAGTTGGAGGATGACTAGAGAGAGCAAGAAAAGAGACACCTTAATAGAGGGAGCCATTATAGGTGTAAAGAGAAATCTAGTACTAGGGAAATATCCAGAGGTCCACAACATGATCCCAACTAAGAATCTAAGCCAGGCGGTGGTGGCGCACGCCTTTAATCCCAGCACTGGGGAGGCAGAGGCAGGCGGATCGCTGTGAATTCGAGGCTGGGCTGGACCGACAGCCTCGAAAACAATACAAAGAAACCCTGTTCTGGTTAAACCAAAAAAAAAAAAAAAAAAAAAAGAATCTAAGTAATATTGGAGAGGCTACCTTAAATACCCTCCCCCTATAATGAGATTGATGACTACCTTAAATGCTGTCCTAGAGTCTTCATCCAGTAGCTGATGGAAGCAGAACAGAGATCCACAGCTAAGCACTGAGCCATACTCCTGGAATCCAGTTGTTGAGAGGAAGGAGTGATGAGCAAAGGGGTCAAGACCATGCTGGGGAAACCCACAGAAACAGCTGACCTGAGCAAGTGGGAGCTCACAGACTCCAGTCTGACAGCTGAGGAACCTGCATAAGAACAAACCAGGCCCCCTGAACGTGGTGTCAGTTAGGAGCACTGAGAAGCCTATGGGGCCTCTGGCAGTGAAATGAGGTGGTATCCCTAGTGCATGAGTGGACTTCAGGAACCCACTCCCCTTGGGGGGATACTCTCTTAGCCTAGATATACGGGGGAAGGGCCTAGGGCATGCCTCAAATGACTTTACAGATTTTAATGATTCCCTCATGGAAGGCCTCCCCTACCTGGTGAGTGGATATGGGATGGGAATGGAGGGGTCGGGTGGGGGTGTGGGATGATGGGAGGGAAAGGGAACTGGGGTTGATATGTAAAATAGGATTGTTTCTAATTTCAATAAAATTTATATTTAAAAAACTCTGCTATGGGATATCATAGTTCATTTAATTTTCTAAAACTGGCTCAAGGTCGTGAAATATGGTGGTCAGTAATTCCTGAACATTTTGTTCTGTCCAGTATTCATTTAATGAGTTTATGTCTTCATTCTTAATGACTTCAATAGTAAATGTTATTTGATCCCATGTAAAAAATATGTATTTAATTAATGCTTGCTTCTAAAGTTTCATGAGGAAACACTTCCTCGATTTATAATATACTCTATTATGGGTACTACTCACGCAATCAGTGCTGGGAGTAGGGGGACAATGTGGAACACAGCCATTCAACAGGCTGGAGCAAACAGAGCTAGGCAGCAGTGTAGTGGCAACTTCTCTGCCAGTAGTGGACTTGGGGTGGTAGCCACACCTTAGGGTGTGGCTTGAGTGTGCAGACATGACCCTTTATATGGAAGAGGAGGGACTGACTCACGTTCTCTTGGGTTGTGGTTGGAGCGTCCTGAAGGGCAGAGGCTACATCTCCAGGAGCAGGAAGACCGTGGCCATTATTTACCATTATTGCGTGAATGCTCACCAAATAGATACCTGTTAATTCTTTATCTGCTAATTGTGGAGTTTGTTTAACCCACCATCACAGCAGGTTGCTTTGTGGTGAGATAGCAGGTGGAATGCAGGAGGACACCACAGGAAATTTCAGTGTTGTGTGGCTTATAACCAGCTCTCTCCTGAGCATACAAGGGAAGCCAGGCATGCTCACAGACATTGGGTTCACTTAGTGTAGTGAGGGGAGCTCATGATGGCAGGAAGCTAGAACCACCTAAGATTTTTATTATCTATCATTTTAAACTTTTAAAAAATGCTTTTTTACTGGGTATTGTGGCTCATGCCTGTAATCTTAGCACTCAAAAGGCAAAGACAGGAAGGGGATTAAAGAGATCCAGGCTAACAAGAGTCAGATAAAAATCTATCCCTGTGAGGTATACTTATTATCATGTATTATGCCTTCTAGTCTCTTATTAACTCTCTTTCCCAACCCCTTCTGGCCTCCAGTAATACTTTGGAGCTTGTCCTGGAACTCACTCTGCAGACAAGGCTGGATTTGAACTCACAGAGATCCACCTGCCTCTGCCTCCTGAGCTCTGGGATTAAAGGCACGCACCACCAACACTTGGACACACACACATTTCTAAAATGTTCATTGATCATGAGTTCTCAGTGTCAGGCCAGGCAGTCTGGAAAGTGACTAATGGGATTCAGGGTGGATACTCTGGACGAATTAAAATGATAGGAAAATCCTTCAGCAGATAGTCAACGTGACACACAGTTAAGGACTTAGTGATTATTTACTTCACAAATTTGTCCATGTACTGATTTTAGACTAGTTGACTAAAGGTATTGAATGCCATGAAACCTGAAGCTACAGGTAAAAAGGAGGACCATGTCATTTGTGTCTTCAACTGCATTTCACAGTATCACATGCTTCACAAATAGCAGTTCTCATGCATGTAAAATGTATTATTTAAATGTACCTTACATTAGTTTATTGCTGTCTTAATATCCGTTTTTATCAGAAAAATGTCAGTAATAGTTGTGTAGGAGTTTATGAAACATATTAGCTGACTGGATATTTCCTCATTTCTGTCTCTAAAATGGGATTATGAAATATGACACCTTTTCTTTCTGTTGCTAAGGCTGCACACATCTAAATGTCCAAAATAGCCATTGACATTTCACTGAGGCAAAGAACATTTCAAAGGAGAGATTCAGGGCCCAGAAAGGGAGAGCTGAGGTTAATAGTGTGCACAGATTTGTGCATTTTAATTGCTGGAAAATGCAAGTTAGATTCTGAGATAAAATAGCATCAGGAATTAAGAGAGGTGGGGGGGGTGGTCGGAGGTACCAGGCTCTGCCTATGATGCCCGCCATCAGCGCTGTAATTGATTAAAGCATTGCAAGGTGAGCGATTTCTGAGTGTGTTACAGCATTTCCCCTTGTTAGCTCCTACATTTGCTTGCTGCTGTAAAACATGGTGAAATAATTGAATTACTGGCAATCATGGGGAAGACTACTGCCGTGGAAATGGTGTCACAACATTTTAAAAGGGAAATACACAGAATATTTTGTTCATGGTCTGAGAATTCCCTTATCTTCTGCTCTGCTCAATGTCTAGCTCCTCACTGCTCTGCTGACAGGCAGAAAGGGGCTGGGTGGGGACCAGCACTACTCAAAAACCTAGGCAGATGAGATTCTGGCTGGCATGCTTCCCCAGAGCTCTTTAGAGGTGGAATGTCTACACAGATAACCTGTGTAGAGCATCAGACTGAAGGCATGCCTTTGTAGATTTTTATATCGGTTCACATATTTACATATCTTTAATCTCATGCTTACTTTACACACTTTATAGTTAGATGTAAGTTTCACTAAATGTATAGAGGTGACAGAAGGAAGCAGCAACAACTGGTTTGAGGATCCAGGTTTTGACCGTGTTAGTTATTTAACCTCCCCAATTCTTTCATGCATAAGAATAATTAAGTTGTGTCCCCCTTTTCATTTCTGATTTTGTTAATTTGCATGTTCACACTCTGTCATTTGGTAAGTTTGGATAAAGGTTTGTCTATCTTGTTGATTTTCTCAAAAAACCAACTCTTCGGTACATTGATTTTTTTTTTACTGTTTTACTAGTCTCTGCTTTATTGATTTCAGCCCTCAATTTGATTATTTCCTGGAGTCTACTCCTCCTGGGTGAATTTGTTTCTTTGTGTTCTAGAGCTTTCAGTTGTGCTGCTAATTCTCTAGTGTAACTATCCTCCAGTTTCTTCATGTGGGCACGTAGTGCTATGAACTTCCCTGGTAGCACTGCTTTCAAAGTGTCCCATAAGTTTGGGTATGTTGTGTCTTCATTCTCATTGAATTCTAGGAATTCTTTAATTTCCTTTTTTGTTTCTTCCTTGACCCAGGAATGGTGCAATTGTGCATTATTCAACTTCCATGATTTTGTAGAGTTTCTGCAATTTGTGTTGTTGTTGAATTCTAATTTTAACGCATGGTGGTCTGATAAGGTGCATGGAGTTATTCCAATTTTTTGTACCTGTTGAGATTTGATATGTTGCCAAGTATGTGGTCGATTTTTGAGAAGGTTCCATGTGGTGCTGAGAAGAAGGTATATTCTTTTTTATTTGGATGGAATGTTCTATAGATGTCTGTTAATCCAAATTGGGTCACAACGTCTATTAGCCCCTTTGCTTCTTTGTTAAGTTTCTGTCTAGTAGTCCTGTCTAGAGGTGAGAATGGGGTGTTGAAGTCTTCAACTATAAGTGTGTAGGGCTTTATATGTGATATGTGTTTTTTTAATAATGTTTCTCTTATGAGTGTGGGTACCTTTGTATTAGGGGCATAGATGTTCAGAATTGAAACTTCATCTTGATGGATCTATAGTGCCCACCTTCATCTCTTTTGATTGATTTTATTTTGAAATCTAATTTGTTAGATATTAGGATTGCTACCCCTGCTTGTTTCTTGGGTCCATTTGATTGGAAAATCTTTTCCCAACCCTTAACTCTGGGGTAATGTCTGTCTTTGAGAGTGAGGTGTGTTTCTTGTATGCAGCAGAAGGATGGGTTCTGTCTTTGAATACATTCTGTTAGCATGAGTCTCTTTGTGGGAGAGTTAAGACCATTAATATTGAGGGATATTAATGACCATTGATTGCTCAGTCTTGTGTTTTTTTGGAATAATTGCTGGTGGTGGAATTATATGTGGATTTCCACCTCTTTTCTTTTGGCTGTGACACTGAGGAAATCCAGAGAATCATCAGGTCATACTTTGAAAACCTGTACTCCACACAATTTGAAAATCTAAAGGAAATGGACAATTTTCTGGATAGATATCACTTGCCAAAATTAAATCAAGAACAGATAAGCAGTTTAAATAGACCTATAACCTCTAAGGAAATAGAAGCAGCCATCAAAAGTCTCCCAACCAAAAAAAGTCCAGGGCCAGATGGCCTCAGTGCAGAATTCTACCAAAAATTCAAAGAACAGCTTATACTAACTCTTGTCAAAGTATTCCACGAAATAGAAGCAGAAGGGTCTTTGCCAAACTCTTTCTACGAGGCTTCAATAACCTTGATACCCAAGCCACACAAAGACACAACTAAGAAAGAAAACTTCAGACCAATATCCCTCATGAACATTGATGCAAAAATGTTCAATAAAATACTGGCAAATCGGATCCAAGAACACATCAGAAAACTCATCCACCATGACCAAGTAGCTTCATCCCAAGCATGCAGGGTTGGCTCAACATACGAAAATCCATCAATGTAATCCACCATATAAACATATGAGAAACAAAAATCACTCACTGGATGCTGAAAAAGCCTTTGACAAAATCCAACACCCCTTCATGATAAAGGTCTTAGAGAGAGCTGAGATAACAGGAACTTACCTCAACATAGTAAAAGCTGTATACAGCAAACCAACAGCCAACATCAAACTAAATGGACAGAAACTCAACGCAATTCCTCTAAGATCAGGAACAAGACAAGGCTGTCCACTCTCTCCATACCTCTTCAATATTGTACTTGAAATTCTAGCTAGAGTAATATGACAACAAAAGGAGATCAAGGGAATACAAATTGGAAAGGAAGAGGTTAAACTTTCACTATTTGGAGATGATATGATAGTTTACATAAGTGACCCAAAAAACTCAACCAGGGAACTCCTGCAGCTGATAAATACTTTCAACAAAGTGGCAGGATACAAGATCAACTCAAGAAAATCAGTAGTTCTACTATATACAGACGATAAAAGTGCTGAGAAAGAAATCAGAGAAACATTGCCCTTTACAATAGCCACAAACAGCATAAAATACCTGGGGGTAAAGCTAACCAAACAAGTGAAAGACCTGTATAGCAAGAACTTTGAGTCTTTAGAGAAAGAAATCAAAGAAGACACAAGAAGGTGCAAAGATCTCCCACGCTCTTGCATAGGTAGGATCAACATAGTAAAAATGGTAATCTTACTGAAAGCAATATACAGATTTAACACAATCCCAGCACAATTCTTCGTAGACCTTGAAAAAAAACAATAATCAACTTCGTATGGAAAAACAAAAGACCCAGGATAACCAAAACAATCTTATTCAACAAAGCAACATTTGGATGCATCGCCATTCCTGACTTCAAGCTCTATTATAGAGCTGTAGTTCTGAAAACATCTTGGTATTGGCACAAAAATAGACTGGTAGACCAATGGAATTGAATTGAAAACCCTGATATTAACCCATACATGTATGAACGTCTGATTTTCGACAAAGAAGCTAAAAGTATACAATGGAAAAAAGAAAGCATCTTCAACAAATAGTGATGGTATAAATGGATGCTGGCATGTAGAAGGATGCGGATAGATCCATGTTTATAGCCATGCACAAAACTTAAGTCCAAATGGAGCAAAGACCTCAACATAAATTCAGCCACACTGAACCTCTTAGAAGAGAAAGTGGGAGGCACCCTTGAATGAATTGGTACAGGAGACAGCTTCCTGAACATAACTTCAGCACCACAAACACTAAGATCGACAATTAATAAAGGGGACCTCCTGAAACTGAGAAACTTCTCTAAGGCAAAGGACACAGTCATCAAGACAAAAAGGCACCCCACAGATTGGGAAAAGATATTCACTAATCCTACATCTGACAAAGAGGTGATCTCCAAAATTTACAAAGAACTCAATTCTCCAAAACACCAAAGGATCCAATCAAAAAATGGGATACAGAACTAAATAGAGAATTCTCAATAGAGGAGACTAAAATGGCTGAGAGACACTTAAGAAAGTGCTCAACATCCCTAACCATCTGGGAAATGCAAATCAAAACAACTCTGAGATACTGTCTCACTCCTGTCAGAATGGCTAAAATCAAAAACTGCAAAGACAATTTATGCTGGAGAGGATGTGGAGAGAGGGGAACACTCCTCCACTGCTGGTGAGAGTGCAAACTTGTACAGCCACTTTGGAAATCAGTATGGAAATTCCTCAGGAAAATGGAAATCAGTCTACCACAAGATCCAGCAATTCCATCGTTAGGCATATACTCAAAAGATGAACATTCATACAACAAGGATGTCTGTTCCACTATGTTCATTATGTTCATAGCAGCATTATTTGTAATAGCCAGAACCTGGAAGCAACCTAGATGCCCCTCAACTGAAGAGTGGATAGAGAAAATATGGTAGATTTACCCAGATGCGTACTATTCAGTGGAAAAAAAACCCAGTATCTTAAAATTTGCAGGCAAATGGATGGCACTAGAAGAAATCATCCTGAGTGAGGTAACCTAGTCACAAAATGAGAAACATGGCATGTTCTCACTTATTTATGGATATTTGACATGAGTAAGGGGAGTGCCAGCATGCAATCCCACTGCCAGAGAGTCTAGGAAACAGAACCTTCATCCAGTGACTGATGAAAGCAGAGGCAGATACTCACAGACAAACACTGATCTGAACTCCTGGATTCCAGTGTCAGAACGAGAGAACTGATGGTCAAAGGAGTTAAGAGTGGGCTGATTTAACCCACAGAACCAACTGACCTGAACAAGGGGGAGCTCTTGGACTCCATCCGGATTGATGGTTGTGTGGAAAGCATGGGACTGACCCAGACCTCTTTATTGTGGGTGTCAGTGAAGAGGCCTAGGTAATCTATGGGGCCATGGGTAGTATTTATCCCTGGTGTACAAATAGACTTTGAGTGCCCATGCCACAATATGGGAGGTTCTCTCAGCTGGAACTCTTGTGGCAGAGCCTTGGCCCTGCCCTGGATGAAATGACAGTTACTGAAGATCCACCATGGAGTGCCTCACTCTCATTGGGGATCAGACTGGAGATTGGGTAGGGGGCTAGGGGACCTGGTGGGGAGGGCGGGGAAGGAGGGGAGGGAGAGGGAGCTGGGATCGACATGTGAAACAGGATTGTTTCTAACCTAAAAAAAAAAGGAATAATTAAGTTGAATGGTGAATTCAGCAACCCCTTTTTGTTCCCATTTCCCAAGAGAAAAGAAATCAGTCTGTGCCCCACCCCCTGCCAAATTGTCTACAAAGAAAACACAAAAAGTCATACTTTAAATCTAAGACGTGAATGATCAATAAAACCAGTTGCCTACAGATGACGATGAGTGTCAACCAGGAAAGGTGGATGCAAGTGGAAGTTTAAGGGTCATGGTTGGGAAGGGGGTTTCGGGGGCATAGTCAGTGACTGGTGGGGGGTTTGTTGCCTGCTGCTTCCTCCTGGAAGGAGGGATCCCTAAGGATGCCTGCCTTGTCTTCAGCTGTTCCCTCAACTGCCTAGAATCACTCCCAGAACACGGAAGTACCCTGCATGCTTGTCAAGTGACTACATGTGCCGAGGGCTGTGTAATAAATAGGTTTGTTTAGAAGTAAAAACCACAGTGCCTCATGCTGTACACAAGGAGAAGGACATTTTCGGCACAATCCTTGACGTTTTAGCACTCCCTTCATCAAGGCTTGGGATGGGGTGGGCTCGCCAGATAGACCATCATCACTCAAGACATTTCCCCCTTGGTTCATTAAATGGTGAGTAAGTTGGCTTTCAGAGTATAGCACTAAAGCCCAGGAAAGATAAGATTCCTTCTCCTTTCATTTGGAATTCTTTAGAAGAAGGACTTTAAATCTCTCTCATTTGCACACTTCTTTACTCAATTTCCTATTTCTGTTAATACAGACACAAGGGTATTTATTTCTACCTTGGGTTATAATCCTGTATATTGTATTTCTTGCAAGTCGTGCCACCTTGGGCCACTGGAAGATTCTGGTAGTCTGCTGTGCCCATTTGGTATGCCTCATTCTTGCTGGTGTTCTGTGCTGTTTTAGTTACAACACTATCGTGATGAAACACCATGACCAAAGTAACTTGGGGAGGACAGAGTTTGGCTTACATAGCCATATTCATTATCAGAGGAAGTCAAGATAGGAACTCAAACATGACAGGAACCTGGAGGCAAGAGATGATACAGAAGCCATGGAGGACTGCTGCTTACTGGTTTGCTCCTCATGGCTTGCTCAGCCTGCTTTCTTATAGAACCCAGGGCCACCTGCTCAGGGATGGCACCGCCCACAATCGACTGGAACCTCCCTCATCAATCAATCATTAATTAAGAAACCTTATGGAGCCATTCTCTCGGTTGAGGTCCCCTCCTTTGGGATAACTCTAGCTTCTGTCAAGTAATAATAAAATTGGGCCTGCACTTGTGTCTACTTCGTTTTGTATTTTAACAATTTCTCATCTGTTGCTAAGGGATTTTCTATGTTCCTTTTGAATATTTCGTGCCCTAATCCTAGACTTTTGCTATTTCTTCAAAGATATGTAGTCTTTAAAAAGAAAAACAAACAAACAAACAAACAAAAAACCTTTTTTTTTCTTCCTTGAGAATGGTTTACTTCTTATTTCTAGCTTTGTCTGAACTAAAGTTCTCTTTCCCTGGAAGAAAGTTTTCTGGTTCTGTTACTAACTAAAGAGTTTAGAGACAGAATTCCCAGCTTGTCTTCTGGGTCATCTAGATCTTCAGTCTACTGCAGGAGTTCAGTCAACAAAGACATGCTATCCAGAGAGAGCTTAGAAACACCAGTGGGAATCAGGTGATCCACGGACAAATGTAAGAATTTATCCCATGTTTCCATCATGGAGAAAAGCGTGCCCTATCCGTTTTACTGCAGAGATTACCAAGTTGGCAGAAGGAAAAGCATGTTTCCCATAGGGCATTTCTGATTGCTTTCAGCTTCCTTCTTCCTCAAAAGCTCCAGCCTTGACTGAATTCATGGCAGGTTAGGGCTTTTATATATTTAAGGATGGTTTTCCATGAGAAGGGTGAAAACACAGATTGATTTGTGCCAACAGGTACACTGGAGTTCCCTTGGCTTCTGGGATTCTTCAAACTTAATTTCAATTTTACTTTAGATAAAATGCTTTCTATTAAATGTAATTCTGAGCAAGGAAGAATTCTAACATACCCTCCTCCCAATCATTCTGGGACTAGACCTTGGAAAGAAAGTTTTTCTTTTGGTATTTATACATTTTGAAAGGGTGGCTTGTGCAGCCAGAGAGCAATTTCTTTTGGCCTAGGGGAGAATCGTACATTTAAATACAGGGAAAAGGGCAGCTACCTCCAGCATTCTGGAGACACATGTGATTAGTGTCTTCTCTTGTGACTGAGACTGCATTTTGAGGGACTCTCTAGTGGAAACATAAATATATTTCCTTTCCTCTGCCCCAGGCAACAAGTGAATCATTGATTGTGGACTCAATTAACAGAACCTACACCTGTCACCGTGTCCTAAACAAGACTGGTAATTTTAATGCCAGGACAGAAGAACTTCTGCCATTTCTAAAGACATGACAAGGCAGGCCAAGAGAGGGAGCAGGGAAGTTCATTCCTGGTCCCTAGAAAATAGTGATGAGCATGCTTCTATTATTATTTATTCATTTGATTAGCTATAGTTTTAAAGATTTGTTTTTATTTTCCAGTTTTGTGAGTGTGTGTGGATACGTGTGTGTGTGCACACACGTGCGTGCATGTTCACACACATGAGTTCAGGTGCCCACAGTGACCATAAAAAGTTTAGGTGCTTTAATGGCCATTACTCTGAACTAGAACTTACATCCCCCCAAAGCCAGAGGTCCTGACAGTTATAATAGTGGGATGTGAACCGAGCTCGTCTCAAAGAGCAGTGTGTGCTCTTAACTGCTAAGCCAGGGACGTGCTTTTCATTTCCTCAGTACTTTGGATACATTTTAGTGTGTGTGCATTCACCAAAATCCAACTGTGTAGATTTTTAAATGACAGAATTATTCTGTGTGGTTTATTAAAGATAAGTTTCCCAGAGTATGAGAAACTTACGACAGCTGCCTGAACTCTGGACACTCAATGGAAATGCCTTTTACTTTTCAGCTCTCTTGTCTGGATCCATCCTTTGACGCAAACTCAAGAGTTCCTCTAGCTTTAGGAAAAGATGCCGACTCTTTTGGAATCACTAGCCACGGTTTGATAGAAAACCCCACTTGTTCATTATATTCCACCCAAGCAGTGAAATGATTGCTAACTCTACCTCTGGGCCAGGTGAGTTCAACATTTCCTTTGAATTATGGAGGGCTCCCAGATGAACCACCACTGGGGACATTGCTGTTGGCACCAGATTTCTGGACTTCTGTTTCTGGAGCCTGAGTTTACAGGATTCAACAGGCTTGGGTTTGGGTTGGGTATTAGATATGATGTGAGGTGGATGTCTGTTGCCATCCTCACTAAGCGACCTCATGATTGGCACAGAAACGGGACTCAAATTGCAGAGCTATTAAATTGAAAGGCCTCTTTTAAACGTAGGCATTTCTAGGTAGAGTCTGAGAGATCCCCACATTAAAGTTTACAGTGGATGAAATGCACATAATGGCACAAGGCAAAGTGTCTGACAGACTCTTGGCAGGATTCATCAATCACCCCAGACCTTCTCAGTGGGGATAAAGGGCTCAGCATGACTCGGAAGGGTTGACATCCCAGGAATCTTGGCTTAGTAGAAATATATCCTCTGAGTTACTTTTATTAATAGCTTTTTGGGGGAGAAGGGTTGTAAGAAAATCCCCCCTTCATGGACCGTGGATTTATTACTAAATGCCCATATTGAATCTCTTGATCTGTTAAGTACCGTACATTGCCATACATCACAAGTGACGATCTTTGGGGAGGCAGCAGACACAGTGTATATGACAGACAAATACATTGTGGATGGAAGCTATTCCGTACACTCTACCTCTCTTCTTTTCCTTTATAAACAAAGAACGAGCAGTTGAAAGCCTGTGCCAGGTGGCTAAATGTCTGGTCAAATGATATTTACTAATTTATTAGCTAATGGTTTAGCAATTATAAAGTGCTGAAAAATGATAAAAAACACTTGTGATTTGAGATACTTAAACTTGTAGGGTTCTTTTTCACAGATGTCCAGCATGTGTTGCTTTAGGTGATAAGTCTCACTGTCTTAGGCATTTTCTAAGACAGACACAAACAAGTATTGCCTCTAATTTGGTTAGCTGGTAATTAAGGCTCTGGAAGTTAAGCGATTTTTCTCAGGTCACACAGTTATTTCATGATGTAGCCAGAAATTGAATCAAAGCAGTATGTCTATGCTTATGACGGTTACTCTGAATTAGAATCAAATAATATTGTTATCTGTGGTGATATAATCCAAACATCCCATCATCTTCTAGGTGTGGCTTTGCCTCAGCTTCAGCAGGTGAGAAACATGCTGAATCTTACAAAGTCCTCTGATCCTGGATCTCATTTTCCTTTTCTTTTTTAAAGTTCCCCTTTTTGTGATCTCATCATTGGCTTCTGGTTTGTACACAGACCTGGGGCATATGAAAGCATACTGGTAACTAGAGGGTGCTATGTAGGCATTGGGTGCTTAATTGCAGTTATTATAGGAGACACAAGTTTTACTTCGGTGTGGTAACCTTGATGTTAAAGAAATTTTCAGGTTTTCCAGACTAAACGTCCTCAGACCCTAGAGATAGCATAGTGGTTATGTCTGCATTGTTGTGGCCAAAACATGAGACATGAACAGCTTAAGGGAGGAAGGCCTGCTTTGGTTCATGGCTTCATGGACTTTTAGTCCATTACTTCAGGAAAGGCATGGAGGATTGGATTGTGGCAGCAGCTTGTGTGGAAAGCTGCTCACATCATGATGGACAGAGAAGTAGAATGAGGAAGAACAGGAATTGGATATGCACTGAAAGGCCCTCTCCTAGAGACCTACCTCCTCTGTCTCAACCTCTTAAAGGACCCAACAGTTGGGAATAAAATCTTCAAGAGATGAACCTGTGGGAACCATTGAGATTCAAACTGTAAGAGGTATCTATCATTGAGACCAGTAAAGACAACAAACAGCCTATGAGGCTAATCCAGAGCCCACAGGCTGAGAAGTGGCATACCATGAGAGGACTGAATCCTCAGGGAATAATCGTCTTCACATTATCTGTAAATGAGTGCTAACATTATAGCTTTGACTACTCCGTTTGAATATTGCTCTGTGTTAGATGGGGAACTGGAGCTCAGATCAAGTGATGCCCGTGTTTAGGGTGTACTGCATGGAGGTAGAAGATTTGAATGTCAAGCCTGAGTCTAACTCCAAACCTTTCTTCCTGCTAAGATGCCCTAGTAGCAGCTCTCTGGGGCTTTCTGCTGTCATTTGGGCATCTGCCTCACACCCTGCCTTTGCTCCTGACCATCACTCAAAAGCCTCATCATCTGGTTCCTCATATGGGTGACTGCTAATATGCACTCTTTATTCCATGGTGGCTTTCTGTTCAAAGAGATGCACAGTGCATCCCAGTCTCCTAGTTCCTACTTCTTTGTAATTCCACGTTCCCTACATTGGTACCACTCTTAAAACAAAACAAAACAAAAAACAGTGCAAAAATGTCACTAACAAGGGTTACTTTTTTTAAAGTATCTATTTAATTCACGTGTTGATTTGTTGAATGGGAGTTTATTTTCACAGGTATTCAGTTTCTGCAATTCTTTGTAAAGTCTGGATATTAGCCCTGTCTGAAGCATAGTTGGTAGCGTTTTCCTCCCATTGTATGCACTGTCTCTATGCTCTGTTGCTTGTTTCCTTTGCTGTACAGAAACTTTTATTTTCATGTACTCCATCTGTTGATACTGGGGTTAGTTCCTATGCTGTTAGTGTTCTATTTAAAAAGTTCTTGCCTACTTCCCCCTGCCATATATTGGTATCTCCTATGTGTTCTTCTAGAAGTTTCAGTTTTTCAGGTTTTAAGTGAAGGTCTTTGGTCCATTTTGAATTGACTTTTGTACAGCGTGAAAGACAATCTTATTTCATTCTTCTTGGTAGGAATCAAGATTTGCCAAAATTATTTGTTAACCAGGCCATCTTTTACCCATTGTATATTTTTGTTGCCTTTGTCAAAAATTATTTTCTTTATGGATCCACTTTTCTATTGTTCTTCCTTTTTTATGCTAGTACCATAAAGGCTATCTTTATTCCTACATCTCTATAGCATAATTTGAAGTTGGGTATTGTGATACCTTCAGCATTGTTCTCCCTCCTTAAGATTGTTTTGGCTATTTATTTGTGGTTCAATATAAATTTGCACATAGTTTTTTAATAAGCATGTGAAATATGATGACATAGCTTTGCTAAGTATTGCGTTAAATTTATAAATCAATTTTAGTAGTATACTTATTTTCACAATATTAATTCAGACAGTCTAGAAGCGAGGGATGTCTTTCCATTGTCTAACATATTCTGTGATTTCCTTTTTCAGTATTTTGAAGTTTTTGTTGCAGAGGCTATTCACTTCATTGGTAGATATATTCCCAAGTACTTGCATTTTATGGAGTTATTATAAGTAGAATGTTTGTTTTTCATAATTTCTTCCTCTGAGAGTACATTGTTTCTGTAAATGAAGTATACTGATTTTTTGTTTTTACATTGAGTTTGCATCCTGCAGCTTTACTGGAATTATTAGGGTCTAAGAATTTCCTAGTAGAATCAATAAGGTCTTTTTAGTAGAGTCATGCCGTCTGTGAATAGGGATATCATGAACACTTCCTTTCTAATTTTTAATTGCCTTTATCTTTCTCTTGTCTAATTGCCTTAGCTAAAACTTTGAACACTAAGAGAGGGGAGAATGGGTTGTCTCATTCTTGATTTTAGAGGAAATATTATCAGTCTTTCCATTTAATATAAAGACTATAATGTTGGATATAGGTTTGTTGCTCATAGAGTTTATCATCTTGAGGTATATTGCATCTATCCATAAAATCCCAAGAACTTTTATCATGCTGGAATTTGTCAAATGCCTTTTCAGCATAAATTGAAATGATTTATAAATTGAAATGTAACACCACCCCAGAGGAGCCATGTTACAGACAGAAAACAGTTGCACACTCCCTGAAATTGTGAGAGCTTATAAATTGATAATTTATTGGTTTGTGTAATATGGCAAGTGCAAATTCAGATAATGTGAATTCCTTAAAAGTTTTTTAGTTTTGCCATGCAAAGTTATTGATTCTATTTGTCACCACAAACATCACATTATAGCACAATTATTCAATTATTTCAACATAGCAAAAATATGGAGACAAAATAGGTTCCAGTGTGAGCTGTGCAGCTGTCCCATATGTACATGCCATTGAGAAAGTTTTTCCATACCAATGTTCCATGTATAAAATGGGACCAAGATTTGTGTGTTTTGTCTTCATTAATCTTCACAAGCCTATGATAATTGTTCGCTTTTATTAGGGGCTTCCTATGAGTCAAAAACTGAACTACGAGGTCCTGGAGATATGGCTCAGCAGTAAGAACACAGGCTTCTCCTCCAGAGAACCCAGGTTCAATTCCCAGCATTCACATGGCAGATCCTACCTATAACTCCAGTTCCTCACACAGATATTATTGCAGGAAAAACAACAGTGCACATAAAAAAAACAATAAATCTTTAAAAATGAACTAAGGAAGCGAAATACCTTTATAATGAAAACATCAAAGAAATTGAAAGAGATTCCAGAAGATATAAAGACCTCCATGCTCATAGATTAGTAGGATAAATATGAAAATGACCATCCTACCAAAAGTAATCTATAGTTTTATATCACCATCAAAATTCTAATGTGGTATTTCATAGAAATTGAAAATAATTCTTAAAACACTAAAGGAGGTATCACTAGTTCTGATTTCAAATTAGGCTACAAAGCCATAGTGTACTGTCATAATACCAGACACATGACTAATGGAATAGCTTTGATAACCTAAGTATTATTCCATACTCTTGCAGTCATCTGACTCTTGACAAAGGCCAGAAGTACACTGGAGAAAAGAAGGTGCCTTCAACAAATGGTACTAGACAAACTTGATAGCTTCATACATAGGAATGCAGCTAGATTATGACTATTCACCCTGCATAAAGTTCAACTGATTTCTGACTAGATCAGAGACGTGCCACACCAGAGGAAGTACACGCCTGGTATTGTGGACATGGATAAAGGCCCTGGCTGGAGTGAGCATAGGCTCTAGGTATAAGAGCACTATTTCTGCTTTGCTTAATAGTCATGCTATCCAACTGCCTTCTAAATATTTATATTTATACATATAATAATTTTGTCCTCAGCCTTGGTCAGATAAACTTCATTTTTTTTCAGGCAATAGTGATGCCTTAGGGTTTCTGTTGCTGTGAGGTGGAGACATACTTTTCTTTCTGGGCCATCAGCTCACAAAAAAAGACACAAAGACTTATTAATTATGAAAGCTTGGCTCTAGCTTAGGCTTGCTTCTAACTAGCTCTTATAACTTAAATCAACACATATTTTTAAAACTGTTGTCTTCCCCATGCTCCTTACCTCATCTCCATTATGGCCCATCCTGGTTATTCTGTGTCTGGCTGGCAACTCTGCCTTTCTTCTTCCCAGAGCTCTCTCTGTCCAGAGGTCCCACCTATACTTCCTGCCTAGCTATTGACCATTTAGCTTTTTATTAAACCAATCATAGTGACACATCTTCACACAGTGTAAAGGAATATTCCACAACAGTGAAGAGATGCCATGACCATGACAACTCTTATAAAGGAAAACATTTAACTGGGGTTACAGTTCACAGTCCAGTGACTTAGTCCATTATCATCATGGCAGGAAGCAAGACAGCATGTAGGCAGACATGGTATTGGAGAAGGAACTGAGATTTCTACAACAGGCAACAGGAAGTGGTCTGATACACTGGACATAGTT
This sequence comes from Mesocricetus auratus, assembly GCF_017639785.1. Lineage (NCBI taxonomy): Eukaryota > Metazoa > Chordata > Mammalia > Rodentia > Cricetidae > Mesocricetus > Mesocricetus auratus. The sequence goes on along the minus strand of NW_024429222.1, from coordinate 5,193,247 downwards.
TGTACATATACGAGACCTCAAGGCCTTTCTTCACAGTGACACACTTCCTCCAATAAGACCACACCTACTTCAACAAAGCCATATGTCTTAATGATGCCACTTCCTTTGGGGGACATTTTTAAAAAACTACCACAAGTGGTTAATGCAGAGACTTATAGATTGTTTCACTGTTAACAGTAAGCAACTGCTAAGTGATCTCCCTCAATGGACCATCCATAACACCTCTCTCAAGGCTCAGGAAACACTGTAGAAGAAGAGGTAGAAATAATATGATATCTGGACAATGGGGCAGATGGGTATAGCATGGCTATTTCATTCATGGACTCAGTGACCTGGATAGAATTTGCAAAGACGCAGCCCATAATGGATCCAGCAGGGGCTCATGGGTATTGGTCCCTCCTTATAGAGCCATTGGCTGGTTGTGGAATGGGGGTCAGATCATTAGTGATGTGTCCACTAGTGAGTTACTCATGCTTTAATGGTTATTTTTACAGCCATATCCTCTCAGGTGACCCTGGTTAAACTTAGTGGGCCACCAAAGCAAACCAAAGACCATGTAAGAGGTATGAAGGTGAGAGGAACTTGTTGGGAAGAGAGGGGACGTTCTGGGTTTGACTCTTGTTGTGAACACTCTAGCCAAGAGTAATTCAGGGAAGAAAAACATTTTCTGTGGCTTTCAGATTACAGTCCAGCACTGAGAGAATTCACACTAGAACTCAAGCAGGAACTTAGAGCAGACACCATGGAGGAATGCTGCTTTCTGACTTGTGCTTATTTAGCTTTCTGTATACCCTGGAGCACCTGCCCAGTGATGGTGCCAGATCCACAGTAGGCTGGGCCCTCCTGTATCAACTAACAATGAAGACAGTCTCCAGGGACATGGCAACAAGCCAATATGATGCAGGACATTTCTCAGTGAAAGCTCTCCTCTCAGATGATTATTCTAGGCTGTGTCAATTTTACAAGTAAAGCTTACTAGGGCAGGGGATTTTGGTGGAGAGGAAAGGAATGAGGAAGGGTGGAGTATTTGGCTGGGATAAGGAGTACTATATACACCTAAGAAATTGTCACAAATAAATTACATTTTAAAATGCATAACACATGTTAATTCATTAACCATAACAAAAACACATATTAACATTATTTATTACAGGTATTTTTTTTTCAAAACAACAGACTTGACAAGAATAATGTGTCCAGTGTTTTCCTAAAATTCTCCAATATCGGATTTGTTGTCCTTTGACAACTGGAGGCTCATATTTGCTTTTGTATTCAAACTATGGCTGTGTGTTGATTTTTGCTCAAATACATGAAGAGAACTCAGCTTCAGTGTATTAATGGCTTTCCCCAAATATTTGTGAATCATCTTTGGTATTATGCCCACCCATACTCACCAAGCTGTAAATTTTGAAAAGTTAATTTCAATGTAGAATCTGAAATTATGTCAATAAACACTTTCTTACATTGTTGTTTTAGTTTTTCGTTTTTTTTATCATTTAAGGACATCTTGATTTTGTGATACCACTTATTTATAATTTGATAGTAGTCAGTTTTATGAGTTATAGTTTCAAAATCTATGCTTGTTTTATGATATAAAGTGCCTGTTCATTGGACCAGTGAGATGACTGATGGTGTATGTGTGTGTATATGTGTATGTGTGTGTGTGTGTGTACGTGTATGTATAAAGAAAGAGAATATTATTCTGTGTAATGATAAAGTAAGAAGACTAGAAAGAAATGTAATAACTATACCTCAAAATGTAAGGATTTTAATCTGACTTACATTGTTTTCAAATTGTGCACCTCCACAACCAATAAATAAATGTTAAAAAAAATGAAAAACATGTTTATTAGTGTCACCTCTGTTCTAAGTACTGAAGTCATTACTTATTGGGAAGACATCAAGCTCTCAGCCATGGACCACGTTTCCCCACATTATAATTTTCACTTCAGAGCTTGTATTATATCACGGTAGCAAATACCTCAGTGCTTGAGGAGAGAGTCATACCGCCTGCCAAACACCCATGTCTGAACAACCGTAGCTTGTCAGCCTTTTCTTTCAAGCAAGAAGGATGCTACCTGAAAGAAATTGGTAGTTCGACTCACAACTCAGACAAGTGCATGCTTCCTTTCCTTGAGAGAGCCGTGGTCCTTAGACGCATCTTCAAGCGCTTTGTACGCACTAATTTCATCGCACCAAACATTTAAAAGATGTGTGCCCAAGTGTGAAGCCTGGATAGAGACAATTTATTAACAGTGTCTGTTCCTTTTTTTTTTTTAGTATATGTTGATGAAGTTGACTTGGTTCATGATGCAATTTAATATCTCCTTGGTCATTCTAAAGCACAAGCATTTTTTATCTTTTACCAGAGATGATTCTTGCATCACATCAAAAAGACAAATTGCAAGGTAAAAGGGCCACCCATAGATACCCACTCTGGCTCTGAAACCAGGGCCAGTGAAAGAAACACTTTAGCCCTGAACACAGACCCTAAGAAACACACCCCAACTCTGAAATCAGAGCCAAAGAAAAACTCTGTCCCCAGAATCAGAGCTAGTGAAAGAAATATGCCCTGGTCTGAAACTAGAAGTAGAAAGCTAAAAAGGACCAGTGAAAGAAACACAGTTTGGTCATGAAATCAGAGCCATATCTGCCCCTGACCCACTAAACTAACCAATCCCTAGCAGGGAAACTAACCAATCCGTGAGCAGAAAAACTTCTCCGTGGGAAAACTCCACCCCTAAGAAGCCCTATACAAGCCTCACTACCTGTCTTTTTCCACCCTGGCAGTAGGCAGTCACTCTCCTGGACTCCTGCTTCCCAAATAAATCTCTTTCCCAAAAGAGTCTTGGGTGAAGATCTTCATTAGCCAGGGCAAAATTGAAGAACCTTGCTGAGACGCTCCTTCAGGAGACTGCGCAAGGAAGAGCAGGAAAAGCAACAGCTTTTCGCTGGAGCCGGAGGAGATTGCTACATTTCTATAGGATCTTCTCCTTTTGCAGACTGAAGCAAAGGAAGTAGCATCTTGGACCGAAGAAGAAGTAAAGAAGTGGACAGCTCTGCTCCAACACCGAGCTTAGCTGTAACCACTCTCTAGGAAAAGAGCAGGATTGTTATATCCTGTGGGGAGAACATCCCTCACCGAACCCCAGCTTCAGGTAGCTCCAGTCTCCAGAGCTGTCCTCCTATTATGGCTCTAGGTAGCCTGGCTTCCAGACAAGTCAGGATACCTTGGCAGGTCCAAAGCTGTAACACTCGCACTTGCTTGCATTTTGGTGCCAAACCCAGTACTCACACTCACTTACACAAATGACAACGTCTTTGCATTTCTATGAAAAACAGTACATTTCCTGCAGAATCCCTGAACAGATTTCAGCTACACCTGAAAGTTTGTGGAGCAAACTTTTGGAATTTCTGTTTTAAATGAGAACTATCAATCAATCGATCGATCGATCGATCGATCGATATCAGGGTTTGTTAGTAAGGGAAGAAAAGCTGTTGTATAGGCATCCACGGCATTCAAAGGCAGTCTGAATCTTCAGCAGTCCAGCAGGGAAAAGAGTCCTAGAATACCTGGCTCTGGTCCTTGTCTTTTAACCACTTGATTTTCCTCCCTCTTAGGAGATGGAGCAGTTCCTCATTAAGTACCTCTGAGCTTGTCTCTACATCCCATGCCCTCTTCTACAAATGCACATCTTCCGTGCCATCTCTGCAGGGCATCTCCTACCTCTTACCTCTCAGCTTTACCTCACCCCCTTGGCATGCCTCCCTGCTCATGTTACTCTCCCACACAAGGTCAGTTACCTCCATCTGAAACCGAAACCATTGCCAATTTTCTCCCGTATCTGTGACGCCCGTGTCAAGATGGCATTAGTTTAGATGACATTGTATTAACATATTATTTGATGATCCTGCATCCTTTGTGATACACACAGCTCTCTCCATGCCTGATTTTTCTGCTAAACTTAATGGTATCATCTCAGAGGTTTATTTTTTCATTTTGTGATTTTCCCACCCCAAATTTGGCACATTACAAATGTTCCCAACTATGAATCTAATTTTACCACAAAGTTATTTGATACGCAGAATTTGGGGCATTTTACTGAATGTCTGAAATGACCCGTCCTTCCACTGACTAGACATAGGAGAGAGAATTATGATGGGTTCTAATGCATATTCATTCCTAATTTGACATATATTTGTCTCCTGGGAGTTGCTGCATAATCAGATGTAAGCAAAACACCATAAATGCAGCCTCTTTGATTTTATTTTTATATTTGTTTCCTCCAATGCAGTGTGTTTTCTTCATAGCAATGAGCATGATGAAATGAGAGATCGTTTTGGATATGAATTCTTGCCTGACTCAGAGTCTTTAAGGTGGTTGATATGAAAATGTGGCACAGGTGTGCGATTTTTCTGCTAATTTAAGCCCCTTTATCAAACTCAATGCCTGATGCAAATGAAAAATCCTGAATTTATTATTTTTCAAGTTACTAAAATAAAAGAGCATTAAAAATGAAGCTCTATCTAGATTACTCTTCCCAAAAGCTTAACAATAAGCCTTGGTTAGTAGCTTGAAAACCCGCAACTGCACAGCTAGAAATTGGAGGTGACAGCCTTGGTTTTGTTCTGACTCTAAATAGCATTTTTCATAGCATCTGTGAGGAAGGTTCTGCTTCCTGGGCTATTGCACAGAGGCTCAATGGACCAACAGAGAATTACAAAGCGCTAACACTGTTTTGCAGTGGGGTTTAATGTGCATAGATGTTATAACACCTTTCCTGGAAAGGCATAAGGAAATGTGTATTTACCCCATATAGAGAGAACACTGACAGATCAAAGAAAGGAGTCTGTTCAAGGCCAGCTGAGGTTGATGGCAGGAGCTCTGGCAAACCAAAGGCAGAAGTAGTGCTGGAATGTCACTTGGAAGTTTGCAAGCAAACTGTACCACCAAGGTGTCTTAACTGTGACATACACACACACACACACACACACACACACACACACACACAATGATTACTCCCCCTCCAACACTTTGCATAGTCCATTCTGGTGTGGCCAACACAGGGGAAGCTTTCAACTCAGTATCAGTTTGGTTTCTCTGTGTCTTATATCCAAAGTGTGAGCTGTCTTTAGCAGCAGGCTCTTCCTATGTAGTTGTCATGCACAACCAAGAGCAATGGTAATAGCCCTTATTGTTTGGGGGAACCTCTGGAGAATTCTCGGTCAACAACTCATAAGGAGGTGTCCTGCACTTACCTCCAGGATTTTAGTTTAAAATTCTTTGACTTCTGGAGTTAGCATTACCCAACATGCAAGATACCTTTGCTCAAGGCCTTTTAAAAATTGTGTGTGTGGTATGATTTATTTGTTTTTATTTTATATATGAGCATTTCACATGCATTTATGTATGTGTACCATGTGTGTGCAGTGCCTGGGTTGGCCAGAAGATGGCTTTAGATCTCCAGGCCCTGGAGATTGTGAGGTTGTGAGCAGCCATGTGGGTGCTGGAAACTGAACCTGAGTCCTCTGCTAGAGCAGCAAGTGCTCTTAACTGCTGAGCCATCTCTTCAGCCCCTATACATTCAAAAATTATATTTACATGGTATTGTTCATACCTCCTTAGATTTGATGGGTTTCCCACCCCACCTATCCTTCATCCCTCTATTCTAACCCCCTTCCCACCTGCACTACTTCTCCTCTCTGCTTTCATATCCTATGTATCTTACTATCATGCCCCCCTAAACATATACTCAAGACCCCTTCCCCACACACATACACTTCTCATGGCTCCTTTATTAGTTTCTGACCTCTACAGACACTGTCCCAATTAGATTCTTTTGTCAACTTCACACAAGTCAGAGCCATTTGGGAAAAGGGAACTTCAGTTGAGAAAATGCCTCCATCAGATTGGCCTATGGGGCATTTTCTTGATTAATGGTTGATGTGAGAAGAGCTAGCCCACTGTGAGAAGTACCACCCCTGGAATGTTTGTATAAGAAAACAGGCTGAGCAAGTCATGGGGAGCAAGCTAGTAAGCAGCACACCTTCACTGCCTCTGTTTGAGTTCCTGCTCGGACATCCCTCAAGGGATGACTGTATTCTATGAGATGAAAAAAAAAACCCTTTCCTCTCTAGATTACAGAAAGCAAACAAAGAGAAGCACTCACAATGACTTAAATACAGGAGACTTAAGTCCTGAAGATAAAAATCTTCATACAAGAAAATATATAATATACAGTGTTTATCTTTATGGGCCTGGATGGATTCTCTCAATATACCCAGAAAATTTTATGTATTTTTGCAGCTGATTAAAATTCCTTTGTGTATAAGTACCACATTTTCATTATCCATTCACTTAACTTGCTTGTTACTGTAAATACACCAGCAACAAACATGATTGAAGGATATCTTTGTCATGGGGTACAGAGTCCTTTGGGAATCAGCCTAAGAGGGCTATGCCTGGGTCACATGGTACTTCTAGTTTCAGCTTTCTGGAAAAAATCTCCATGCTAATTTCCATATTTGACATGCACCAGTTTATACTCTTCACCAACAGTGAATATGGTTCTTCCTTTCTTCACACCCGGCAACATTTGTTTCCTCAACAAAACTATTCTTATTAGGGTAAAATGGAATTGCATAGTGGTTTTCATTTGCATTTTTTGTTGGCTAAGAAAGTCAAATAATTCTGAAGGTATTTATCAGTCATTTGTATTTCTTTTTTTGAGAACTCTGTTCAATTTCATGGTACATTTTTTAAGTGGATTTTATTTTTGGTGTTTAGTTTTTGAGCTAATTGTATTTTCTAGATATTAACTCTTTGTCAGATGTATAGGTGGCCACATTTGGCTCCTATTTGTAGGTTGCCTCCTTTGGTTGATCAATCCCTTTGTTGTATGGAAGCGCTTTCATTTTATAATGAGCCATTTGTCAGTTGTTGACCTTATTTCCCTAGCACCTAGGGTCCTGTTCAGAGAAGGCTTTTACCTGAACCTGTGTATTGTAGTTCACCCCCTATTTTCTTCTTTAACGTTTTTGTAGTTTCAGGTCTTGCATTATGATCCTTGATCCATTTGGAGTTGATTTGTATATAGGGTAGAAGATAAAGAACTACTTCCATTCTTCCAGATGCGGATTCCCAGGTTTCCTGGTACCATTTATTGAAGACACTATATTTTTGATTGTGTGGGGGTTTTGGCACAGCCCGTTGTCCTTTCATAGACATGTACTGAATCTCATTACCTTAAATTTCCTCCTTTTGCTTCATTGTGCTGAATGTTTCTTCAACTCCTAGCCCTGGACATCCCCTGGTATATTTTCTGTCCTTATAATTTTGCCTCTTCCAGAGTAAACACAGATGACATCATGTACTGGGTAGTTTTTTGTGTTTGGCTTCTTTGATAGAGCATTTTAACTTCATTGATGCTGAAGTAGTCTTCAGTTTTTGGTTACTTTTCATTGCCAAGTAGTGATTCTATTGTATATGCAAGCCATAATTGGTTTATCCATTGACAAATTACAGAAACTTTATGTGTCGTTTTGGGCTTTTGGGAACAACAACACTGTAAAGTTGTGTGCAGATCTTTATGTGAATGCAAGTTTTCATTTCACTAGGCGAGATTATAGAATTATATAGGGTGTTTAAGTCATGTTGTGTTTCTTTTAAGGAAAATTACATATTTCTCCTAAAATATTATTTCTTATAAGAAAATGGTGACTACTCCTCTCAGGTGTGCAGGCAAGGCTATTCACAGCAGAAACAGTCGAGGATAATGCTCTTGCCATTTGGTACTGAGTAACCTCTGTATGGTAGTTACACAACAGATTTATCTTCCCAATTACATTTTGTTCCAGCTGATGATTAAATTAGCCAGGCTTCCCTGTGTAGTCACCAGTGTTGTTGCAAACCAGAGATGGGGACAATCAACTGATATCTGTGGCCACAAGGAAGCCCAACGTGGATAACAGGCACACAGATAATCAATTGATGCTATAGTATTCTTGCAGTTACAATGACAAGCACCTGATTTTACTTGCATACAATACTGATTTTCCACCTCAGAGTACGCTGTGTCTGCTTATTAAGGTGAAAATATGAGATACAATTTGTTCACCATTCTCCCAGCCGATCAGTAAAGGTATTTGACCATGGAAAAGAGATTTGGATAGGAAGAAATTAAGTCTGATAATCAGATTATCTGTTACTTGGGGTTAAAGCAAACAGACAAAGACTGGTCCACTCTCAAAGCACAGAAAGGAAATACTCAGTACAATTATTAGGAAAGGCGCAATGGATAGAAGTCATCTTGCCAGCTCTGTGTTTCCAGTTTGGTAATATTGTGGATTACATTGCTCTGAATATGCTTGCATCAAAGTGGTCCCCATCAGAGCTAGGACTTGGATTTGGATTCCATTGTGCTTCTGCAGTGACACGTGTGGGTCCTGTACTTAGCAGATGTTTACAAAATTTACAAAAAGACAAGTTGAACTAGAAGAGCCAATGGAGTGAGTTCCAGCCCAGAAGACTTCCATCTTAAGATACAGAAGAGATGAAGGTCCAGTCTGAATCAAGTTGATACATAAAATAATAATCACATCAGCCATGTAAATCAGAAGTATCAACCCTGAGCATTCCTTGCACAGGTTCAAGAATATGGAAAGCACCAGAATTCACAACATTAAAGCCAAAGCAACAACAACCAAAGCCAACAGACAAACAAACAGAAATGAGGAGCTGGAGAGATGGCTCAGCAGCTAATTCATGCATTGCTCTTGCAAAGAACTTTAGTTCTAGGTTGGGCGTCACAACACCCTGTAACTTCAGCTCCAGATCTGACAATCTCTTGTAGAGTCTATGAGTGCCTGCATGTGTATACACCCACACACAGACACACTCACATAGACAAAATTTAAATTATAAACGTTTTTTTAAGAACACAAATACAACATGCTCAACAGTAGAAAGGATAAATCAGTTGTGTTATAAACAGATATTCACTGAAAATGAATGAGTTTTGGATGGTAAATATCAAAAGTACATTTGATAGAAGAAAAATAGCAAGACAGAAGGATATGTAGTGTTTTTATAAAGGTTTTTTTTAAAGAGTCTCTCTGTGAAGATCTATGAAACAATGCAGTATCATTTCTATACTCTTTCTCCTTGACCTGCCCTTGGCTGTTTGGAAATAGGACCAGGTGTCTTTCCTTCACTCCTTCCTTTACAAAGCATGCCCAGTTAGTTACATGAGCTTCCACCCACACAAGGGATGCCTGGCCTTTTTGGCCAGATCTTCTCTGAATCCTCTAGTGCTATTTTTGAGGAGCCTATCATTAGGTTACAGAAAAATTAGCTGGACTCAGGAAATAAATTAAAGTCTCCAAGTTCAGGACATGAATGGCACACACAGAAGAAAACTGGGAAGAGACAAACCAAGAAATGAAAAGACAATCACAGTGGAATTTAACTTTGGCTATAAATAAAAGGAACTTAGACACCATACAATGGCTAACATTATTGAGAAAAAATGCCCTGGGCACACCTCTTTCAAAGGCATGTTTCTCTTGGTCCCTGTCGCCTCTCCCACTATTCCAGGTAGGTATCTTCCCTTATTTATTCACAATGAATGAAATGGTGCTTTTGGAATACTGACATGTCCCAGGTGGACCCCACTGGGAGAGATGCACAAGACCTTTCTCCATCACAAACCTGTTGCTGGGCTTCCTCATCTGTGAGTTTGTGATGATTCTGCCCTGGATTTCTAGAGAAAGAGCTAAGATAGAATTTGAGGACGGTTTTGAAGAGCTTGAACTTGGGTTTGTCATCATGATTGCTAGTCAACTTTGTCAGTATCTTCTGTCCTATGTTCAAGGATTCCATGGCCCAGATTTTCACCATTCTGCAGCACCCAGTGTCTTCACAATCCTTACCCAGGGTGAGGTGGGGGGGCAGGGGAGTGTCTTTTGCTTCTTTGCAAGGACTTCTCCTTTGCAAAGCAAGCTCAGATGCCCAAGAAACTCCCAGCATTCTTAAAGCCTGGAAGTAAAACAGCCCAAGGACGCTAGTTAGTTTGCCTGGCAAAGAAATAATAACTTTGAAATTTATGATTCTGTATTAAATTCAAAAGTCTATCATCAACCTTCATATCTGGCACATTGAGACTGTCTTTCCTCAGCTCAACAATTGGTTCACGCTAAGTCAGGCTGTTGTTTTATATGGGACATATAATCCATAGTTCTCCCCTGTCTCCAGCCTAGCTACTTCACTACACACAGACACACACAGACACACACAGACACACAGACACACACACCCACACACACACACACACACACACACACTGGTCATGGGTCTATACCACCCTTCCTTTCTCTTCATTACTGAAATGGGTTTCCTTTATTGAACACATATGTTTGGGTTCAGCCATCACAGATTTTTAACTTTTTTATTTTTTATTTTTCAGGAGATTTTGAATCTCTTCTCACTTGTCAGAGGAACATTTTCCCCTTGAAGCGGGCTTCTTTTTGTACTCTCCAAGAACAGCTTGCAGGCTTGCAAAAAAGGAGAAGCAGGTTTCTTTGGGGAGCTGTCAGAAAGAGCAGATGCAGCCTCAGCATGGGGCTCCTGATCTCCACGGTGGCACGGGAACATTTTATTTGTAAAAGGAAGGACAGAGCCCTTCTCTTCTCCCCATGTCTCGATTTGCATTTTATTAGGCACCCAGTAGGATGGTTTGTAAATTGACATCTTCACTCACAGATCTCTCTGTCAACCCCCAACCTACCAGAGGGCAAAACGCGGGGATCCTGAAAACAGAATAGAGTTAAAGGAAGCAGACACCATAGCTCACAACTGGGACTTTTTCTTCTTCAAAAAGTGCCTTTTGTTTCTAAGACTTCTGAGAGAGAAATAGGAGGGGAGACTCTCTAGAGACAGATGGGGCAGTCCAAGGTTCTGAAGAAGAAGGCTATTGCAAAAAAGGGGGGTGGCACAGCAGATTCTGTGATTACACCTCCTTTGGTGGCTGTGTGTTATGACATAAATAACCCCACAATTAGTCTCTGTTTCTTCATAACCACAGGTCAGAGAAAAGCATCAAACTGTCCTAGTCATATGCATTTGGCATCAGCTGTTCATCTTTGCACCCTTTGTCCAGGATTCTCCCATCAAATGCTGCCTCCATGAACAGGAGGAAACTCATACCTTCTAAAGAGCTTCAATCTACTTCATGTGTTGATATACCTTTAGTCATTCTAGAAACAAGAAAAAAACAATCAACATCCAAGAACTGATCCCCTCCCCCTGCCCAACACACTTCAAATTTTATTTCCTGAGGGGCATGCCCTGATGGCTATCTTTCATGCCTGGGACTCTTTGCAGACATATGTTTGGTTGGTTTTGTCTATGATGCACACTGTAGAACGTTCTAAGTGTTTGAGGTTTGTCTGCTGCTTCCTGTGGTGTGAGAACAAGGTGGCACTTGGCTGTTCTGCGCCTAGTTCGGCTTACCTTCAGTGCAATTTGAACTTAAAAGTAAAGGTATCATTTTATGACCAAGAAGATTGTACAGGAAAAATGAAATTTGACGGCAAACTTCAATAGCTTCTGTGTCTTTCTGAAGTATATACAAAGTCTCCATAGTGACATTTAACTTTCATGTATGTTTCACGTTTATTTACATGTATATTGGGGATTGAATTTCTTTCTTTCTTCCTTCCTTTCTTCCTTCCTCCCTCCCTTCCTTCCTTCCTTCCTTCCTTCCTTCCTTCTTTTCTTTTTCTAGAATAATTAAGCATCAGTTACTTCCCATCTTCCCCCTGCTGGACACAAAGATGACGACTTCCAGGTTTCTGGATTACTGAAGTCAGCCACCCCTGAGAGTGTCTTCTGGAGCCAGGGCTCAATGGATTTACTACGTAGGCTGCAGAACTTCTCATCCCCTCATCATTCCTGTGATGCCCATTACTGTGGAGCAGAGAGCATGGCCCTGCAGTTACTTTCTTCCTCTGCTATAATCCTTTCATGTCTCAGAAAGAGCTTCATTTTAGCAAATACAGTGATTCACCATACTTATCTTTCATGAATTTTCTGGGGACAAAACCCAAGTCTCATCTCTTTTTATGGCAGGAGCTGCCTTAGCAGCTTGTGGAGGGCAAACTACGTCAAATGCAATCCAGTGAAAACAGCACCCGATGAGTGAATGCTCAGATTCGTCTTTCTCTCCTTCTCTCTACATACGAAAGGTTATGACTAACTAGGGAAAGGACATTTTCCATCTGTGTGGCCAGACTTCGACTGGTGAAGGGGTGGTACAGATGCTGATGAAATATACAGAGCTCAGTGCATACTGTAACTTGCATACAAGAGTGACAACAACAAATTCGCTTTTATTGGCTTTGTGTTAACCATGGCGAAAACCTGTCCCTGCTCTCCATTCATCTTGCACTTTCCCCAGGTGAATGCTGTCTGAGGGTGAGGACCTCATCACTACTGTCAACATTGCCACCAGCCACTCAGACTTCACCTCTTTATCCTTGCCTCCTCTGTTGAGATGGCTGTGTTTCTAGGGTCCTACATGTTCACACTACCCCTCTCCCCTCACCCATTTTCCCTTCTGTCTAAGCTCTGTCTTCAACCCAGGGAACTATTTAGTTAGTGACTGTTATAAAAAAAAAACCACTGTTCTCTTCCACACTATTTTCCCCAGTATTTTTCAAAGCTATCTGTTATTTTCTGGAATGTTAAAAAAATTATACATCTGAGAAATAATAGCAAAAAAGGACTTCTGCTTTCCTATCCTTGTTTTCTTTCCACTGTCCCCTCCCATTCCTGAGTGTTAAAACATAGAAGTCCTTGATGCCTCCATGGGGACAGTAATGATGAGAAAATAAGAGTGAAAACAATGCATGGTTGTGATTCCAAAATTTCCACCTGCCAGATTTCTAGGCTATATATCCTACACTTGGCTTCACTGATGGTGGGGAAGCAGAAGAGTGTTGGACATGTAAGAATATAAACAAATTGACCCTGCAGATTAATGAGTGTGGAAGGCTTTGTGAGTCAACTCAATCATTTATTTGCTTTCTTGTTCCAAGTAGTGATGGAACACCACCACAGAGGTTTCGTGTTCTAGACATGAAAAGGACGCACTCAAATGACTCCAGTAAGTGGCCAAAGTTGGAACTGACATCTCCCTAGTAAGAAAGATGGGGTCCCCACTTGACTGATGATTCCTCTGATATTTTAAGTTTTAAATAGTTTTGTAGTGCTAGGGGGTCAGACCCTGAGCCAAAATAAGCTAGACGAGTGTTCTACCACTGAACTATACCACCAGTCTCTGTTGCTTCCTTTGACTGAGCCGTTTTGCCACATCCCGTGAACTTCAAGAGATCCATATCCTATTTTCGTATGATATCATTAGCTTACCCTGCTGCATGCTAGCCCCGCATGAACTGACAACAAAGAAATGATTCATGAGACCCATCTTGCTGAGGATTTGTAAATGAAATCTTTGAAGCTCTGCTGTGTTGGCATGCTGAAGTTACAGTCTTCATGTGAAGAATCAGACTCTCCAGTCTGGAGTCTCCATGAGTCAACAGATAGTACACAGGTTGTCCTTCCAGAGTCAACAGAGATGTTCAGGGATGCATAGACTGGATAAGCATCAGATAGTGGGTACACCCTGGCTGGTTTTATGTCAACTAGACACAAACTGCAGTCATCTGAAAGGAGGGGACATCAGTTGAGAAAATGCCTCCATAAGATCCAGCTGTAGGACATTTTTAAAATAGGTGATTGATGGACAAAGGCCCTGTGCATCCCTAAGCTGGTGGTGCTGTATTCTATAAGAAAGCAGGCTGAGCAAGCCACGATGAACAAGCCAGTAAGCAGCACCTCTCCATGGCCTCTGCATCAGCTCCTCTTTCCAGGTTTCTGCTTTGAGTTCCTGCCCTGACTTCCTTCAACAATAGACTACAAAATGGAAGTATAAGCCAAATAAACCATTTACTCCAAAACTTGACTTTGGTCAAGGTGTTTCATTATAAAAATAGTAACCCTGATCAAGGCAGGGCATAAGGATTCCTGTCAATATATGCATGTCCTCTACATGAGGGAGTCCCTGGCTACCAGTCATGCAACCACACATTAGGTAAATTGTTCACCAGGTAAAGAGGTACCTTGTGAAAATTCATACTGTAAGCATACATGACCAGCACCCCTTTCATCTCTAAGTAGGACAAGTTTGCCGGCCACTTTAATATCAGAACCTCAAGTGACTGAAGAGCTGTCCATATATCAGTGCTATACTAGACGTTATGGGTAGTTGGGAACATATGAAGTAAAGTAAAAGACCTAAACCTTCAAAGTAATTTATAACCTTAGAGCAAATGAACCCTAACTCAGATACAAAAGAGACTCTATGAAGTCTGCACACAACTTGGTCCTATGTGGCCCAGTATGGCTTGTGAATGTTATAGAGGGTGGGTTGAGGGAAGAGCCAGAGGCCTGGAGGAAGGCTTTGTGAAGAGGCAGCACGCAATGAATTCAGGATTAAAAATGAATGAGCACAACGTGATCTGTAAGAGGAGTAGAAGGAGAGTGCAACACAAAGAGAGAGGAGGCAAAGAGAGGCATGTGCATCTTCTCAATAGGCACGTCTCCCCCTTCTCAACAGACCTCAGTGTCAGCTTGGCTACCTACCCTAGGTGAAGACACGGGAGTATACATCCTGAGATAAAGTCATCTCTGCCTTCAAGCCTCGACAAGTCGTCTAGGGGAGACATGCTTGAAATAGTGGCTATAGGTCTGCTCTCTTTGATCAGCGTGGTGTGCAGATGTGAAGCCAGGAACTGCTACTGCTACCTGAGAGAGGGCAGGAGAGGCCAGCAGACAGCTGAGGTCACCAGAGAAATACAGAAGAGCTGTCTGGATCAAACCTCACCTGAAGCCTAATCGATTTAGAAGTTGTAAGCTTCTCTTGGGTGGGGATTTTGTTCCTTGTAGGGAAACAGATGCATAGAGAGAGCTATTGTAGGAAGATGAGCCACGATTGGATGGAATGCATAGATCCCAAGGAGGGGAGGTTTTCGACTGTGGAAAGAGTGAGTACTGAGTGCCTGAGGTTGATTAATCAGGGTCTTGAATGCTGGACCAAGACAGATATTCACAGGTAGATGTTAACATCCTTTCTTGATAATAGGAAAAAGTTACTAAACCTTTTATTAAGATGTAAGAATGATGTTAGCCACTAAAACCCTGGATCAGAATTGTATAATAAGCCCAGGGAAGACTCTGTCTGGTTTCTTATGCTTTTTTTTCTCCCAGAAGGAAGACCCAGAGGGGCCAATTAATACCTCCCCAGGCCTTCACTTTGCCCGACAGCATCTTCCATCAGGCTTCTGGAACTACTCCCATAAAGTTTAAAAGTTGCTGTGTATAAGTTTATGTGTTTCCCTGTAAAATGTATTTACTATACTGCTTCTGTTTGAAATAAAACGTGTTTCCCAAGTTATAAATATGAGGTTTAGGAGAAAGCATATTTCTTGCAGAAAATTTATTCCCTGTCACATATTTTGAAGCTTGTTTTCCATTTTTCTTTATCTTTGCTCCTTCAGAACAGTGTTTGTTTTTGCCATTATGCAAGATTTGCAGCCAAACACTCTCTGGTGTTTGTATATTCTTCCTTAATCAGATAAGAATATCATTCTAAATGTTATCTAGAAATTTCCTTAGCAAGTATAGTTAAAATTAATTTAAAATAGCACCATGGAAGGGACCAACCTCAACTGGAGTAAACATGGTTGTCCATAGGAAACACAGACCCTACACAGACCCACAAACTGAGCTTGGCTCCAAGCTCAAAGACATTTGTCAGGTTATGATATGTAATAGGAAATAGGAGCTTAAACATAGCTATGTATTTCATAACTGCATCTCTGTATTGTAGGCTGTTGTGTTTTATGGGACATAAGTTTGGACTCTCAATACCTACCATCATGATGCCTTGGACCATATAACATACAGCTTCTAATATTCCTTAGGCAGCGTTTGAAGGTATTTGGGTTAAGGTTGAAGTTAGGGTTAGAGTTCAGATACCTCAAAAAGGGGATATTTAGTCTTTTGGGAGGGTTTAGCCTGAACATCTGAGCACTAAGTTCAATTGACTAGTTGAAGATAACTTTAGTTTTCACACAGTAGATAAAGCTGAAAAAAGTCCAGTCTTTGTTTCTCCTTAATGCAGTTGTTTTTAGTTCACTCTATGCATAAGAAAACAGCTGTAATATTTTAATGGGAACGTCTAGGTGTGTCCCAGTGAACAGGACTTCTGTTTTAGAAACCTGATCATGATGTACCCATGTACAGTTATTCCACCAGCCAGTCAGTCACTGAGTCACTCATTATAATGGATGTGGAGGGCGGAGCTGCTTCAAGGAACTGAGCCACCAGTGCTGATTCTAGCAGAGTCCCAGCACCCTCACTTGGCTAGCAATCAAAATCTCAATTAGACTGGAGTATGCAGATCCTCTCAGAGGGAGGAGCATAGGAGGCAGAAATCAGCAGGGATGCTACCAGATGAACTGACTCTGTGGGGACTAGCTATTCCTTGTTGTTTGCAGTGTTTTCCAGCTGCTGCATCATGCACCACATCTGCGCAAAGGGAAGGCTTGAATACTGCACCAAAGCCTCTTCCAGTCCTACTTTTAACTTTGTAAAGCCCCATTGGCTGGCGATCCTTTACTTGAAGGTTCTTTGGGCTTTTTGTTTGTTTGTTTTCAATTAGTGCAGCATTCCTTGAAACGCATTTCCTATAATATTCAATATACAAGATAATCCAATAAAAAAACAGGCATCAGTTATGTGGAAAAGGACAAATGATACACTTTCCTTGGCAGGGCTCTTTCCATCCTAAGGGTTATAAGAAGACCCGTGGCAGAGATTTAACTCTCCTGATTGCCATACCTCGATCATTGACTCATCTTATACCTCCTCTGGTTATGCTTTCCCCATTATCCTTCTGTAGGATATGGGAACTGTGGGACATTGGGAAGGTAGGCAGCTGGTAGTCCTCATGGTTCTGAAAGCAGCCAACTTGCACACGGTACAAGGGAGAAGAGTCTACTTGTTTTCCCAGATTTTGGCTTATTCTATGTGCCATTGTTCTTAGTCAAACAAGCAAAGCAACGTGTCCATGCAGGTTAAGGTTCATCGGGCAGCAGCAGCAGCCAGCAGGAAGGGTGGGAGCTGGAAGACACATTCTCTACTTATGTGCTTTGAAATTATGTACAATGCATGGCAGAATTTCTTGCTTTGACCTCCCCATCCCCACTCGCTCAGTTTCTTGACGTGAATCTCTCACCTGTTGATCTCAATATCTGCTAGGCTTATGCCACTCTAGGCTTTACAGGACTTACTCCTCTTAGATGAAATTGTGTATATACACATACATACATACACACAGATGCATGCAGACATGCATGTGTGCATACCCACATGCATACGCACGCGTGCGCACGCACACACACACTTTTGACTCTCCTTTGTCTTTTAACCTGGAACTAGCAATAACAGGGCTACTATGAAGCATTATTTTTTGTAATCTGATTATCCTTGTAATGGCTAATCTTGGTTGTCAAGTTGATTCCAGATTGGATTTGGAATTGACTAAAATGCAAGCTTTTGGACACTTCTGTGAGGGATTTTCTTGATCAGATTATTTGAAGTTGGAAAACTGATCCTAAATATGGACAGTGCTTTCTGGCAACAACCCAGACAAAAGAACATGGAAGACAGAAACTGCTTCATGCCTGCTCACCTTGACTCTCACTGGTAAGGTTGTCTACTCTATTCCTTCAGTGATGTTAGAATCAAATTTTTTAGGCTTATAACATAAACTGAAGACTAGCAGCTCTCCAGGAATCCTCCAAGATTTGTTGAACAGATTAAAACTACTGAGACCTCCAGCCCCAGGAACTGAGTAACTTCTGCTTTCTTAACCTGTCCAGTATAAGGTGGTCATATTGGACTACCTGAACCATGTTATGTAAGCCAATCTAATAAATCTCTTCGTGTGTGTGTGTGTGTGTGTGTGTGTGTGTGTGTTCATTCTATCAGTTCTGTTCTTTAGAGAACCCTGACTAATACAATAAGTTGTAAGTGCTTGGTACACACATTTGTGTACAAGGCCTGATGGCTAGGTAAGTACAAAGATAC
This sequence comes from Mesocricetus auratus, assembly GCF_017639785.1. Taxonomy (NCBI): domain Eukaryota; kingdom Metazoa; phylum Chordata; class Mammalia; order Rodentia; family Cricetidae; genus Mesocricetus; species Mesocricetus auratus. The sequence continues at coordinate 5,175,036 of NW_024429222.1, read as the reverse complement.
TAGTGTAGTGTTCTCACAGAGTCCATAGTCCAGATAGACACAGCCACTCACATAGAATGGAGTTCTTGCAAACTGAGGCGATAATGGAAAACTCCCTAGGGGAAGTGAGACCTTGGCCAGAGATGGAAAGAAGTGGGGTGTATAAGGACAGGATGTCAGAACTGGGAGCTCCTGAGGAACCCTTACCATGCTTATATCTTTTTCCTATTCCATCAAGGTTTTGGAGGGTCCTAGATCTACAATGCAGCATAATATATATTGGCTATTGGCTATTGTATTGATGAAAGATCCTTGAGCCAAGAGGTGCATGCAGGTGTGTTATGTCCTCTCTAGGTAGTCACAGTCCAGCAGGAGAGAAAGCAAAGCAAATTGAAAAGTCTATGACCAAGGGAGGCATTGGGTACTAATGGGAACATGGAGAAAGGTGCCCAGCTTCACTGGGGAATGAAACAAGAATTCAAAACTAAAGCGTGACAAGAGCTCTGTTAACCTAGGCAAAGAATAGGAACCTTTCTGTAAAGACTTGTTCCTTTGAGGTGTCTTCAAATTTTGAGCTATCTGTGGTTTTTATGGCTGCCTGCTTAAGACATCGTGGCCTCTCTTGCCCCATGCCTCTTGATGTTCTGATTTAGTTAGCAAGTCCTTCATTGACTAGTGATTCTCAGCGGGGTATGGTTCTCTATTTGAGCACTTTTCCTTTGAGCCCGTGACCTTTGTGTTAAGAAAAACAAAGCATTGCAGATATAGCAAACTTTAGCCATTTTCACCCCACCCTTTCCTTTCTCCTTCTACTTTTTCATATTTCATATGGTTTTCCTATTAGAGCAAATAAATGAATATAGTGGACATTTTTGTTTGATTGAATTCTGTTTCCTAGACTAAAAAGAACCCTTCCTCTTCTCCATTTTGTGGGCTCATTACTAAATACTCAGTCTTTTAACTCAAATTTTGGTAGCTTTTATCCCTGTTGGGTTATGTTGTAAATAAGCACACTTATATTTTTAGAAATTAAAAGCTTAACTTTAAAAAACTAATTTAATTCCTGTTTTCATAACCAGAATTAAATGATATTGAACTTTTTTCTCTTTGCTTCAGGTCAAAATCTTAGTAAACCAGTAAAAATTTTCAGATGTTTGTAGAATTTCTTTGAGCATGACCAGTATCACAATTTCCACAGCCTACCAAGTACTCCATCTCCAAATTTGAAATGAATACAATTTAACAGATTTACCCAGACTGTAACTATATAACTGGTACCTATACATAGTGTTTTGCAAATTAGATTGGTGTTTTTAAGTCTTTTAGATGAAAAAATATGTATCAAAAAATAAAATTGACAAATAAAGTTCTGTCAGTGAAACCAAGTCAAAAATGGGAGTATGAAGATGAGTAAATGAAATAACAGGAAAATGTATGCATATGTGAATGGCCAAGTGGCCTCTGGATTGTTCCACTCTGTGACTCCTGCCCTGCACAGTTTTTAATTGACTGTTCTTCTAGAGTCAGTTTGCCTTCTGACTATCAGCATGGGGCATTTATCTTTATCTTGTCTGTCTCACACTTACTACTCAAGTAGTTTGTCTACTTGCAGGGAGGTAGCACTTAAGAGCATGTAAGATATATCTGCTACGGTTTCATGATAACCCCAAATTTCTTGTGTCAGTAACTCAGTTTTCAACGCAATAATATCAAGGGGTGGGAATTCACAAGGTTTAGTGTGTTCATAAAATGGATTAGTGTCCTTATCTCTGGGGTGAGTTTGTTATCGTATGAGTGCACTTACTGTAAAAGTAGAACTGGTCCCCTCCTGCTCTCTCACACTCACTTGCCCTCCCACCTTCCTCCATGAAATGATGCAACACAGATCCTGATGCTATGCTTGTACCACCCAGCCTTTCTTATAAATTACCCAGTCTCAGGTATTCTATTAAACCAACACAAGGCAGAGTAAAATAGCAGATTCCATGGAAACAAAGGAAAACATTTTCTGATTCTCATTTTTTGAGAACTCAAGAGTAGTTCAGATGGCCCAGGTCATTGGTGTAAGTCTTAGGAAACTGAGGCAGTTTCACAGACTGTCAAGAAACTCCATGGTTGGATTCACATGCAGGAAAAAGGCCAGTGACCTCTCCCTTGTTATGAACAGTGTGTGTGTGTCAGACTTTCCCAGATGTAAGTGCTTCATATCCATATTTCTCTATATGCTTTGAGAACTCTTATGTTACTCATGCTTCATGGAAAAAGTCTTCAAATATCTTTTGCAAAAATCCAGAAACATATAAATCCAAGTGTCCCTAGTGTACTGAAAGTCACGCTCCTTTATATTTCCAGCCTTTCTAGGACCCTGACCAAAGTTGATGGGAAATTTCCCAGTCTCCCTTTGCTCCATCTCTCCACTGATGAAATTTTCTACTTGAGCTAACCAAAGTTGGATTCTGTTGTGTGCAACCCAAAACCCTGCCTCCAAGCTCTTGAATTTCCAATATTGTTCCTGATTCATTTTCAAAAGCTGTTTAAAATGCCATATTTAGAATGGGACTTGATACTGCAGGTTTGACTTTCATTCTTTGTGAATTATAACTTCTAAGGTGTGTCCACTGTCTCTGAGTGGTGCCTAATTTTAAAAGCAAGGCCAACCAATCCTCTATCCTTGGCTGTGGAAGACTAGACAGTGGTCTGCTAAGAGAGGGAAGACTAAATTCCTAGAGCCAGAGACAAGTCATTTATATGGCGAAGGAACTTTACATATGTGATCAAGGGTCTCAAGATTGGAGATTTCTGGCTCATGCAGGTGTGTCCTAAGTGTAATCACGTGTGTGTGTGTGTGTGTGTGTGTGTGTGTGTGTGTAAGAAGGACACAGAGCAAGATTTGTGCTCATGACAGACAAGAGGAACAGGGAATGATGGGCTGAGACAGAGGAAAGAACCACAAGCCAGGGAGGATCGGTGACCTCATGGAGCACATAAGGATGCTCCCCTCAGAGCCTCCAAAATGGGTTCACCTTGCATTTTGGTTTCATAAGAGTCAATTCACAGTCCAAATCTATGACAGATGAGATCTGAGTGTTTAGGTTTACCCTAAACTTCTACTAATTTGTCACAGTGGAGCTAGGAAATTAATTTCTGATGAAATGAGATCATTACTCTGTGGGCTTTTGCTTGGTACAGAAAGCAGAGAACATTATGACGCCATTATAGAGGTAACCTGAAAAGATGGGTGACGACTTCCACACAATCATTGCAAACTGCTCAAGCAGATAGTGGGGAAACTGATTCATGGTTTCTGTTCTTGGGAAGATGGAGGACTCTTATGGTGAATGTCCACTTTAAGGTGAATGATAATGAAAACATGCTAGGCATAAGCTGTACGAATCTAAAAATACCCAGCTGGTTATCTTACAGTCATAGTCAATCCTTTTCCCACAAGCTTTTCTACCTTTGATGTCATTCAATGTTGATAGGAGTAGGAATGAAGTTTGTCCAGACCACAAATGTAATGTTACTTGCACATAAAGAAAAATCCCAGGGAAAATGTATGCCTAAAATAAAGTTTCATTTTCTAAGTTCTTTGGAGAAAGTAAGGGTAAATTAATGGCTGTGGCTGAGTCATGTAAAAGATTACAAGGCTTGTTGTCTATAGTTCCTGCAACAACTATGCCTCATTGTAGATACTGTATACCTGGGAAGCTTTTAGGAACTTAATATGAATTTCTATAAATATTTTAAATGTCCACGAGGCCCTTTGTTGGGAAGAGAATAAAATCTCTATGTATTTTTTCATCAGTGTGTGTGTGTGTGTGTGTGTGTGTGTGTGTGTGTGTGTGTTAGGGATAATGGGGAGTGTGCAGTAAATGGGATACCTGTTAAAAATTCTTTCAATAATGTCTCAATCTATTGTTACTGCTAATAAAATTATTATGGGTTCACTGGATAGATTATGCTTGAAATAAAATAGTTTTTAAGCGGCTATCACAGAGATTTCCAACACCAGCTTGTTTCTGTTTTGCAGTGTATGTTGAATAGGAGCAGGGACACATCTTAAGGTCATTGCTTACACTGTGGCTGTGTGTCTGACAATGCCTGACTAATGGTTTTAAAAGAGTAGCTGAATATTTAGACTGTCCAGGATGGCGAATGCCTCACATGATGACAAACACACATCTATGGAGATAATACAACCCACTCTTTTTATTTTTTCATGTATGTTTGTTCACATAAATATAAACACAGAGAGCATTCGGCTGTGACTCATGAATCAATCTCCAAACTAGATCACTTGGGTAATTTAATGAGTGACTCCACGTGAGGTATCTATAGTGTGTTTATGCTCAGCTCTGGGGGTGGCTATGTGTAGGTTCATTTCCTCAGTCAATGACAGCCTTTGAAGATAAAAGGGACTAAGGTGGTATCAGTTAGGAAGAGCAAATGTGGACCCTTGCTTTTGCATTTTCTTTTTCAGTGTCCATGTTCAGTTGCTAACTGCTTAGGTACCACTTGTCTTCTGACATTTGAGGCAGCTGAATCACACCACACCACAGAACTCCTGAAACTACCAGTAGAATGGAAAAGAAAACGTTCTCAGCAAAGTTATGGGTTGTGATTTTTCTAGGGTAGACAGATAGCTCAGTTTTACTAGGTATGCCTATTTATTTACTTGCAAAATCACAAGAAAAATATCTGCCCTCAATGGAACAAGAGAAATGTAGGCGATGCTCTTAGGTGTCAGAGGTGGTGGATGTTACCTCCAGGCAACAGGTTAAATTTTGTACCAACACTCTAACTTATGGATAAAACTGTAGTCTGTGTTTGGCAACAGGTTATGGTACAGGAGGCATGAACTTTGAAACCCCAATTCCATCATTAATAATGGATGTCATCTGTAGTTGTTTGTTCAACTATTTATTTAATAATTTGATGTGATTCAGCCAAGAGCACATGTCTGTGTTTCTTGAGAATTCCAACCAGGGGGATGGGAAATGCAATGTGTTCCGTTTTGTGATTTTGGAGTTGCCTGTAGCTCTGGCCCAATTAGCTTTTAATTTAGGTAAGTAGGACAAACACCTTTGGTGCCCCCAGTTCCTTACAGTCTGAACTTGTCTGCCTCTGGTTCCTTCCGATGCCCAGATGTGGCAGATGTGTTTTTTAAACACAGAGCATCAACATCTCATTGCCAAACCGTGTTAGTCTTCACAGGCAGTGAGTGTTGTCATTGAGTCGATTATAAATATCCCTCCGTGACATATCTTAGCACCTGGTAATTATGCGGGTCTCTTGATAAATGAGCAGTTTGGGAGCCATGATCAGAACAACAGTCTGTATCAATGTTACAAGGATATCCCCTAGTTTTAGCTGTCTGATACTTGTAGAATATTGCCTAAAAGTCCCCAAATGGCATTGGAATTTCTGTTGTGTACGTGATCAGCCCTCACAAGCATAGCTGTTACATTAAAAACGATCCTGGGAAAAGATGAGCATCTCATTTGATACATTTTTTTCTTGTGGAAGTAGAGATAAGGGGCAGGAGATTAAGAAAGAGAAAGAGAAAGAAAGGTACATTCATTTTAAAATGACAAAGATAATATTTCTCCATTTGCTCTTTCTGCCAGGCAAGTGTAATAAAACCTGCTTTACCTTCCACAGTTGTTTTGAGGTACAAATTGGGTAAAAGATTTAAAGTTCCTTGGAGAGCTAGGGACATGAACTGTGTTCTGACATCCCTTCAGGTTTAGCTTAAAGTAATGTGAAATGATGTGTCTTCAGTGGCAGAGGGCAGAATGGGCCCCATGGGTATCTAAGTTTTCTAGGCATCGCACTATGTGAAAGCAGCCCCTGTGAATTAAGGTTGGGGACAGACCTGTGGATGTCAGTAGGCATGATGCCCAGGGCTCTGCCTTCCTCAGGTCCACTAGGTCACCTTGAAAAGATGAGTCACTCTGCCTCTTGGCACACCTGCTACCCAGAGGTAAGTCATTGAGATGCTGGTGGGGTTTCTGCTTTGGGAGGCGCCACTTCCAGCAGCCCCTCCCAAGTTTCTGCATACAATTGTTCATTCAGACTTGTTTATCTATTTATTCTCACGATGTTCCTCAAGTGACATCTGCTTCATCAGACACAAGCTGGTTTTTAGCCCTGCCTAAAATTCATGGGGTCCACCTTCCTGTGCCCTGTGTGTAACCAGCTGAGGCCTGGGGAGTACTGCAGGAGGAAAAGTGTGCCGCCATTAACCATGTGACTTATTAGAGGCGCACACAGATGAAGTAATAAAAGGGCAGTTTACCGCACCACTAACCACACCCACTTAGGTAAACCGTCATTTTATTACCTCATCTGTGTGCACCTCTAGTAAGTCACATGGTTAATGGCGGCACACTGTTCCTCCTACAATTCCCCTTTTATTCTAAAAAGGATATTTAAACTTAAAACAACTAACTTGTGTCAATGAACAAAATGTATCAAACATCTATCCCATCTAAATCTAAATTTATCTGAAACACCCAAGTTTGAACACCTCTTTCCAATCCCAACTCTAAAATAATTGAAAACTAACACTAACAGGTGTAAACTATCCTACAATATCAATAGTATGGAGAGAGGGCATGGAATTCTCAAAACTACTTCCTGCTGAGATGGGACGATGACAATCTCATGGGGACCTGTGAGAAAAAAAAAATGTTAGTGTAATAAAATCTTCAGTAGATCAGACAGTCTCTGGCAGGAGATGCTTGATTGAAGTTCCTGACTGGAGTTCTAGTGTTGATGAAGCTCTTGTCTGAAGCTCTGGCCAGATTGTAGAAGGTGTGCTGTTTCAGTTTCCTTCATGTTTACCATCTTCCCTATTGTCACCTCTTCCAGTATGAAAACTTATGGGACACTTTGAAAGCAGTTCTAAGAGGAAGTTCATAGCACTAAGTGCCCACATAAAGAACCTGGAGAATAGTTATACTAGAGAATTAACAGCACAATTGAAAGCTCTAGAACAAAAAGAAGCAAACTCACCCTGAGGAGTAGTCACCAGGAAATAATTAAATTGAGGGCTGAAATCAATAAAGTAGAAACTCAGAAAACAATACAAAAAATCAATGTAACAAAGAGTTGGGTCTTCGAGAAAATCAACAAGGTAGACAACCTTTATACAAACTTGCCAAACCTCAGAGTGTGAACATGCAAATTAACAAAATCAGAAATGAAATGAGGGACATAACATCGGACACTGAGGAAATCTAGAGAATCATCAGGTCATACTTTGAAAACCTGTACTCCACAAAGCTCGAAAATTTAAAGGAAATGTACAATTTTCTGGATATCACTTGCCAAAATTAAATGAAGAACAGATAAACAATTTAAACAGACCCCTAAGGAAATAGAAGCAGTCATCAAGTCTCACAACCAAAAAAAGCCCAGGGCTAGATGGCCTCAGTGCAGAATTCTACCAGAAATTCAAAGAACAGATAATACCAATTCTCCTAAAATTATTTCACACAATATAAGCACAAGGGCCATTGCCAAACTATTTTTACCAGGCTTCAATAACCCTGACACAGAAACCACACAAAGACACAACTACGAAAGAGAACTTCAGACTAATATCTTCATGAACAAAATACTCAATAAAATACTGGAAATAGAATCCAAGAACACATCAGAAAAATCATCCACCATGATCAAATAGGCTTCATCCCAGGGATGCAAGGATAGTTCAACATATGAAAATCCATCAATGTAATCCACCATATAAACAAATTGAGAAACAAAAATCACCTGATCATCTCACTAGATGCTGAAAAATCCTTCAATAAAATCCAACACCCCTTTATGATAAAGGTCTTGGAGAGATCAGGGTTAACAGGAATATGCCTAAACATAAAAAAGCTATATACAGCAAACAAACAGCCAACATCAAACTAAATGGAGAGAAACTCAACTTGATTACTCTAAAATCAGGAACAAGACAAGGCTGCCCCCTCTCTCCATACCTCTTCAATATTTTATTAGAATTTCTAGTTAGATTGATAAGACAACAAAAGGAGATCAAGGGAATACAAATCAGAAAAGAAGTCTGACTTTCACTATTTACAGATGATATGATAGTTTTCATAAGTGACCCCCAGAAAAGCCTTTACCAGGGAACTCTTCAGCTGATAAACACCTTCAGCAAAGTGGCAGATTAACTCAAGAAAATCAGTAGCCTTATATACAAATGATAAATGGGCTGAGAAAATAATCAGAGAAATATCATCCTTTACAATAGCCACAAACAACATAAAATACTTTGGAGGTAATGCTAACCAAACAAGTGAAAGACCTGTATTTCAAAAACTTTAAAGTCTTTAAAGAAAGAAATTAAATAAGATGCCAGAAAATGGAAAGAACTCCCACAATCTTAGAAGGCAGGATCAACGTAGTAAAAATGACAATCATGCCAAAAGAAATCTACAGATTCATTGAAATCCCAGCACAATTCTTCACAGACCTTGAAAGAACAATTCTCAACTTTATATGGAAAGACAAAAGACCCAGGATAGACAAAACAACCCTGTTCAACAAGGCAATGTCCGGAGGCATCGCCATCCCTGACTTCAAGCTATATTATAGAACTATAGTCCTGAAAACAGCCTGGTATTAGCACAAAAAATAGACGGTAGACCAATGGAATCAAATTGAACACCCTGATATTAGTGGATAGAGGTACAAACAGCTGATTTTTGACAAAGAAGCTAAAATTAGACAATGGAAAAAAGAAAGCATCTTCAAAAAACAGTGCTGGCATAACTGGATGGTGGCGTGTAGAAGATTACAGCTAGATTCATGTCTATCGACATGAACAAAACTTAAGTCCAAATGGATCAAAGACCTCAGCATAAATCCAGTCACACTGAAACTCTTAGAAGAGAAAGTGGGAGGTACCCTTGAACAAATTGATACAGGAGACCACTTCCTGAACATAACACCGGTAGCACAGACACTGAGATCCACAATTAATAAATGGGACCTTCTGAAACTGAGAAGCTTCTGCAAGGCAAAGGACACAGTCAGCAAAACAAAAAGGCAGCCCACAGAATGGAAAAGCATATTCACTACCCCACATCTGACAGAGGACTGATCTCCAAAATTTACAAAGAACACAAGAAGCAAGTTTCCAAAACAACGAAGGATCCAATTAAAAAGTGGTGTACAGAACTAAATAGATAATTATCAATAAAGGAGTCTAAAATGGCTGAGAGGCACTTAAGAAAGTGCTCAACATCCTTAGCCATTAGGGAAATGTAAATCAAACCAATTCTGAGATACCATATTACTCCTGTCAGAATGGCTAAAATCAAAAACTCCAATGACAGTTTATGCTGGAGAGGATGTGGAGAAAATGGAACACTCCTCCACTGCTGGTGGGAGTGCAGACTTATACAGTTACTTTGGAAATCAGTATGGAGATTCCTTAGGAAAATGGGAATCAGTCTACCACAAAACCCAGCAATTCCACTCTTACACATATACCCAAAAGATGCACAGTCATACAACAAGTACGTCTGCTCCACTATGTTCATAGCAGCATTACTTGTAATAACCAGAACCTGGAAGCAACCTAGATGCCCCTCAGCTGAAGAGTGGATAGAAAAAATGTGGTACATTTACACAACTCAGCAGAAAAAATGGAATCTTGAAATTTTCAGGCAAATGGATGGCACTAGAAGAAACCATCCTGAGTGAGGTAACCCAGTCACAAAAAAGAAAAGCATGGTATGTACTCACTCATATATGGATTTTAGACATGGAGCAGGGAATTTCTAGCCTACAATCCTACCGCCAGAGAGTCTGGGAAACAGGGATGACCCTAAGAGAGATATGCATGGTACCCCAGAGATGGGGAATGGGTCAGTATCTCATGAGTGTTTTCAGAGAATGGAAGGAGGGGAGAGGGAGCTGGGAAAAAGAGAGGGGGAGAAGCAGAGGGTAGAGGAGAACATGGGGGAGCAGGAAGGTTGAGTTGGGAAAGGATAGAGAAAAGCAGGATGAGAGATACCATAATATGGGGAGTCATTATAGGTTTGAGGAGAGCTCTGGCACTAGTGAGATTTCCAGAGATCTACAAGGGAGATATCAACTGGAAAACTAAGCAATAGTGGAAAGACTACCTTAAATGCCCTTCCCTGATAATGAATTTGATGACTGCCTTATATGCCATCCTAGAGCCTTCATTCAGTGGCTGATGGAAGTAGAGGTAGACACCTACAGTTAAACACTGAACTGAACTCCTGGGACCCAGTTGTAGAGAAGGAGTGATGAGCAAAGGGGTCAAGATTGGGCTGGTGAAACCCACAGAGACAGCTGACCTGAACAAGGAGGAGCTCTTGGACCCCAGACTGATACAGAACCCCTGAACAGAGGTATCAGTGAGGAGGCCTTGGCACTCTATGGGGCCTTGGGTAGTAGATCAGTATTTATCTGTGGCATACGAATGGACTTTGGGAGCCCATTCCATTTCAGTGGATGCTCTCTCAGCCTGGACACATGTGGGAGGGACTAGACCCTGCCCTGGATGAAATGACTGACTCTGGAGATTCCCCCATGGAGGCCTTCACCCTCCCTGGGGAGAGGAGTGGGGATTGAGTGGGGGGATTGGGAAGGTTGGTGGGACCTGGGGAGGAGGGGAGGGAGAAGTGCCTGGGATTGACGTGTGAAGCAAGCTTGTTTCTAATTTAAATGAAAAAAAGAAAAAAATTCATGGGTGTATGGCACTGGCTGGGAAGTTCAGAACTGTATGTTCCAAATGGTCTATGTGAGTAATTCATCCAACAGCCACTAGGGGCATCTATATGGCAAATGGAGTGTAGTTTCTATAGCCCAGAGGCTTCCCCCTGTGCAGTTGAAAAGAAATGCCTTAATTAAATTAAACAATGTGGTGGTGGAGGGTTGGGGGTGTGTATGTGGGTGCATGTGTGAATGTTATGAACATTCTAAAACACTAAAATAGCCTTGAGCACAAACATTCTAAAAACATTGAAACAGTCCTTTGGGACAAAGGCTTGAGAAATAAAAATGTAGACCTTGGTTTTCAGTGTCCTCTTGTGTAAGTTCCTGCTACACTGGTGTACACAGCTGTGCATTTTAACTCTTCCTTAGAGACATGATGGGTGTGGAGATGGTTTACAGTCTCTCTGTAGGGTGTTCAAAGCCTCACAGTCCCTCTGCCTCTCAAGAGCTACATCTGATGCCCACAAGTGGGACACGTCAAATAACATAGTTCCTTTTCTGCTCAGATAGTGCAAAGGCAATTTCACTTTAGAGAGCGGACACAAAAGGAGGATAATTTGTCTTTGTTATTGTTCCACATTTCATCTCAAGGCCCCCAACCTCGCTAGTGTTTACTTTGTTCAATTTTGCCTCCAGTGTGTATGTGTATGGAATTTGCAAAGTATTATAGTTCAGCCTTTGGTGGGTTGATGACTTGTAGGACATCGTTGGCACACAAGACTTTCAGCGATGGAGGATGTATGTCTCCACCCATTTCACTTTGTTCCGATTATAAGTCGGTTTTCCTTGTTTTGGTTTGAGGCATTTTCCATCCTCACTGTGCTTAAAATCTGCAATATCCCCCATGGGCTTATGCTTTGCATGTGTGTTTTCTAGATAGCAATGTCATGTGAGGCAGCTATGAAGTCTTTGGGAGTGGGGCCCAGCTGTCAGAGTGCTTCCTTAATGGTGGTCTTTAGAAAGTCATCCCATCTATGATTCTCATCACACTCTCTGTTTCCTTGTCTTCTGTGATGTGAACAGCCTTCACCACTTTTTCCTGCTGCCACAGACCAGGCTTCTCTGCCATGGCTTCCCCCTCTGTGGCTAAAATTGATGGCCAAAATCTTTGACCTCTTAAACTGTTTCTGTCAGGCACTCAGTCCCAACAGTTTGAAAGGAACCAATCCATTCTGCATGCATTTTAGCATCTTGCCTCTTTGGTAACTGGCATCTTTGTCAAGTCTTCCTGGAGAGTTAAAGGGACTTGAATAGACAAGCACCGCTAAAGCCATCTCCCTGTGACAGTGGCTTTGTTCCCTGAAGACATTGTGAGCAGAAATGACAGGAAGGCACAGAGACAGAGATCTAAGCAGGAGCAATTGGGACTAGAGAAGCCAGCAATTCTCTAAAGCAGTCGATCCAGAGTCTGTTTGGAAGACTCAAGGTCTTCAGCCCCTCCCATCCCCAAAGGGTAAAGCTGTCACGTTCATTTTCTCTGACTGGGTTGTTCAATTCTTTGTCCATCCCAGTGAACAAGTTCAGTGGTCCTCTAGATGACCTCCAGACTCTAGTGACATCCCCTTATCCTGCTAACTTAACTTTTAAGTTTTTCCCATTCTCCATTGACTGACATAGTGGAGAGTAATGACTGAGGAAGAAATCCACAACATACCTCTAAGAACTCCAAAGAGTAAGTATTCATTGTAAAATTCTAGGCACAGTCTTAGAGAGGGGAGCCTAGTCTTTGGTCATCCATTAGACTTAGAGGATGCCTTCTTACCCTTTTTTTTTGTCTCATGCTACTAAGTAAGCACTGCTTTCCATGTTACTTTAGCATAGCCAGTGTTCCAAAGGTTAAATACACTCAAGTGTACAAAACCAACATTTTACCTGGAGTGAGTTAGTGTTTCTTTAAAATCTCGTTTCCTCGAAAGGCACCGATGTTTGTTTCTAGTGACTGCTGCTTGAAGCCATGACAGTCTCTATTGGTATCAGACTATTCTTATCGCGTCACCATTACAGGGTTCTCTAGGAAAAAAACTATATGTACCACAGTAGCTTACCTCTAAACAGTCCATTAATACTGTCAGGGAGCGCTTCACAAGTCCTCTTTGCACCTTCTGGATTAAAGCACTGGAGAGTAGGAATTACTCACATTTGCAATTAATTTTGGTTTAGAGCACATTAAATAATAACCCAGACCAAAACTGTAATAGGGTGTACACATAGTCATGAAAGTGTTTGTTCTTTAGAAGACTTAAATGATTTTTGATGGTTTAAAGGCAAATTAAAGGCATGATTAACCCTGCGAGGGCTGAGTGTGCTCAGCACCATGCAGATCTTATCACAGCCTTCTGCTTAGTCAACTGCAAACCTGTATTTTGAAGATACAGGGAACTCTAAAATAATTTCTGTGAATTAATCAACTAAATAAGAGGTAGTCATTGAGGACCATGAATGGTGATAGAGTGAGGGGTGAAAAAGACCCCTGTGTGTCCTGTTCCTTGCAGGATAATATACAGCAGTGGTGATGTGCAACTCTCTATGTAAGAGGACAGAGCCGGGTATAAAATAATGCAGTCAGTATTAGTGACACTATGTGATATTAACACACTGTGGAGTCCTGACTCCACAACCAATCTCCCAACATCAGCAACTATCCCAGAAGCTCCACAGTTAGTGGCACGCAGAAAGATACAGACTGCACACATGGTAGTAGTTGCTAGATGCCAAGTACATGTTAGGCGCAACTAGTTTTATGAATTGTTAAATGAATGCACATTAAATAAGCCTGTGGTATCCCAAATCCAGTGTTCTAGATCTATACACATCATACTTCCATTGGCCTCTCCCCATTCTAGTGAATTTTGTCCTTTTACTGTTTCACAAATGTATACTATGTGTTCTGGTTCCTCTCCTCTTACCTTCTCCTATTTCCCTCCCATCCCTACCAGTCCCCATTCCTTCTTAGACGTCTTTACCCACTATTTACTCATTTGAGTTTTGTTCAGTGTCCCACAGAGTTTATTAGGGTCATCTGAATGAGCATGAGCTTGGAAGTATCAGGGCTCACCAGTGGGTATACAACTGGATATTAAGCTTCCCTCATCTCCTAGAATCTATTGGTGGCAAATAAGTCAGCTATCTTGTCCTGTGCTTTTCACATGTTCTTTCAAACACAAAATGCCCACATTCCATTAGAACTTAACCAGGTCACAGCCACCCAGACAAAAGGAAGCTCCCTTTTATTCTAGGGTCTTTGGGCATTCTAGTGCTGAAAGCTATTTCCTTCTTCTAACGTTCTGTCAATCAACTGTAGGATGTACTGCACTCAAGAGTAACTAGTAAGATGAAAAAAATATACCCCTATCTTTAAGATATCCAAATCTGTTCAGGCAGTATTATACAGAAGTGGGTCCTTGGAGTGGGACAAAGCAAATCTAAGGACAGATTTAGAAAATGTAGGATGGGTCCAGGGGCAGGTCTAGAGCAATGCTAGTTAGATAACGCTATTTACTAACATCTTATTCACCTGCGATTCTTTGTATCTGTAGCTTGCATTGTGATGTAGCATGTAGCTAACCATAATTGGTAATCGCAGGGATGTTAACTGTCGAAGTCAATTAAGATAGTAATTGCTAAGGAAGGGCTACAGTGGAAAATGAAGCTCTGGTTCTTGTAAGATTATATCAAATACTTTGCACGGTTTTGAGGAAAAGCAGTGAGTGTAGGACACTTGGCAAGAAAGACTACTCAAGTGAAAAATCAGTTTGCCCAAGACCTCAAAACCTTTTTGACACTGTGAGGACACGGCTTCATACAATCAGAGTTTCTCTCAGGCATGACTTAAGGGTAGGGAAGTGTTGTGAGTGTTGTTGTCAACTATCTGTCACCCTGTAAAGCCTACAATGTGTCATGAAGACTCTAGGCAGGCTTAAGGGAAATAAACCATGTTTTCACAAAGAGCGTGATGGACAATCTGAGTGTACAAGAATTCAGACACCAGTGTCTGGGTCAGGAATCATCTGGAATGCTTCGTGTTGCTTGGCCCTTGTCCTGGCTTCCATCTGAGCCACTGGGACAGATGCCTTTGTGGCTTCTGAGAGAGCAAACAAGGTAGGACAGAACAGGCAGTGTCTGTGGACAATCTGCTCTCCTGTTCCACGGCGCCACTAACAGAAAGGGACATAACATTGGGAGGTGTTAAAGAGGATGATCTCAATATTATGTTACAGGATTCATTAGGAGTGGTCAAGTTATAGTAAAATCTGCACTGAGAGCATGTCCCCTGTCATCATCCCTTCCCCTTCTGCAGATTTACAGTGTTTCAGGCAGAGTTCCGCCAAATCTTCCTCCTAGCCAGGAAGAAATGCAGATTCTCAGAGTTGGTGCCCTCCAGAGTCAAGACCGCCTTTAGACCCAAACTGTATTTTCCTAAATCAGTGTTTCAATTCAATCCGTCCTCCTCCAGGGTCCTACACTTCTTTATTATATTGCCTAAACAGATATGGAATGCAAAAGGGCAAGGGCCTGTTTTATCCATCTTTCCAGTTACTTTAGAGTATAATGCATCCTGTAGTTGATTGACACAATAGCAAAAGGCGGATTCGCTAGCTTCCCATTGGCCTTTTCATTGCAAAACATTTTTAAGTTGAGAAGTATAAATAAACTATAGGAACTGTTAATATGGAGGGGGTCAAAGAGATGACTGCGTGGGTAAAGTCCTTGCAGCACCAGCTTGAGGACATGGGTTCAATCCCCTGCACACACATAAAAGCCAGATGCAGCAGAACATCCTAGAACTGCAGGGCCATAGAGGCAGAAACAAAAGTATTCCTGAATTTTGTTGGCTAGCCAGTCTAGCCAAACCAGTGCGCTCCAGCCATGTGGGTCTGAGAAACCAACCCTGTCTCAAAAAATAAGTGGGGAGTGACTAAGGAGGATACATGAAAAGGATCTCTGACCTCTGCAGGCACACACATACACACACCTCCATGCACATGTGCACACACCCGTATGAGCATTTGCATATAACACATATACAGCTATAACCTAGGTTTCAGGTGTGAGAGAAAGTACATGTTTTTTTCCTTTCTTTCTGATTCTGTATTATTTTGCTTAGTATAATAATTTCTGGTTCCATTTTTTCTTTGAATGGCATGATTTCATTCTCTGTGGCTGAATAAATGCCACTGAATATATGTCATGTTTTCTGTATCCCTTCATCTGCGATGGATACCTAAATTCATTTCATAATTTAACATTTGGTATTGCTGTAATAACATAATCAATCAGGTGTCTCTGTCCTGTGGTACTTAGAGTCCTTCAAATATATTCCTGGGAGTGTTAGGATTAGATCATACAGTAGTTCCGTTGTTTAATTTTCTAAGGAACCGCCATATTGGTTGCCATGGTGACTGTACTAATTTACATTCTCACCAGCAGTACATAGAGTTCCTTCCCTCTTGAACTCACCAGCCTCACTAACATTTGTTTTCCCTTTATTATTATTATATTATGTTATTACTATTATTTTACTCTTATTCAATTAAAATATAATCATGTTTCTGTTTCTTTAATGATAGCCATATGACTTTAGTGAGTTATATTCTTGGTGGGGATTATATTTGTATTTCTATAATGTCTCAAAATGTTTATCATTTTTACATGCATTTATTGGCCATTTATACATCTTTTGAGAAATGTCCATCCATTTCTTGTGCCTATTTGGTTGTACTATTCATGTTTTGGCATTTAATTTGTTGAGTTGCTTATATACCCTAGATATTAATCTCCTATCAATGTGTCGCTGGCACAGATTTTCTTCCAGTGAATAGACTGTGTCTTTGCTCAACTTTTTCTTTGCAGAAGCTTTTTGAATCCCTGTGATTCTATTTGTCAGTTCTTGCTATTATTTCATGTGCTATTAGAGTCCATTTCAGAATGCCCTTGCCTATGCTTACATCTGGAAATGTTTTACTCTATCAACTGTGACATAAGTTTCAGATCTTACATTAAGGTCTTTGTTCTGTTTTGAATAGATTTTTGTGCTGGATGAGATACAGGACCCAGTTTCACTTTTCTACACGTGTCTATCCAGCACCATTTGTTAAATAGACTCTTTGCTACAATGTATATTTTTAGCATGTTCTCTAAACACAAGATGGCTCTAGCTGAGTAGGTTAGATTGGGTCTTCTGTTCCGTTGATTTATGTTTTTATTACTATGATTCTGTAGTACAACTTGAAATCACATATTAGAGCTTTCTGCAATTTTCTTCTTTTGTTCTGGATTGCTCTGACTATGATATGTTGTTTTAATATCATTGGTAAATTTTTACAAACTTAACTTTTTGCTTAAAATTATGGTTTACAAGACTTATCTATTTTAACAATAAAATTAGATCTAGTTTATTCATCCAAACAGCAGAATAGTATTTTGTCATGACTGCTTCACAATTTGTTGATATATTACAAATATGGTACATATTCAAATTATATCTGGTTTTCAAAGCTGCCGTTATTTAATAAATGACCTTGAATGTAAGTGTGTGCAGACCAGAGTTCCTTTAACATTTATGCAGAAAAATCAGGTCTGTAGATTATACCAATGTACATTCCAACCAGCAGTGTGAATGAGCTTCCATTTTCTCATGTCTTCCCCAGGGTGTGATATTGTCTAATACAGTTTTGTGAGAGTTTCCTTTTTTTATACTATAGAGTCTGCTGGGAGTCTTTAACATTTGATCTTAAAAGATTATTCAATTTCTTTAACATACTGTGGATCAGTCATTAATGTTTCATTTCAACAGCCCTCTATTCATGTTTAAAAGAAAATGTAGCAACTCTAAATTGGTGTTCAACAGGTGACATTGTGTCTTATCCAGCTGGCTGCTTCATGTCAGTGCCTGGAGTTGAGCTTTCAAGTTCATGTCAAAGATTCAGAGGACACCTTGTCTCTTTTGGTATTCTTGAAAAAAAAGTGTGTACACTTTGTTTTTGTGTGTGTACCTGTGCACTGTGCCCATGGAGGCTGGAAAAGGGTGTTGGATCCCATGGAACTGGAGTCATAGGTGGTTATAAGCTACTATGTGGGTGCTGGGAATTGAATCTGGAACTTCTGGGATAATAGCCAGTGTTTTTAACTGCTGATGCATCTTTCAAGTCCCTTCTTCTCTTACTCTTGATCACATTCAGGCATCATATTCACTCTTTGGATCTATCCACTGCCCACCAAATAAAAATCCTTTAGACTTGCATTTCACAATTTCTCATGGAATTTCACAATAGTTTATATGATATTCTGGTCTCCAGCACTGCCTTCTAAAGATCTGTTTCATCCTTACAGCCTAAAGATAACCTTTCTTTCTTTCTTTCTTTCTTCTTCTTCTTTTGTGTGTGTGTGGGGGGGTGGGTGGGTGTGTGGGTGTATGGGTGTGTGTGTGTTTCAAGACAGGGTTTCTCTATTGAAACTGCTCTGGCTGTCCTGGAATTTGCCTTGTAGACCAGGCAGGCCTCGAACTCACAGAGATCAGCCTGCCTCTGTCTCCCAAGTGCTTGGAATAAAGGCGTGCACCACCACCACTCAGCTAAAAAATAATCTTTCTAGAACAAAACCATTCTCCTCAAAACGCTTTATCATTTCTCCCAGTAAAGTTCGAATGCTGTAGCATGGTTTTAGGTCTATGTATAAAACACCACCTCTTGGCTCATGACTACTGGGTTCCAAGCACATGGTACTGCTTTGGGAGGCTCTCAAAACTTTTGGGAATCCATATAACTGGGGGGAGGTAAGTTGAATGGGATGTCTTTGAAGCTTATCCCTTGTCTGTATCCATCACCTGCTTCAGTGTTTGCCACATACTGCATGTTTCCTCCACCATGATGTCTGTCAAGCATGTGGGACAAAGGACCATAGTCTCTGAAACTAAGAATGAAAATAAGTAAATATTACATAAATAAAATTAATTCTAAATAATTAATTAATAGATACAAAATAAATAATCCTTTCTTTGAGTGGGCCTTCTTAGGTATTGACAGCAACCTACACACACCATTTGTGAGTTCTTCACAATCTGAACTTTCAGCTTTTGGGACTAGTTGATGGGGGAACCTGGAGAAGTAGATTAGAGAAAACTCAGGATGCTATCTGCAGACCTTAATGGGAGCATCTGCTGGGAAGCAAGGAGATCAGAATGCTGACAGAAATGCGGACAGAAAAGGTCAGGCTTATAAAATGCCACGCGTAAATGAGGGTTGTGTTAGGAACTGGACCAGAGCCTGTGCCTGCTTAGTTCCGGCAGAGAACTTATCTCCATTTGTTCATGTAATGAGACTTGTCAAGAGACTAACTTTGAAAGTAAGCGACTAGCTCAAACCTGTAATCTCAGCCCATGACAAGTTGAGGAAGGAGAATTGCCCTGAATTTGTGTCCAGCCTGGATTACCTAGTGAGTTACAGGTCAGTTTGGGATACAGAATGAGAGCCTATCTCAAACAAACAAACAAAGAAGAAAACTACAACATTAGAAGTAATGATGGAGGAAACGTCAAGACGGTATGGCATTCAAGCCATTGCGTGCTTTGCTGTATTTTGAGGGGGAAGGCTTTAGCTTTTAGCTTACAGTCTATTCTGGAGGGCAGTCAGGGCAGAAATTCAAGGCGGGAACTGGAAGAAGAGGCCGGGCATGAACGCTGCTCTCTTGGTTGTTTCCTGTGGCTCACTCAGCTAGCTTTCTTATATACAAGCCAGGCCCACCTGCCCAGGGACAGTACAACCCTAGTGGACTAGACATACAAGAGATAGAAATCGAGTGGGAAAAGCAAGGGAACACGAATATGTGCGTGGATAGGAAGGGCTGAGGGGAATCTGGGAGGAGTTGGGGAAGAGGAAAACACACGATCACAATATTTTGTAAAAATAACTTCTAAAAATTAGTAGCATTACAATATGTAATATATTATTGTGCTATAGTTGTTACCTATGTCAAAGTTAGCTCCAATTATCAATTTGACATAAACCTAAAGTCACCTTGGAAGAGGGAATCTCAACTGAAGAATTTCCCAGATCAGATCATCCCATGGTCACATGTCTGAATCATTTTTTTTAAGTTGCTAATTGATGTGGCACGGCTGTTGCTGGCTGCTTTGAGCCTTGACTGTAGTGAGAATTGACAGCAGAGGAGAAAAAATATTGAGAAATGCCAAATACAAACTCATTTAAAGTTGTGTATAAGGAAGGCATGGTTGTTAAAGGCATTCACATTATTATAGAGAAACAACAGGCCAGTGAGATATCTCAGTAGGTAAACTCATTGCCAAGATCATTGCCAAGGAGTAATGATCTGAGTTCGGCATCTGGGACACACATGATAAAATGGAAGAAAAGAACTGACTCTTGCAAGTTGTCCCTTGACCCCCAACATGTGTGTTATGGCATGTGTGTGCCCACCCCCACACACACACACTGGTGATATCTTGATCAATTTGAAGGTGGAAACTTAACTCAGGAATTGCCTCCAGCAGATTGACTTGTGGCCATGTCTGTGCTGCATTTTCTTGGTCCCTACTTGATCCCTACTGTGGCAATACTCCTCTTGGGCAGGTGGACTTTCCTCCTAAAAGAAAGCAAGCTGAGCAACCTAGGTGAAGACACCTCTGTGGTCTTTGCTTCAGCTCCTGCCTTGACTTCCCATGACGATGACATTATTACCTTCTAGTGACATACAAGTCCTAGATGCTCCCATTATGCAAAGCTTCCTACACCTCTGCTCTTGTACATGGCATTTGCCAGGCTGCAAATTCCTCAACAAACTATTTCTTCAGCTTCTCCTACTCATTCTCCAGAAATCTGAGCAAAATTTCTCCATTGATATATCTTTTCTCACCCATATCCCACTGAAGGAGAATGAATGAGCCTTTTAATTCTACCCTGACACTGTTTAAACCTATTCATCTCATACCATAGTTGTTTCATTTTACACAGAATTTCCAGTCTAAGAATTTACTTTAAGACAATGTCATTTCTTGTTTGTTTTCATATCTCTGACTGTTATCACATAAGAGGATGCTGTTAGCAATTTCCTTAGAGATTGAAAGATTGAACCATTCCACCTGGCAGGGAAGCTCCCTATATTGGAAGATAAACAACTCAAAATAGCTCAGGAAGTCCCTGA
This sequence comes from Mesocricetus auratus, assembly GCF_017639785.1. Lineage (NCBI taxonomy): Eukaryota > Metazoa > Chordata > Mammalia > Rodentia > Cricetidae > Mesocricetus > Mesocricetus auratus. The sequence goes on along the minus strand of NW_024429222.1, from coordinate 5,154,132 downwards.
AACTGATCAGATTCACTAGGCCACTCTGTCCCAAGAATATGAAGTAAAGACTTTTGAAAGTCACTCTCAGAAAAACTAAGCTGCAGAGAAGATTCTGAGACATGACTGTTAGGGTCCTGAAGAAGTTCCACAAAAGGCCACCATCCACATATGCAATCATCAAGAGTATTTTATTATTCCAGCATGCTGGAGCCTGTTACCACACACAAAGGCAAGATGGTGAAAGACCCCAAGAAGGAGGTGGAGGCTCTTTTTAAGCCTAACTAAGGGGAGCATCTAAGGAACTTAAGTCATCTTAACTACAATTGATTTAAACAAATGGCAATCATATTAGCATGTTAGGGTTAGTTAGTGGGCCTGATCTGAGCTAGTCTTCTATTTTGGGGCAGGCCTATACAAATTCCCAGACCCTGGCCTTATTTGGTCATTACCTTAAGATACTGTGTGACTGGTCTGAGCTTGGTATGTGCAGTATGTGTAGTTTCCCCAGAAACCCTGCTGTCAGTGTTGCTGAAGACTGATTGTCCTTTATTCACTTCCAGGCTAGAATGAGGCCTAGTGTGGGCTAGTGAGGCCTAGTGGGGCTCGTGAAGCCTGGTGCTCTCAGAGACCTGGAAGAAGTAGAAACCAGCCAAGGTGCCTGGAAGAGGTTTAGACTAAGTCATTTGGAAAAGGCATTCTCCAAATTGTTGAGTTGTCTGTATGCTGTTCAGGATGCTCCAGGTTCCCAGCTTTTGGGAGCTGTCACTCATGTTGTAGTGGGCTTTGGTGATACAGCTGTCTTTGGGTAATTTATGCTCTTACAAGTAACCTCTAACCCATATTCCTGTAAGTAACCCCAATGAAACCCATTGGCTAAGGAAATTAGACTGTGGCAATATCCATATATTGGTCTGTCATGAGCTCCCCATCTGGGTTGACTAGACATGTGTGTTGAGTTTCCCCAGGAAATATCTTGTCACACAACAGAAGTATCCTTGAGATGAGAGGGTAGTACCATGTAATATTCCTTAATTTCGAAGTATTCTTCCCTCCTCAAGTTGTGGGCCTACATAGGAACAGGTCCTGTGTTCAGAAATCTAATATTTTGTCTTCATCATCTCACGTGAGGACAGGTATCCCTTGTTTCCTCTTCATGATGCCACAAACCCCCAGTTGCTGTGTTGATCTACTCCAAATGTACTACATCACATACATTTAACATGTTTTGGAACATGTTTCTTCTAAAGTATTTTCATTAGTTTTACAGCCTGCATGCATCATTGAAAAAAATGTAATCCAAATGTTTGACATTCATTTACACTTTGCTTTTTTTCTATAAAAAAGAAAAATGTAAATTGAGGTTCAAATGCCTTTGGGCTCTTTAATAAATACAACTTTCAAGTCGTTTTTATTTCCATGGAATTATTACAAAGGAAAATGTCTTTGAACAACAGAAGGTCATGGCTTAAACCCAAACTAAGTAAGTGGTATTTTAGTGGGTTCCAAACTTGATTAAAGCTCTTATCCCAGAGCTCTGAACCACAAAACCCCAGTTGCATTTGTTGCTTCATCTGTCAGAGGTATAAACAGAAGGTATTGACCTTCTATTTGTCTTTGCAGCTTTAACACACAATGTGTTCAAAGAAAGGATTCTGTATTTGAAATACGGATAACCAAGTTCTAGTTGATTCAGACTATATACACTCTACCAGTTGAGGACACCGAAGAAAGGAAGAATCGAGTGAGTGGATATGAAAAACAAATGGATCCAATGGGTGCCTGTTGTGGGAAGATGGATTAGTCAGCCGTTTTCCAGAGAATAGCTGCAGAAATTCCATTTGCTTTCAATGTTAAAGATTGAATCCGGAGCCTCACATGAAGTTGTCATGAGCTGTATCACGAAGCCACACCACCAACCCCCTACAGAAATGTCTTTGAAAATCATTTTTTTTGTCACCAAAAACATGGATAAAAATGTTTGATGCATTACTTTTTTATTGTAAAAATATTGCTCATTGGGAGTTAGTGAAACAAAATAGAGGAATATTAAATGATTACTGAAAATTTGTTGTGAGCACGTTGTGCCAGAAGCATAGATGGACATGTTGTGTCTTTCTACCAATGATAGAAATTACTCAATAACAAGAAAGTCACAAGACTCATTAGCTTCAATGAAAGCAATTGGCCATGAAATCTAAAATATACTGGTTGTCTGGTCAAGGTCAATGCAGGTGCTTTTATAGCATATTTTAAAAAGTATTCATTTTTATTTTATGTGTATGAGTGTTTTCCCTCCATGCATGTATGGAATTCAGAACTGGAGTGGTAGATGGTTGTGAGCCATCATCCCAGGAACTGAGCCCGTCTTCTGCAAGAGCCACAAATGCCTTTAGCCACTGAGCCCTCTCTCCACACACACACCCAGTTTGATTACCAATATTTCTCTCATCACACAGCACACAGTAAATGCATCTATATGTATATGTGTGGTTTATAGAGTAAATGTAAGTTTTGTAGTTTAAAATGTTGCAGAAGTGGGCTGAGAATGTACATTAATAGGATAGCAAACTAACCAGTGCCAGGAGCTGCTGGAATGAGGGTGTGGGAACCAAACTGTGGTGTTCATCTTGTGGGTAAAAGCCCAAGAGTAGGAAAGAGAGTGTTCGGGTCCAGGTTCAGATGGGTCAAAAATGATTGGATGTCCATCACTTTATGTGATGGCAGGACCTTGCTCCATCTAATCTGACACATAGCATGTGTCAATCACACACAGACAAGTAGGGGACTCTCTGGAGCTTTGGTATAGCTTGGTCTCCACCTTTGAGATGGCCTACTTGACTACCTGCCTATCTGTCTTTCTACTCTTCTCAGTCTTGTGTGTCTGATAAGTTCTTGGACCTAATTTTCCAGTTATGATTTTAATATATGAATGTGATCCTATAGTCTCAGCTCACCCACATAAATTTATGGAATGGCTCCCTTTGCTCCCAGGAATGAATGAGTCATTCATTTATCACTCTGTGCTGGATGAGCCTGAGAGATGATGTAGTTTGCAGGTCTGCTTGGACCCTACCATCTTCCTCCTTCAAATGGAGTCAAAGCTGTTTTTCTAAGATGGTGTCTCATCAAGCACAGTACCTACAGCAAAACTACTACTTCACACAATAAGGAATAATGTAGAGTAAGGCATGGTATGATCTAAATAGAATTAGAGGAAAATAAATAAAGAGCACCAATATTAACAAGTGGATAAAGCAAAGATGAAAGTATTTTTATTGTTGCAGGGATTGAGTTTCATCTTTTCAGTACATATCAAGGATAGTTCTGGGTAACTAAATTGAAGTTTTGGGGGGGTCAGAGAAACAGGAAAACTATTGGTTTTTATCATATATGTTCTGTTCTTGCATTTTTAAGTTGTATACATGTTTAGGCAATACTTAGAAGATATTCTTTCTTCAGTTACGTTTTATACACACAGACATCACACATTTGACACAAATATTTAAATAAATCTTAGAGAAAAGCAAAACTATTTCTTACAAAAGCAGGCAAGGTGTGGTAGAACTTCTGCCCTTAGTCTGCAACACAGAGTACAGCGAATCCAGGCTGCCTCCCACCAAAGCTTCTACTCCAGTAATGGTATCCTGGGAAATTTATTTGAACCCTCAGTTTCTCTATATAAAATTGGGAACAATAACCTACCTTTTTCAGCTATTATGAGAGCTCAGTTTTAGTACAAATAATGCATAAAGCTGAAGAGAACTTGCAACACGACTGACTCTCATTTTTATATCTAAGGTTATTGTTTATCACTATTATAATCATTATTAGTGTATAATAAAATCATTTACATCTTTAAACCTCTTTCAGATGGTTCATGTGGTAAAAATACTTATTGTCAAACATGACCTGAGATTGGTTCTCAAAACTAAAATGGTAGGAAATAACTGAGTCCCACAAGTTGTCCTCTGTCCTTCATATGTACACACACACACACACACACACACACACACACACACAAATAAAGAAATATTTTTAAAAATTAAGACTATTTAAAACTGATTTGGCCCTCAGCCTTACTTCAGGTTAGTTAACAGAAAATGTAATGTAAACAGAAGCTTCTAGCATTGTTTTGCTGATACATTCAAAAGGCATAGACCACTGTGAGTATAAACTAAGTGTGTTAGGACAGCTGGTTTTATCTGAACTGTTGACTCTACCTCCTGTCTACACCTCTGAATAAGAAGACAGTGCTACTTGGACATCCTAGCCCATACATAACACTTAGCTCGCTGTGCTTAGCTTTCCATAATCTTCTATAAGAGCTCCAATACCTGGTTTGGACTCCGGATTTCTGGTCTCCATCCCCATGTCCTGTGTGCCCATGGCTTAGTTCATTCCTAGAACAGGCATTTCCAGAACTTGAAAAAGCTAAAGTGTTCTCCTGACCCCAACACAATTTCTTGGGTCTGGGAAGGAATAATTCCTGGAAGTGCTTGAGGGGAGAGAAATGAAGGAGCAGCTTTCCATTCTCCTTGAATTGCAAACTCGCATTAAAAAACATTAGGGATAATAAACTGGAAATTCAATTACCAGGCTGGAAGCCAGAACCTTGCACACTCGGTTTGGATTTGCATCTTAACTTACAGCTTCTTCTTGCCAGTGTTACTTACAATTCAGACCTTTGCTCATGGTATAAATAATGCACATGGTGTACACATGATTTCTCACTGGACACTTCCTCATCAACCTGCTCAAATGAAGATCTTGGGTATGAGTTTAAATTAAATTTTATTTTTATGTTTTTCATTTTTTTGAACTTTGGAAACTCAAAGAACTACAAGACAAGGATTCCAGATTCTGACACAATGATGAACATCTTCTCTTGAGTACCAATCCCAATCTTTACTGGCTGGCTCTGATTTGTGCACAGTACTCTCATGTGGAGATCCTAGCCACCTGCACCCATGAAGGTGAATTCCAAACATGTAGACTTGTGAAAAATAAGCTGCAACCTTTTCCCAAAAGCAATTGTAAGATTATGAAATTTTGGCTCGGTTTGGGTTGAACAACAAAGTTTTCAAATATGAATATGTGGACCAGGTATCCAGTAAATAACCCTCAAGATGGATCTCCCCAGTCCCTGAAGAGTGACATGCCTTTGGCTTAAAGGTGACAGGCAGTACCCTATGTGGGGGGTTGAATTGTTTAAACACTGTGTCTTATTTCTCACTTCTGTAAAACCAAGATGAAGATGAATGCCTACCGTCTACGACCATGTAATGACTAAGAGGTTGATACTGCTCATAAACCTTTCAGTGTCATGCTTGCAATGTTAAGACTCAGTAAGTGTTTATTCTTTTGATCAGGTGGGCTCATAAAAGGCCCTCAGGAAATCACTGTGTTTTTCTTGGGATGGAGAGAGCTGTGGCTTCCCTGTGAAAGCCTCCAGGACCTCAGCAGTTGTGACTCTCAGTCTTGGACACATGTTGCTATCACCAGGTGTCAAAGGAGAATTTTCAAAACTTAAAAACTTGAATCTGATACAAATGTACAGTGAGCACTTGCCAAAGGCCTGTTTGATCCATTTAATGAGTGAACTGGCAGGACACATCAAACTGCTTCAAAGAGAATTCAAAGCACAAGTTCATAGAGACCTAGAAAAGGAAGCTGGAATAAGCTAGCTAGATATGATAGAAAACTAGATCTTACTACAGGAAAAAGCCCCACAAACTATAATAGAAATGGATGCTTTCCCAAGATGCCTTCCCAAATCTGGAACAGAACAGACTTCTCCAGTTAGCATTCCCTAATGGCCGCACACACTCATAGCTCAATCTTCCACCCTGTGGACCTTCTGATGTTATTAAATATATTCCTTTCCCACCTGCTCTAGAGAAGTTCTTCCTACCCATCACACCCTTCTTTTTCTCCATTGGGAGGAGAAAGAAGAACCAGCAATTTAAAAACTCTATGGGAGGGGGACATAATGTTTCTAAATGACAAGGTTAAAAACAACTCTTTCCAGTGTTTGACTGTCTTAAATTCAGTGCTGTCATATCAACCCAACTTCTTTCACACATCTTCTCAAGATATTGCTTCCTTCCTGGTATCAATTCTGTAGCCAGCAAGGCTGATGGTTTAGGTGTAGGATCCTCAGCCTTCATTTTCACCAGAGACCCATTAATCCTCTTTATTTCAGTCTCTGCACCCTCTTTGATTTTGTCTGGATAGCCTGCAATAAAAAATATCTTCCTCAGATTATTTTGGAGAGGAGGCTGACTGATGTGGGAAAATTATGCCAATAATATCTTGGGTTCAAGATGAGATTCTGAGCTCATGGACATGAGCTAAGACTTAAGCAAAAATAGAATAATCACCGAACCTCTCCAGTCGAGACACGGTGAGAAGAAAGACAAGAAGGAGCAAAGAAGAGAAGAAGAGGCAGTGGGATGGGGAAGAGCTTGGTTCTCCCAGAGAAAGAGCTGGGACAAACAGCCAGGGGAAGAGGAGCGCCAAGAATAGGAGACACCAGCCGGGAGGTTGTGGTGCAAGCCTTTAATCCCAGTACTCGGGAGGCAGAGGCAGGCAGATCTCTGTGAGTTCGAAACCAGTCTGGTCTACAAGAGCTAGTTCCAAGATAGCCACCAAAGCCATAGAGAAACCCTGTCTCAAAAAACAAAACAAACAAAAAAAAAAGAATAAAGAAAGAAAAAGAATGTGAGAGACCAAGCTGTAGCCGTTGGCATAATTGTGCCATGAGCCTCACCTCCCTGCATCCCTGACTTCAGTGAAGTCAGCCTTACACTTGCATGTCTAAGGCAAATACATGTGCATGTTTAAATGATAAAGTAGAGCCTAAAGGTAACAGAGTGAATATACATGGATGCAACCGCCGCAGCCAGGGGAGAACTGTTTGTAGGAATCTTGGAGAGGACTCTAAGTGACTGAAGTTGGGGGATGGGCTTCAAAGTTGTCTCACAGGTCTCACAAGTAGGGTTCCATTGAGCTAACATTTTCTACAGGATGTAGTGGAAGGATGGGGAAAGTTGTGGTTGTCACCACACACTGTGTGGTCTTCAGACTGATGAGAAATACCTTACTGAAAGGTCAGTTATATCACAGAGATGAGCATATCCGAAGAGCCAGAGCTTCTCATCAGGGGCACTATAGGCACAGAGTAAGAATAACTTCAAGACAGAAGGTATCTCTTCTTGTTAGGGAAACTGGGGGCCACGCAGAGCAGATGGAGATAAAGGAACTATAAAAATGATTCCCTTTGACTAAATGGGATGGAATTGTCATATCTTTAAATATATTCATAATACTTAAGATAACATTATATAACTAATAGTTACTTTTATCACCTTGTAGTATTTTAAATGTAATTGGCCCCCATAACTCATAGGGAATAGCAGTATTAGGAGGTGTGGCTTTGTTGGAGCAGCTCTGGTCTTGTTGGAGAGACTATGCTATTGTAGGGTGGGCTTTGAGGTCTCCTTTGCTCACGATTTGCTCAGTGTGATACTCAGACCACTTCATGTTGCCTGAAAGTCAAGATGCAGGACTCTCAGCAACTTCTCCAGCACCGTGTCTGCCTGCACGCTGCGTTGTCACATCAGGAATGATAATGGACTAAACCTCTAAAAGTGTAAGCCAGCCCCAACTAAATATTTTTCCTTTATGTGAGTTGCTGTGGTCATAGTGTCTCCTCACAGCAATAGAAACCCTAACGAAGGCACACCTGTATGACTAAAAACTTGGTAGAATCAACTTAAAAGAGAAGGGATTTATTTGGGTTCATGGTTCAATCCACAGTTGCTTGGCCCTATGAGCCTGGGAAAATCATGGTGGTGAGAACATGTGGAGGAGAGCTGTGCACTTCATGTTATGTGGGGGATACTTTCAAGGACCCACCTCTAATGACCAATTTCTTCCAGCCCAATGTCTAAGAATACTTCAGTCCCCAAGGGTAGTACTTTCAGCTGGAGAATAGTCCATATTTGATCTATAGCATCTTAGAATGTTTCTGTATTTTCTGTTCTAAGACAGACCCTGGAGCCCCTCACTTCCTGATTTCTGCCACTGTAGATTAGCTTGTATGTGATGAGTGGTGTTGACTTGTATCACCTCACGTAATCATTGTGAAGACCCTTGCTGCAAACTCAGCTGATATGGACAGACAAAGATATGCTCTCAGTTCAGTGAGTGATTTATTGTGTATTAAACCACTAGCAAAGGACAAATCCAGAACCTGAAGTCATGGACAGTTCCAAACCCCCAACTCTTATCTAATCCACACAGGAGCAACAGAAGCAAGAGGAAGGATGTAGACTTGTATAGGCAATAGTGTGCACCAGGCTGCTACATAAGCTACATGAGAAAGTGCTAAGTTGAAATCTTATGGAGTTTTTCAGGTCTTTTTCCCTCTAATCCTTTCACATTTCAATTATTCTGACCCCTGAATCTACGACTAAGATGTCTCCTAAGTGTTTTTATTTTTTTCATGTCAAAGAGTATCCTATTTATGAGGCTAACTCCCGAGTGGCTCTGAGAAACATTAAGTGTTGACTGTATCTGCTAATAATTATACATACACATGTACACATTTGCACAAAAATAAATACACAGGGTACACACGGGCATCTGTGCTGAAGTATGTAGCTAAGTGTCAGCACATTATCAGATTTAAATTAGCTGCCTGACTCTATTAATAGCTCCGATTTTCCCGTTTCTAAAATAAAAGATCCCAGAACAGCTGGACTGAAATGCAAAACAGAACGGAGGAATACAACCCTGTGAGCAATAGTAGTCTGTCTTTAACAGCTAAATAAAGTTTGTAGCTTCATAGATTTGTGCAGATGCCTATAAAAGAACCCTTGAAATGTTAAGTGCTTTTTAAAATCAGCATCATCTCTACATGGTGAAAGGGGCTGATGATGCCTTATCAATCATGAGGTTTGCAAAAGCCATTTGATACCCACTAAGGTTTGAAAACAAGGCTTAGTTCGGGATCAGAGAGTGCTCATTGTTGGCCTCCAGTCTTCATAATTGAACAGCATCAAGATCCCCACCCACCCATCTATCCACATCTCTCTCTTCTCAGGTGGTTATTTCCAGATACTAGTCATGGAGATCCTTAAAATTCAATGCCTTTTGCAGTCCAGTCTAATATCCATTCTACGTGGGGCGCCTGCTACCCTACCTCTCTTTCCTACACCAGCTGCTCCTTTCTCAGTGGTCCATGAACACAGAGTACACCATGCTTCACTTAGTCTTTTTCTACACCCATGGATCTTTTCTCCCTTTAGCTGACAAACTGTTACTTTCTCTTCAAAGCTCATCTCAAAGAGCTCCTTCAGGTGACATTCTCAAGGCAATCCTCCATGGCCTCTCTAACTGCTTAGAAAGAATAAATCATGCCCCCCTCACCCTTCTCATAACATTGTGCTCTTGATCTACGACAAGTGCACCATGTCTTCCTGGTGTTTCCCCTTGATTTCACGAGAGCTTCTAGCTGCATATAGCTTTAAAGTGTGACCTTTGGGGCCAGGAACGTTGGTTCTACTAAGACACCAGGACCTGTTCCATTCCACACTCTCAGTAACTCATTTTAACAACATCTCAGGGGATTTGCATATCATTAACATTCAAGAAAATCATCTCAGAGAACAGAGAACACAGCTCAGCTTCATAATCCTGTGCTCCCTCAGAGTACCAAGTATACCGTATATTAATTTAATAAACAGAGGCACAGAACCACCTGGCTAACACTGGATTAAGAGTCAAGAGTTAAAAGATGACTAGGAAGCAACACATGTAATGTGGGACTACTTACAAGGGTAGGTGGAACTTAGGAACTATTAGGAATAGGCCAGATCTACTGAAAATCTTAAAAACAACAAGAAATAATCCTGGGTCTCACTATTTTGCCCTGGCTGCTCTGAACTTCACTATGTAAACCATACTGGCCTTGAACTCACAGAGATCTACTAACCTCTGCTTCCTGAGTTCTAGGATAAAAGCCACCACATTTGACCCACATTGAAATCTGGGACTAAAGCCACCACATGTGGCCCCCTTGAAAGTTTTCAAAAAACTCTTAGGATCAAATGGGCCTAAAAAGCACAGAGCTGGAAAGAGCAGTTTTCTTCATGGTGGCATGATTCATATCATTTAGTTTTATCTTGTATCTCTATAAAGTATAGCATGCCCCAGATTCTTGAACCACAGAGTACTTATATTTAATTTTCTATTTGATTATTTATTTTTGTTTGTTGGTCTGAAACTGTGTAGTCGAGGATAGCTTCAAACCCATGATCTTCCTACTTCTGCCTCCTGAGTGCTGGAGTTACAGGTGTGCATCCAACCCAACAATGTACCTACATACATGTTGTGCGAATGTACGCATGTGTGCCACACTGTAGGTAAGAGTTTTGCAGAGCATGCATTGACAACCACTGGCATGACTGCTGGAGTTTGGATTTCCTTTATTTGGTTGATTTATGTTTCATCACTACTGAACATAAGAATCTGTCTTAATCCCATGGCCACTCAATCAGCATTTGTTAAAATATATCCCAGGTCTTCCTTTAAATGAGCAGAAAGCCATGGGAGATTGGTAAGTACCTGACTGACAACAAGCCAAGAGAGACTTACCACCATAGGTTAGAAACTTGAGTGGGCTTGTACTCCTGACTCAAGCATTAGATCTTCTGATTCTTGGCTTGTCATTTGCACCACTGGTCCCCAGCATTTAATCCATCTGCCAAACACAGTTGCTGGTGACAGTGTCTGTGGTTCCTGAACCTGGAAGAGTATGAGACTTCATAGATATTAGATACTACTATACAAGATTCTCTGTATATTAGAAAGGGAAAAATGATGTCTGAGAATTAGAATGATTTGACATATTAATATAATGTAGAGAAATGTCATCCCTAAAGCCTTGAGGTAGAAACAAAATCTTGAGAGGAGTCTCAGGTCTGAAAACCTTTCATCTGTAAAATGGGAACAATGACATCTACATCCCTCTGCAACTATTCATTCTGAACTTTGCTGAAACAAAGAGATTAGTCTTACTAATTTTTAAAAAACACAGGTACAGGAGACCACTTCCTGAACATAACTCCAGTAGCATAGACACTAAGATCGACAATTAAGAAATGGGAACTTCTGAAACTGAGAAGCTTCTGCAAGGCAAATGACACAGTTAGCAAAACAAAAAGGCAACCCACAGATTGGGAAAAGATATTCACTAACTCCACATTTGATAGAGGGCTGATCCCCAAAATTTACAAAGAACTTAAGAAGCAAGTCTCCAAAACACCAAAGGATCCAATTAAAAAATAGGGTACTGTCGCACCTGCTGTGCGGCCTGCATCCGAGAATGCAGCGAGGTGGTCGGGATAGATGACACAGAGACCGGTCGGTTGCTTTAAGAAAACTTTATGCTTCCCAAGTCAGCTTAGGAGGAGACCCCAGTCCGCTTAGGAGAGAGAAGTCTCAGGAGAAGTCTCCCCAAGAAAAAGGAGCTTCCCTTTTTAAGGACTTTTGCCATCCATTTACATACCATTCTTTCCTCCTGGCTGGTGGTCCAATCTCCGGCCCCAGAATCGGGGAGACACCATAGGGAAACAGGAAGAGGCATCTAGCCGTAGGGGGTGTGAAAGGCATGGGATTTCAGTGAGCAAGCCCTATCTGAGCCCTAAAGCACTGAATTGTTTTCAGTAAACATTACATAGATGCCTGCTCCCAGGCCGAAGGGGAAGTGGGTTTCTGCTCAAGGTCTGGTGTCCCCACAATTCACCCCTTTTTATTTTTAAATGAGGCACTCCTGTCTTAGGTCAAGTAGGGTCACCCTCCCTGGCCCGTCTTTGAACCTTGAACCCCTGTTAGGTGGGAGTGGGTCTTCCCCACAGGTTGCCCGTCTTTGAAGTAGCCCCACCCTTAAAATCATTTGTAATAAGGCTTTATGGCTATCGGGATTGCCAAGGGCTAAGGCACTTTGAACTCAGCATGAAGCCAGAATGCCTACTGCCACTGTTACCATTCCTAGGACCCCCACTGACATAGCGCCTCTCTGTCACCTGCCCATCCCCCGATCTGGGCCTTAGCATTCTACCACCAGCCTTTCTTTGCTACAAGGGTGATTTATAGTTACAATTTGAAGGTCAAAACAGTGATAAAGTTTACAATCATTTTAAGATCTACTTAGGAAAGCATTAGAGAGTGCACTTGCACAGATACATTAGGTACAATCATTGATGTTACACATGTAACATTATAAAAAATATGAACAAGAGGCTTGTTGCACTATTTACAGAGTACCAATTTGTTCCTGTGGTGATGTAGTCTGTCAATTTAATGTCAGTAGTATCAACCGAACATGTAACCCGAGTCAAAGTCTTTTTGTCGCACCAGGACAAACCACATTTCTCCAGAAAAACACACTGATTCCAGAAACAGGAACTACCGAGTCTGATATTTCAAGTGACCATGTCCTGTTCAAATACTGAAAAAAGGTTTTTGCCACTCATCACAGTCCATACCAATGTCTAAATGTTAAATGGGTCCTTTTTCCCCCAAAGGGAAAAGCTGGCAAAATGAATTCTGTTGTTTTAAGGTGTATCAAAGGCTAGCTGCTAATCTTCCAGTTTTGTTGGCTTTGGGATGAAAACTCACGGGTCCAGGAGGTTGATGTAGCAAGCCTGATGAGACACTGGAAATCTCGAACTGACTGTTTTATTTCTTTCTCGGGCTGTAGATTTGATGACATCAAGGGTCAGGAACACTGATTTAGGAGATCTTGAACTGGCTTGAGCAGGCTCCCATGGTATCAGGTCCAGTTTTCTCTGCTCCATGCATCTCACCAAATGTTGTGACAGCTACTGAAGCTTTATTCTTTTCCTGTAAGAAAACACAAACATGCCCTCGACCCCAAATTAGGGTCTTCTCTACTGTCTAGTGTATGGATGTTTCCATTTGGCCTGAGTAATAGTTATTTAACTTTCATTATGTCAGAATCTGTCTGAAGCAGATTCCTCACTGGCATTTATATTTTATAAATATTTAAATGAGGAGTGGATTATTTAATGAATCATGTGGAGACTGGGGACATTACTCCCTTTTATTTTTAAATTTTGTTTGAACTGTTGAAGTTGGACCATAACAGTAGAAGGATTTGTCTACCCTCCTTAGTCAACTATCTAGGTGAATTGGGATCACTATTTAAAGTATTAGTAGATGTCCTTTAAAAGGGACATAACCATTAAGTACCTTTGAGAATCATTTAAGGATTGTAAACTATACTATGTCCCAAATAGTCCTTTTTTTTTTTTAACCTGTAGCTCTCACTAGTTGACAAGGCCTCATTTGCATCTGAGCTGACACCTTTGGGGGTGGGGGCCTGCCAAAGGGGCAAGACAGTTCCCTGAAAAAACCTCTCTTTCTCTCTCTCTCTCTCTCTCTCTCTCTGACTGGCTCTGAGGGCTTAACTTGAATTTTTTTTGTTAAAATATTAACCGACTGACTGGATGTTTCTTTTGGCTATATCTAAATCGATTTAGGTAGTTTTTAACTGTTTGAAGGGATTTAAGTATCCCTTTAATCATATCCAAGGCAATTAGAACAGTTGCTTTTGTCAACATTCACGCATTTACATTTCACACTTCATACATACTGACGTGGCCACGTCCATATACACAGACCATGCATACATATCTCTCCTTGCCTTGGTTATGATTAGTTTGTTGAACTGAAACTTCTTTAACAGAACAACTCCAGTCAATCTTTTAATTAAAACTAAAGGTTGAAAAAGTCCTGTATGTCCCTCGTCATTTCTTCATTAGAGAAGTTTTGAGCTACACTCAGGGGCTACAGCCATACCCACTCCTTGTAATTCTGTAGATGCAAAGTGGAAAGGCCAGGCTTTTGCCAAAAGTTTTTAGAGATGACTCACAAAATTCAATAACCTACCCTATATAAATGTAACCAAACATTTTTATTTTATATACCTTTGTCTTTTTCTTTACTGAATACTAATACCTCATTTATTAACTGTTACCAGTTTATTTAATTTACCCATCTTTAATCTATCTTTCCATTGAGGATGACCCTCCAATCTACCCTCCAACTGAGGGCAACTTCTTATCTTAGGTTCCCTTTCTTTTTTGACCTTTGTTAGGTGAGGGCCTAGACATTTAATCCAATCCAACTTTCAACTGAGGGTTTAATCATGGAGATATTAAATATTTTTAATAAAGCAGAGATTCCCCTTTTAGGAGGGGGAAACTCAGACTCTCGTGTTGGCAGCAGCCACTCCCAATGTATTTATTAGTGTTATAAAGGCGATGAATGGGGAGCTGCAGTGACTAACTGGCATCAAAACGGTGGGAGGGGTTTTCCTCACCAGTGCCCATACTTCCCTTACCTGAGTTTGGCAATGTTTGGATCATTTTTATCATGGCGAGCATTCCTAGTGTCGGGAGCAGAGTCGGGGTCAACATGCCTGATGCACCGTTCGGGGACCCAAATAGGCTTCTCACTTCCTGGAGGGAAAACACAAACAGCCCCTCGGACCCTAGCTAGTAGGGGAGTGGGTGGCTGCCATTTTCCTGTAATCAAATCCTTCCATCTGACCCATCCCAAAGACTGGGAGGGTTTGTTCCAATGTCTCTCCATAGCAGACAAATTATTACTGTCTATGGTCAAAAAATTTAAAATATAAAGTATGGTGGATAACTGAATATTGGGGGAGGTAACAAACTCCCCCTTTTTTATTTTCTTAAAATACTGTTTGAGAGTGGTATGGGTGCGCTCCACAATAGCCTGTCCCGTGGGGTTGTGAGGAATACCAAAAGAATGGACAATGTGATGTTCCCTGCAAAAGGCAGCAGGGTACAGAACTAAATAGAGAATTCTCAGTAGAGGAGTCTAAAATGGCTGAGAGACACTTGATAAAGTGCTCAACATCCCTAGTAATCCAGGAAATGCAAATCAAAACAACTCTGAGGTACCATATTACTCCTGTCAGAATGGCTAACATCGAAAACACCAATGACAGTTTATGCTGGAGAGTATGTGGAGAAAGGGGAACACTCCTTCACTGCTGGTGGGAGTGCCAACTCATACAGCCACTTTGGAAATCAGTATTGAGATTCCTTGGGAAAATGGGAATCAGTCTACCACAAGACCCAGCAACTCCACTCTTAGGCATATACCCAAAAGATGCACATTCATATAACAAGGATGTCTGTTCCACTATGTTCATAGCAGCACTATTTGTAATAGCCAGAACCTGGAAGCCACCTAGATGCCCCTCAACCAAAGAGTGGATAGAGAAAATATGGTACATTTACACAATGGAGTACTATTCAGCAGAAAAAAACAATGGAATCTTGAAATTTTCAGGCAAATGGATGGCACTAGAAGAAACCATCCTGAGTGAGGTAACCCAGTCACAAAAAGAGAAACATGGTATGTACTCACTCATATATGGATTTTAGACATGAATCAGGGGAGTGCCAGCATACAATTCCACTGCCAAAGAGTCTGGGAAACAGAACCTTCAACCAATGACTGATGGAATCAGAGGCAGACTCCCACAGCAAAACACCGAACTGAACTCCTGGAATCCAGTGACAGAGAGGGAGGACTGATGAGCAAAGGGGTCAAGACTGGGCTTGTTTAGCCCATAGAAACAGTTGACCTGAACAAGGGGGAGCTCTTGGACCCCAGATTGGTGGCTGTGTGGACAGCATGGTACTGACCCAGTTCCCTTGAATGTGGGTGTCAGTGAGGAGGCCTAGGTAATCTACGGGGCTTTGGGTAGTATTTACCCCTGGCGTACAAATAGACTTTGAGTGCTCATCCCACAATGAGGGGATGCTCTCTCAGCCTGGACTCTTGTGGGAAGACCTAGGCCCTGCCCCGGATGAAATGACAGACTCTGGAGATCCACCATGGAGGGCCTCACCCTCCCTGGGTATCAGAGTGGAGATTGGGTGGGAGACCGGGGGGCCTGGTGGAGAGGGCGGGGGACAAAGGGAGGGAGAGGGAGCTGAAATTGACTTGTGAAACAAGCTTGTTTCTAACTTAAATAAAAAAAGGAAGAGAAAAATAGAGATCATAAAACTTACTCTAAAAAAATAAACAAAGATCCCCAATGACTGTTAAAAAAAAACAGTCTAGAAATTCAGAAAGTCTGTACCCAAAACAAAAGATGAGCATGGTTTACATTCCAAAGCACTGACATTATAATAAAGAGAAATACTTATATAGCCTGTGCTTTCCAAGACTCTCAGAGCTTCATGCTCACTGATGAATTGGAAGAGTTTTCGTTTTCTATGTGAGGGAACACAAGCCCAGTGGAAAGCTAGTTAACCCAAATCCTACCAATGTCTACAGAACCTGTTTTCCCCAGCTTGGCCTTTCAACTCATCCCCAGAGAGGCAAAGACAGAGCACTGGCCCTCCGGCCTGGCTGATAAAGCTTTATTTGCTGTGAAACATAGGATCTTATCTTGAGTGCTACACAAGTATATGATTTCCTAAAGCCTGAAGATGAACATAATTGGAAATGGCCACTGAGCATCAACACAACCGAAACACTGCCACTCTTAGAATAGCTTCTCAGTTTCCTGTGGTCAGCTGCTATCACTCCAACTGAGGGCTCAAAGCCAGCTGTTGGCTGGGGTTAATTACGAGGCATGTCTATTATGGACAGGTCAGGGCCATCCCAGGTCTTCAGTGTGCCTCTACATATAAACAGAGTCGATGCCTGCTACTCCTCCTCCATGTAAGGTTCATGTCTGCCTCTTAGTTCCTAACAACCAATTGCATACATTTCAAGCTCCATTTCCATCTCAACATCGTTATGTCCGGTACCACTGAGCCTTGCCCAGGCAGGGCCCATCCACCAAGCTTCCTGTTATCTCTCCCTTGGCCTCCCACATCAGAGGACTTGTAGCTCTTAGGATCTGCTAGGCATTAATATTCACTAACTTGCTCTAGGGAGCTACGCTTCGCAGAGCGCATTTTCACCTGAAAGGAGTTGTTTAATATAAACATTTGGTTAATATTCTGTACATTTGAAAGTATTTTATCAGCATCGGTGTAGGACCAAAAGTCATTTAAATTCAATGGGAACTGATTATACGCCAAGAGTTGGTCCTTTCCCAAGGAGTGTGTTTTCCTGCTAATATAATGTATACATTATAAAACTCACTTACACGGTTGATGGGAACATTTTGTGGACAGCAGCAGCCTGGCATTTCATCTGACTGCGTATTCATCAGCTCTGATGCTGTTGTCAAATGGGGAAATATTATGCAATATTGCTTTAAAAACTGTCTAAATATAATTATCAGCATCTCTGGAGTGATAATAATTATCATAACAAGAGCTCATCAGAGGAGACTCAGTCTGATGAGGAGCTTCTGCGACAAGCCCCTCCCACTTGCTGAGAAGGAGTCATAGTATCCGTTCCTTTCTGCCTTCCTCTGAAAACCTTGTGGAGCTGGTCCGAATTCCTTTACCCATGTTCCTACAAAACTCATTACCCCAAAAAGTCATTTGGCAGATAATTTAAGAAGAGGTGTTAAAAGGCCTGAGTGGGAAACAGTTGCCTAGCTGACCACTGAAAATTATCTAAGTACATTCCATACTTTTGAGTAAAGTCATCAGATAAGCAAACTATTGTTTGTTTCCATAGAGGGTCACTTTTGGATATTTTTTAAAAAGGTAGTGGGAATTGAATCCGGGCCATGTGTATGCTAGGCCTAACACTGAGCTACATTCCCAGCCCACAGATACTGACTTTTTGAAAGAACCATTTAAAATATTGATACCAAGGATTGAATTTGGGTGCACTCTATCACTGAGTCCCTCCCCCATCTCAGATAGTTTTTAATGGGAAATAAAATATAATGAACAAGAAAACAAGATAGATGATAAACAGATAGGTATATACACATATCTAATCTATATCTGTGCAGACATATTTGTTCAATCTAGTATTGACAAGTATTGGAGGAAAATTCTGTTTGTGGCTATTACATATCTCGTAGAGTGCCTGCCAGGTCAGAGTATTTGCACACCTTCATTTTCTTGAATAATGTCCTTTCCTGTTTAAAGTGGTATCACCAATTTTCATCTCTACTAGAAGTATATAGAGTGATGAATGCCCATAGCTCTAACTGTGCTTACTATTGCTAGACTTTCAAGTTGGAGCCAGTCTGGTGGACGTGTGGTGCTATTTTACTATAGTTTTACCGCATGCAAAAGGAGACTCCATGTGTTTTTGATTCACTGATACTCCACGAGAACTTCTCTGTGAATGCCTGTCCCAGCCCCTTCCCGTATGTGTAGTGGTTGTGTGAATGACTTGAGGCACTGATACAGTGCAGCAGCAGTTCTGTCGCTGTGTCTATGCAGAAAATACACAGCACTAGAACCTGGAGCTTTGAGGTTTAACCATGATCAAGATGTCACATCAGTGTAGACTGTCTCAAGGGAGCCTGCTATTTCTGGCATTGCTTTGGGTTTCCATAGGAAAGAAAATATGCATTATTCAGAAGGCTCACTGGAGGTAGAACATGGTATCTAGGCCCTTTCTTCACAGATGGGTGGCTTTGGAAGGACTCTGAATCTTTCAAGGATCATTTACATTTTGGTAGGGATTTCATAAAACCTACTGTAGAATTTCCAGAAAACAGAAAATTCCTACTTGAGCAAACAGCCAACTTCTTCACAGATACTGGAAAAATATCAAAAAGAAATCTCCTGGATATGCCAAACACTCATTCGTGTACTGACAACAAGGGCACATGAGTCTGAACCAGATGTACAACTTCATATCATCACATGGATTCAGACCATTAAAACGGCAGCACAGTACACTTCACGAAGAGAGATCTTAGGCAAGGACAGGCCCAATTCATCCTTTCCAGTGTTTCTTGAAGTGGTCTAAGTTATAAAACTCTAGAACACACTCAAGATTTATCTTCCACAATCTCATACATTATTTGATTCTGTTTTAACCAGATTTCACAGTCTTAAAGGGATCTATTGCCTTAGATCCAGCTTTAAAAGCTTATCAGTGACTCCAGTCACATCCTGGCCCCAACCCAGAGGAGGCATCCCTTCATGATTACACATGTGTTCCAATTGCTGTGCAAGCCAATTCTCAACTTTGAGACTGTTTAAATTAGGTTCTGGGGCTGCTGTGAAAAAGACTCTCAAAGACATGCGTAAGAGCCATGGAGGTGGTATGCATCTAATAGCATTCCAATAGCAGAGGGCCACAGGACACTTCAAAGCTAACAGGAACATTAGGACAGGCTCCTCTGTTCTCTCCTCTGCTCATGATGGAATCAGTTGACTCGAGGCTGAACATATGTCAGCTGCCATCATAACCCAGAAACCATTTCCCCTGCCATGGCAACAGTATAATCAATGCATACTTATGGCTGGGACTCAATAAATAGCACAGCATGTAATTTGGTGTATTTACTTGTTTGTTTCCTTGTTTTTCAGAAGCATTTGGAATAGCAGTAAACAATTAATACCTGTTCTTTCAACACACCTGTCAACTCTCCTAGGGTGTCTGGGCTTCCTAAGAACCTTGCTCTCCTCAAGTTAGTTACAAGGTCTTAATGCAGCCATGCCTCATCTCAAAATTTCAGGGATGCCATTCATCCTTGAAGACATTGGACCAATTCCATTTTCCCCCAAACATCTTTAGAACTGATTCATGCTATTATTCCTAGGTTTTATACGCATTGCCCCAGTGCATCTGACATTTGTAGACTAAATATTTTGGCTCCATAGTGACAGGAATACCAAGGCTTGCATTCTCCCTTATGTTTTAAGGGCAAATGTCTTAGTTTTGCTTCATTGTTCTTCTTGGTGGTTAGTTCTGTCCTTGCTCAGCCCTGGGGGCAGGGGGTGACTGCATCTTACTGTCTATATCAAAGTAGTACTGTCATATAAACTGTTGGGGGGAGAAAAAAAAGATATTTTCTGTGAGCAATCATTGCCAGAGGCCTTACTTCAGACTTCACGTATCTTCCAAGAAAAGCCATGCTGAAGAATGGAAAAGACAGGGAGTGGGAGTCATAGAAGTGTGGTTCCCATTTCTGCCTTCGAGAAGCTTGCTGCTCCTCCCACAGGCCAGGTAGCATAGTGTGCTCCAGTCCCTGTCTGTGCCTCTTTGCACCATGCAAGCCCAAGCCCGTTAATCAATTTAGTTTCAGATGCCACTGCTCTGCAGACAGATCTGGTTCTTGCTTTTTGTTTGTGGTACAAGTGACAAACACGAGGGCATTTTCAAGATGTGAAATTAATGATGCGAAGTTGTAAAAAGGAGATGACTTCTCTCTGTCAAGCCCTGGGAATGTGACAGCAGAGATGGCTCTGACAAAGAGCTGCACATGCCCCTTGTGCAATCTCATGAGACTTGACATGACCAAAACGAGGCCCAGAGATGCAGACCTTGAACTTCTCTTGGCTCCGTTGGGATGTAACTCTTGCAAGTCAGTCAGTTGATTTCTGATTGGTGTTTTTTTTTCCTGTGGGTTCTGAACACAACTTGTAAACTGGACATATATTGAGGGGGGTGGAGGTGGGGCTTGGTAGCTGAAGGATAAGTGGGCAGACTGTTCTGTCTTACACAACTCTGTGTGGCAAAGTCATCACTGCCTGAGGCCGGTAGATTATTTGTCTACTGATAACACCCAAGCATGACCACTTATCAATTAGGTAAGCAAGCAACTTCTCTATGAGAAGTTTTTAAATTATAGGAAAGGTCGTGAGATAGCTCTGCAGTTAAGATCACTGGCTGCTCTGTCAAAGAACCCAGATTTGATTCCTAGCACACACATGGCAGCTCACAACTACCCATATCTCCAGTTCCAAGCTCTTTCATAGTTTCTACCTGCTTTTAACTTGTAGAGACCCAACTGAGTTAATTACCTTTCTTATTGATGGGACAAAATACATGATAAAAGAAGCTTATAGAAGAAATGGTTTGTTGGAGCTCACAATCTAGGGGTACAGTCCATTGCAGCAGGGAAGGCATAGTACTACTGGTATGAGGCAATTGGTCACATTGTGTGTACAGTCAGGAAGCAGGGAGAGAGGGATGCTGCCATTCAGATTATTCTCACTTTTTATGATTTTTTATTCTTTTAAATTTAATTTTACATTTCAACCACAGTTCTCCCTCTCACTCCCTCCTCCTGCCCCCCTCACCTTCTGCACAGCCCACCCCAAGTGCAGTCCTCCTCACAGATAAGGGCTCCCAAGAGTAGTCAACAAAGTCTGACACAATACGTTGGGGCTGGACCGAGCCCATCTCCCATGCAATAGGACTGAGCATGGAATCCCACCGTAGGGAATGGGCTCCAATAAGCTAGCTCATGCACCAGGTTTGAATCGTGGTCCTAATGCCAGGAGCCCCTCTGATAGTTCAAACTTCACAACTGTCTCCCACATATGGAGGGCCTAGTCCTGTCCTCTGACGTCTCCACAGCTGTTGGTCCATTAGCTTCCACGAGCTTGGCTCAACTGTCTCCGTAGATTTCTTCATCAAGATTTTGACCTCCCTTGCTTATATATTCCCTCCTCCCTCTCTTTGACTGGATTCCTAGAGCTAGGCCCTATTCTTGATTGTGGATTTTGGTGTCTGGTTCCTATAATGACAGTTGGGGTGTACACCAATCTGATTATAGGGATAGGCCAGTTCAGGGATCCTTTCCACTATTGCTAGGAGTCTTAGCTGGGGTCATCCTTGTGGATTATTGCCTTTTTTATTCTGGCTAAGATCCCAGTCCATGGAATGATGTCATTCACACTTGGGGTAAATCTCATTTCATTGAACCTAATCTAGAAGAAACTTCCTAATAGGCATACCCCAAGGTTTGATTCCATGATAACTCTAAATCTCAAGCTGACAACCAAAATTACTCATCATATCAGTAAATTATGTCATGTTAAACCACTGAAAATGTGGTAATTATGTGTGTGTGTGTGTGTAATTACTTATCAACATATTGTAATGTGTTAATATGTGATAGATAAATGTTCCAGAACAAATGCAAACTAGAATAGAAGTTTGTTTCCTTGGGCCTTTGTGCTGTGTTTCAAAATCAGTAAACAGTTCATTTTGCTTTGAGTATCTTCCTATTTTTCCCTGTAAGAAAGTGACTACAGCACAGTGTGTCCTCTGCATCTGTGGAGTCAACCAAACACAGATTGAAAATATTCAAAGACAAATTTGTGTCTGTACTGAACATGCACAGACATTCTTTCTTGTCATTGCTATTGAGTCATACAGTATGGCATGGCAGCTATTTGCACATCATTTGCATTGTGTTAGGTATTCTGGGTAATTTCAAGATTATTCAAAGCACATGGGAGAGAGTGAGCAAGGACAAAATGTAAATATATGACATTTTATAAAGGGTTTTAGTGTACATAGAATTCACTATACTAGGTGGTTCTAGAAGCAGTTACTGCCATAGATATCCAAAAAAATGCCTGTACAATATCAACCACCACAAAATAGCTATAACTTGGAGGAATTAAGGAAACTTTAAGGCTTTATCTAACATAGTTGTTCCTAGCCCATTTGAGAATCTGAAAGGATGGGGTCAACTTTCCTTTTCTTCCTTGTCCCATGAGGGAGAGACTGAATGCTGTTTCTTTAACTTGAAGAAACTTCTGGGGATGCTACTGGGTAATCTGGGTCGTAGAAGGACTCTGGCAGCCTCAGCTCCTCATTCTGGGACTCCTTGGGCTGTGTCCTGACCTCGTCTCCATTCCTTCTTACTTTTTCTCCCTGGGCACCTCATCTCCCTGTGCGGGGAGTCTGTGTTCCCCAAGGCATTGGGTGGGGAGCATACATTATTAATCAGGTATGATTTGAGCATTCCAGACAAAAGTCTGAACTTTTACCCTGGCATTGCTATGATGGCCAAATTTACCATAAAGAATCTCTTGGGGTTTTCCCACAAGTAAAATAGAGCTTTTCTTGTGCTCTTTTAAAATGATTTTTTAAACAAAAAATTGGACATATGTTTAAATGGTGACATGGAATTTCACCTACTTTGTAAGACTGCTATAAGGGCTAAATGAAGAAATGCATGGATTTTTTGCAACATGAAAATCATAATACATGCTTAGTAAGTTTTAGTCGCTATTATTATACTAAGAAATACCTATTTACCCAGAAAGACTCAAGCCCTGACAGAGCACTGTAGTCCTGATGTCCAGCTACCTGTGCTGCGATGGATGGAGACACTTAGAGGAAATCTAGCCGATGCTTCTGCTCATGCAGGTGTGTGTGAGCTGGGCTCAGGAGTCAAGGGTAGTGACTGGGAAGCTGATTTGCTGGTGCTACCAGACTGTGAGGATTGTCAGTCAAGAGGGACTAAGTCCAGAGAGGATTTCTCTGATTTGGGTTTTTTCTAGACCAAGGAGAAAGGAAGGGAAGAGAGTTGAATGGATGGTTATAAAATTCAGAACGAGAAAATCAGATCCCAGAGTCCCAGTCAGTAAGGAAGATAATGGGGTGTGGGTATTGGGTACTTTGAAGTTTGTTAAACTGGAAAGACTTTGAGTCCCCTCAGAGTTTCTTCTTCTAGGCACATAGGAGAACTATTTAAAGCATCAAACTGACAGTTTATAAATGTAGTCAGCCCTCTTTATCCCTTAGTCCTATAGCTGAACACTCAGTTGTTCATGAGTCAAAACCATTCAAAAAAAGAATTGGATCTATCTGGAAATGCGCATCCCTTCCCAAACACACACACACTCCCCCTCCCATCGTTGTTCTAAACAATACAGTGAGAAGTTGTCCACATGACATTTGGACTATGTAGAGTATTCTTGGTAATCGAGAGATGACTTAAGCCCATGGGCAGGTGTTACAGACCATTTTAGAGAAAGGTCTAGAGCACCTGTGGGTTTGGATATTGATAACACACCATAACCAGGGCAACTTAGAGAAGAAGGCGCTTAGTTGAGTTTACAGCTCCAGGGTAGTGAGAATCCCTGATGGCAGAGTGGAGGCAAGCAGGCAGTAGGCGGCTGCAGCAGTAGCGAAGGGCTCACATCTGAACTGCAAGCATGAGTCAGAGAGCGTAAACTAGAAATAGCTTGAGCCTTTAAACTCCAAAAGGCTGCCTCCAGTGACTGACTTCCTCCAGCAAGGTCACACCTCGTAAACTCCCCAAACAGTATCATTAACTGGGGACCACGTTTTCAAATGCCTGAGACCATGGGGGCCTTTCACATTCATACCCTAAGGACATGTTCATGGATTCTGGAAGCCATATGCCTCCCAGATACTGAGGACTGACTCCATACATGTATAAAGTGAGCACACATATAATAAATATGCATATGCATAATTGCTAGCCACAAAGGCAGCTCAACTGAGCAGGGACCTTCGGGTGTGTGTCTGTGTGCTCTTCTTCTTTGTTCACAAATTACAATTCAGCCCTGCAAAGCTGCTTCCTACACTTGACACAATGTCAGATGGCTGCTTTGGGGTTTGTACAATAGGTGTTTTACATCTTTAGCCCTTTATAAAAACCCATCCTTTCCCCAGGGTTCTTCTGATTACTGGGTCAGAAGCGTCTGCATTCCTATGACTGTTGACTCGGCTACTCGACTATTAGAAGTTTAAGAACATCCCAATCCCAGAGTGACAGCAAGACCTTTCCCAGGAAGATGAGTCACCGGGACACTGAAAGGAGAAGTCTGAAGGATTTGACCGTGTTCACATGAAAAGCTTCAGTTTAGAAAAGCATCAGAAGCAAGTTCCAAAGATCAAATACACACGAGACAAGTCCATCTTCTCAACACATTTGGCAGTTTACAAAAAGCAACGACAGTCCACCTGTAAAGAGGAAGTAAGCACGTGTTAGGAAGTGGACTGTGTGCAGGCCTGTGTGGGATGAAGAGCGGTAAAAAGTAGGAATACCCAATGTGCCAACGACAGGATGCTCAGTCTTAATGAGGAAGGCAGAGGAAAGCTCGTGAAGATTAAAATGAATGTTTCGGGCCATACATGAAAATGCTGTTGTTATGACAATGGAGCAATACTGCGTTATGCTAACACATCACTAAAATCACACCTTCATCATGTGAACATCAGTTGTGCAGTTTCCGGAAACTGAAAAATTGATGGTCTTGTATTCACTCTATCTTGTTCCCTGAGAAATGTCATTGTTTTAGTGCCTGCTCTTCTAATTGTTTGCAAATTCATTTTCATGATTTCCCTCAATATTTCATAGAGCTTAAGAATTAATGACCTGATCTCTAAGGAAAAGTACCCTGTCCCCTCCCTTTCTGTTGAATTAAGGCTAATTTAAAGGGAGGAATTTAATTCAATAGAGTCTCATTGTTTACTCAAATTACACATACATAATGGGATCTCTGTAGGAAAGGATGCAGAATGCCACCTTTGAGACTCACTCAATACCTTAAGGCAAAAGCATGCTGTTAGAGTAGGTAACTAGGCAGACACGAGCAGGATTGAGGAGTGCACGCAGATCTACTTTGTTTTTTTGTAGAAAGGTGCACCTGACCAGGTCGGCAGAGACTTACAAGTAAGATAATGAAGACAACTACATCTATATCCAGAGTATCCCTATGTCAGATTAGAAATCAAAACATCTTGGTGTTCTCCTGATGACCACACATAGCCAGCAGTGAACATCCTAGTAATGAAGGCAAACACACAAAGATATTGGGGTCACTGAGCAGCAGTGGGAGGAAATGAACCTGGAACTCAAGGGGTGGGGAACTTAACCTTATAGAATGGGAGACCATGAAAATAAAACCTTCTTAAAAATCCACAATGCAGAGTCCAATGGGCTGCTGATTTCCTCCTGGTCATGCAGAGTCAGTCCTCTCTGGAGGGTGCAGCAGCTTTGCATAACCTTATTTCTCTCCCCACATAAGAGAAGAGGGCAAGCCTTCACCCAGTAATACA
This sequence comes from Mesocricetus auratus, assembly GCF_017639785.1. Taxonomy (NCBI): domain Eukaryota; kingdom Metazoa; phylum Chordata; class Mammalia; order Rodentia; family Cricetidae; genus Mesocricetus; species Mesocricetus auratus. Next base: position 5,128,149 of record NW_024429222.1, on the reverse strand, counting down.
ATAGCGTTGGTGCTCAGGCTTTGCAGCATACAGCCTTGGAATGGCCAAGCCTGCAGCTATGCTTCTAATTCTACAAGGCTAAAAATCAGGAAAGGGGAAAGGCGGTATCATCCCAAGGAGAGCAGAAGTCTCTATTGCCCTATCTTTGGTGGGTTATCTGACTGTCAGTTTTCAAAGCATTGTTCTGCTCTTGATGAGGTGATGTGGCAATCTAAAACAGGACACAGAAATTATTCTCCCACTTGTTTCCCTTCTCTGTGGTCATCCGTTGATTTCCCCAAAGTCCTCACGACAGTAGTTGAAGCAAAGATGAAAACTGACATGTCATCTACTTGGAGTGAGTTTGGGATGCTGTTTTCATTTCTGTCTCAGTGTGTGTGTGTGTGTGTGTGTGTGTGTGTGTGTGTGTGTGCATGCGTGCACATGCACCCACCTCGCTTGCTCTGTCACTTTACTTCCAAAAGCTGAGCAGAATAATTTGAAGTATAACTTACATGGCTTCAAAGACATTTTTTAAGTTTAACAGCTATATTTTTCTTCATAGAAGTAGTTAATTGAGCGGTTATTCAATCTATGTTCTGTGGATGCAGCCCTGTTTGCTCAAAATTGTCTGGGATACATTTGCTTACACCTAAAAGTGTGTCAAAACAGACTAATCAACATACAAAATTAAGATTGTGTCCACACTTATATTTCATGCAACTCAGAGGGCAGCTTAATAGCAGATACTACAGTCTTTTGGTCATTCTAGAACATTCCAGAACATTGGTTGCAGTATAACAAGCTTACTCAGTGTCTTCTGTGGCCTCAGCACTGAGCTAGACCCTTAAGATGCTGAAATAGTACCTGGTGGATTTTACCAGTTCCAGGTATTTATGCTACCCAGAACTCAACTGTACAGAAAATTTATATACCTGGGAAATAGTCAAGAGATCAACCCAAATAGCAGAATAATATCTATGGCCCCAACTCAAGACCTGGTGACTTGTGCTCTGTAGGATAGTTTAACAAATGTGATCCAAGTCCCCAGCACAGCACTTTAGAGGCAGAGAGCTATAAGACATATGGAGTGTTTTAAGCACTATCACCTTCAAACTTTTCCAAGAAGAGATGTGAAAATCAAATAGATAAAACGTATAATGCTGCAGCATGTGGACGCCTTGCAGGGACACCTGTAAAGAAGGGAGCTGTCTTACCGTACTCACAAAGACAGACCCTTGATGTACATATCCCAGCGCTTTGATGCTTACTAAAATGCCTGGGCCTAAAGACAAAAACCTTCTTTATTGATGAGGCAGCACTAACAGTTACTAGCAAATGATCCTCAAATCCTCAAATGCTGGATTGTGTGCTGTCTCCTTTGATGGGTTCCAAGGGAAGCAAACGACAGAAAGTTTTAACAGTGGGAGAATAGTGAAGAATGTGCATAGGTGATGGTTTACTGCCAGTAAAATATAGAAAAGGTTTTGTTTTTGTCTCTTCATCCTCACTGTACCTCTGGAAAGTATGAACTTGGGCTAGAGGTTTGGAATGGGAGCGGTAGCCACAGCAATGCAAACTCTTCTGTCACTGGCATTTTCCTCAGCCCCTTTTCACACTTTGAAGCCTCTTCCATCCTCCAAATATTACAGGTCAATGCATTGTACTCCTCCAGTGTGATACTGTGCATAGAGCAAGAATCCAGTTCTGAGCGTCAAAGTCCTGTCACCCTAACTAAATGACCTTGACCATAGATACTGAACCAGGAGATGATGCCCATACCCATAAGTCATGAGCCCCTTGGGAAAAATTAGGAGAATGATGCAAAAATCTTAGGAATGTTAATAAGTGTCATCTTTGCATTGAGTGTTGAGATTCTTCAAGACTCCTCATTTAAGGTTCTCGGTAAAAGCACTTGGCACCGAGCTTGAAGACCTGAGTTTGTTCCTTAGAACACATATAGTGAAAGGATACAACAGATTCCCGAAAGTTGTCCCCTGACCTCCATGTGCCTGGCCATGCACACACCCTCCCATAATAAATAAATTCAAAATAGAGTAAGCAAATTTAAATAAAAAGGTTACACATTTCTCCCTATGTAAAGCTAGCACCTTGTTATGAGGTACTGACTGTGGGAGCCAATGACCCTTTAGCACTGGTGTGACTCAGGAGCAATAACATAGCAATATTATGGTCACTATCACACGTGGGAAGCTAGTACTCTCAAGATGTCTTTCCTTCTTCCAGTATGTGTTGTAGGAAAGCAGGTGAAAATGGGTATTATTGGCTGACCAAATGGGAAATTATAAAAATGTAGCTGGCATAACTGATTAAGAATAGCTACAGTTAGCTTTCCTAGTGCCAGGGGACAGTGTGATAATGATTGATGATTGGAACCATTACAGCCTGCTGGGTTCAAGTTTCCTGGCCAGAAATGGGAATGGATCAGTAAGCAGGACAGTGTGGTCATTCCTACAAGAAGAGCTTATTTCCATTCCACTAGCCGGCTACCACTTCATTTACTAAAGCAAGTCTTGCTGTGTCTCACTGAGAACAATACTTCACTCAAGTCTTGCTCCGAATGAGAAGAGCTCATTGTTCTAATTGGCTTGAGAGTGAATCCCACTCTGTGTCCCCTTGGGAAATCTGCAAATGCCCAAAGCTCATCTTGTCCTCCCTCATCACCATCCAGCCTAATCCCCTTGAACCTTCCTCACCACTGGAGCCAAATGAGCTATTTAAAATGTAAATCTAACCACTCACTATCTGTCCCCTATTGTCTTTCAAGACCTCGAGCACACAGTTCAGACTCCCAAGCCTGAAAGATGGTCCCCATGATGTTGTCCTCAGCTTCAACGCACAACCTTACCTCTTGGCAGCTGACTAAAAGTTTCTGTTTACAAGTGTTAGAGCTCTCATGACCCAAGCATACCTCCTCCAGTACTTAATATCTCCTCCATCCTGTATACTCTCCACATAGCTGCTCTTTCTGGACCTTCAAGAATTTGGTGCTTCCCCCGGCAAACCACACCCTTGTGGCTCCAGCGGAAGAGGAAGGTTTTCTCTGTGCTCACATTGGTCACGCTGATGCATGGCTCCTCTTCATTATACTTGGGAGGGTGGTAGTATGTGCTCTTCTTCCCATTACAAATATGTGATTTCACAGACAAAGACTGCATTTTATCTCAAAGCCATGAGATTAGTAAAGGCTCTATTTTGTGTTTCCAGAGCCTTCTGCCAAGGAGGTTCATTGTAGACTAAAAGTCAAAATCTATATTGATTACCAAAGATGACAAGTGGAATGTTTATCAAGCCAATATAAATTAGCTGGCTGTTGCCCACATTTCCCACTGAAAAGAAATTCCCATCTTCATCGCCCCTGAAGCATCGCCTTTGTCCCTGTATCCCAACACAGATGATATACGTCACTCCATCAGTGGAGGATGGCCAGAGGTGGAGTTAGAAAAGAATCCTTAGAATAACAGACTCTCCAGATAGCTTTGGAGAATGGCTAAGAGTTTGGAATTTAGAGATGGGAACAAGTCAAATTGAGGAGAGGTAGACGGCTTCTTTAATGAAAGGGGTGCCAAAGGAAGAGGGAGAAAAGCCCTGTGTATACTTAGGTAGCAAGAGTACATCTGAGAGCTTACTATCTGACCCCAACGTGAGCTGCCCATCTCACTTCCATGACAGAACCTTCCTCATCACTCCCTTTACCTCAGGGGAGGGGCGCATGCTTGAGTGAGTAGATCTGTCAGGTCAGGGTGGCTATGACTTCTGAACTTCCAATCTAGCAAGTCAAAGGATGCTGAAGCTGAGATCGTGTTCGAAGAAAGAAAATTATCCAGTTGACACCGTCACGACAAAGACCTGCATGTCTGCCTCTCATCCCACCCAGGATCCTGTCAGAGATGGTCCCAGGACTATTTCCCATCCCTGGGCCTTGGGTCCCCTATAGTCAGTAGGAACAGTGAGCCTGGGAAACTAGAGCCCAGTGCCCATGGGCAACGTGGCCACCACCTTGTGAAATATAGAGCAGGCGTTTCTTCTCAAGCATTTGGCAAATGAAAGACTAACTTGGGCCATCTGGTTCTCTAACACCCTCCTACACCACTGCTTAAAAGCAGGCGAACATATTTTCTCTTACATTTTGTCAATAAAATATTGCTCCCCCAGGCTGTCTGCTTGCCACATTCACAGCCCTTCAGCAAAGCTACAGCAGTTAGTGGGGGCACCTGCAAGAGAAGGGGTAGATGGAGGGGGGACTTGGGAGTGGGTGGCACTTCAGCCTTTTGCTCTACGACCTGTTCTTCTTGGGGAAGAGTCTCTAAACTGAGAGCTTAAGTTATCTTTGCAAAGTGGAACCAAAACACTTCAAGACCTTTGCTGGCTGCTATGCCCTTTCTGTCTATTAATTTTGCTGCGCTGATGGGAGAGTCAATGTCTAGCATTTCCAGTGGCCAGGTAGAGTCTGTACACATTTATTAAGATTAATTAAAAAGGAACAAATTGTAAAGTAATAACATTAACAACCAGTGGAAAAAGTGTAGACATTTTGACAGTCCCTTTGAATTTCATTACTAGATGGTAGTGACAAAAACCCCAGAGACTATTTCTGCTTTACTAAAGAAATAGGTCACAGATTCAATTACAGTCACTGAAGCATGGACTCAATCTATCATGGCAAATTAAGTACATTTTAGCAACCTACTTTCCTTTAAAAATTTTATAGACACTTTCAGTGGAAGAAGAAAGACTATAGGGTAAAAAAAAAAAGGGAAGAAAAAGAAATTGCAAAAAGACAAGCTCCTCCCTTGCTCCCCCCTCAGCTTTGAGTAACCATTTGGCTTATTTTCTTTGGATACAAGACAGAAAATCACTAAGAAATACTTGGCTTGTTTACAATTATTACCTCTCCCTTGCTCATGGTTTAATGATGCAGATTTGGAACTGGGAGTGAGAAAATATTCCGATTTAGAATCTCCAAAGAGAAGCTTTGTTCTGCAGGCTCCGCCCCACTCCTTTCTTTTCAAAAGGGGCTATTTGTGTTTTAAAGCTTTCATGCAGTTTTCGCCTTCCACTCTAGGCATCGGGTTCATTTCAGGGAAGATAGATAAATAAATAAATAAATAAACAAGCAAACATGAAGAACTCCTTCAGCCTGTGGATAGCATTTAGTCAAGCGCAAACACTGGAACAATGAAATAATAGCCTTTTGTCCCATCCCAAAACTGATTCCATGACAAATGAAATTTATGAAGGGCCTCTTGTACCAGACTGGTAGGGGCTATCAACTTGCAACAGTGGCAACCACAGTCTGGAGTGGAATCCTTAGCTTGCCCTTGGGCAGTTGAGATCATGGGCTGAGGAGTGCAGTCTCACCAGCTAACTTCAGAAGGTCAGGATTAGTTTAGCTACTAAAAAATAGCACCCTACCAACATGTACTTAGCAAAGTGCTGGCTCCCCTTCGTCCTGCAGGTCTGCTTTTTTTTTTCTGGAACCCTGATGGCCTTTCTCTGATGTCATGGTTCCACCACACACAAGCTAGATGATGGTGTTTGGTCCTCAGGGAAGCAATGGAGGGGTTTCATGCACCAGATTTACCTTGTTATTGTCTCTTTTTCTAACTCCGACAATGAATCTACTGGCAGAAGGCCAGGGAAATCAGATGCCTAATTTTAACTCCAAAATTGCAACTCCTGTAGGAATTGTGTTTAACAAAATTGGTCAGATGAAGATCTCATATGCACAACACCTTTTTTTTTTAATGTATTGCAAATCCAGGCCTGGGGAGATAGTTTAGCAAGAAAAGGTGCTTGCCTCCATGCCTGATGACCTCAGAGTTTGAGCCTCCGAAGCCATATTGGGGAAGGAGAAGAAAGTGCCCTTCAATCCCCACATGCATGTATACTGTGAGTGTAGGTGTATTCTAAACAAATGCTGATAAAATTTTAAAGACTGTGGTAAATCTTGTGGTATCTACAACCTTCTGGATTGCTGGGGAAGAACCAAGAGAGGTTCATCTTGCCTTTGCTTTCTCTAGCCAGAGGAAAGATAAGTGTGACTTGCAAAGTCACTGG